>NC_057716.1:14863563-14901937 GCF_004010195.1 Chiloscyllium plagiosum | reverse complement strand
CCCAGGACCTCCATGTCCTCGGCAGAGTGGGAGGGGGAGTTGAAATGTTGGGCCACAGGGCAGTGTGGTTGATTGGTGCGGGTGTCCCAGAGATGTTCCCTAAAGCGCTCTGCTAGGAGGTGTCCAGTCTTCCTAATGTAGAGGAGGCCGCATCGGGAGCAACGGATACAATAAATGATATTAGTGGATGTGCAGGTAAAACTTTGATGGATGTGGAAGGCTCCTTTAGGGCCTTGGATGGAAGTGAGGGAGGAGGTGTGGGCGTAGGTTTTGCAGTTCCTGCGGTGGCAGGGGAAGGTGCCAGGAAGGGAAGGTGGGTTGTTAGGGGGCGTGGACCTGACCAGGTAGTCACAGAGGGAATGGTCTTTGCAGAAGGCGGAAAGGGTGGGGAGGGAAATATATCCCTGGTGGTGGGGTCTTTTTGGAGGTGGCGGAAATGTAGGTGGATGATTTGGTTTGTGAAGGTTGGTAGGGTGGAAGGTGAGCACCAGGGGCGTGTTGGAGGGAATATGGGCCAAATCCTGGCAAATGGGAGTAGATTAATTCAGGATATCTGGTTGGCATGGATGAGTTGGACTAAAGTATCTGTTTCAGTGCTGTACACCTCTGTGACTCTGTTATTAAGATGCAAGATTTGGAAATTGTGCCTTTTTTTACTGAATTCAGTGGAAACCTTCCGTATTACATGACAAATGTATTGACTTTTTTTTTGTCCCTTCTCTTCCAGTCAGTGCATGTGATTACTCTGAGGACTTGGCGTGAGGTAAGCAAGTTACAATTGTGCAATGATATTTTGAGTGAGAGGCAGATCGTCATCTCATGTGGAGTTTTTCCATTAAAACTTAACAGTCAGCTTGCTCTGACAGATTCAAACAGCTTGTCTTGTTAGTTTATTAATATACTGTCCTCCTGGCTTCACATTCTAAAGTCTCTCACATCCCTGTTTAGTTATGCCTTGACCGATACCAATTCCATCTGAATTGGCATTCAAGTAGCAGCATGATAGACTAATTCTTACCCTGATCACTCATTTAGATGTAAACTCTTGTCAGCACAGCAGTGTGCAGATTACTCTTTGTCTGTTAAGTTCTGTTCAGTCACATTCTTTGCTTGATTAACTCTTTGCTCTGAAAAGGGAACTTTAAAAAGAACTGGATCAGCATAGACCATTTGGCCTGTCATGTTATTTGCTCCACGTCACAATTCACTTTTGCATGGATCACCTTTTAAGTTTTATGAAGAGGGGAGGTTGCGGTGGAGTAGTAATGTATTACCAGTGTATTATTGTCCAAAGATATAGGCTGATGTTCTGGATTTGAATCCCATCATGGCAGATGGTGAAATTTAAATTCTATTAGTAAATATAACGGTGACCATGAAATGATTTTCAATGTTGTAAAAACCTGTCTGGTTCACCGGTGTCCATTAGGGAAGGTAATCTGCCTTTTTCACCTGATCTGGCCTTCCGTCCTCTCTAAAATGGCTTATCATGTCACTCAGTTGTGTCTAATCACACTAAGTTGGATAAAGTAGTGAAACCAGACAGACCACCCAGTGTCAACAAGACACAAGAAATGACAATGGTCATCACTGTCACTTTGATCCTGCAAAGTCCTCTTGTATCTGGTGTCTTGTGCCAAAATTGGGAGAGTTGTCCTACAGACTATTTGAGCAACAGATTTACATAGTCTTTCTCGTGAATCATACAGACAATATCTCAGACACAACCATTAACATTGCAATATAAAGACAAATGTAGTAACTGTAGTAAGTGCAAATTCAATGGGTTGAATGGCCTAATTCTGCTGTAGATCTTCTGATCTTATGAAGAAATGTTTAGTTATGTCAGTTCTAATTAGTTTACCCCATGTGCAAAGATTGTGTCCTGGCTCTAGACTCCCTAACAAAGGTAAAAATCCATCCTGCATCTAGTCTGAGGAGCCCGGTTAAAATTTTCCACATTTCAATCAGATCCTCTCTCATCCTTCTCAGCACTGATGTATACAGAATCGGTCAAAATAATCCCTCCTCACAGAACAGTCCTGCCATGTGCTTCTGAGAAAGGGTCACCTGACCTGAAACGTTAACTTTCATTTCTCTTCCCAGAGGCTGCCAGACTTGCTCAGTTGTTTTATAATGTGATGCGAATGTAGTATAGAGATGACAACAGGCCATTTGGCCCATTGAGTGTTCCCCACCATTCAGTACAATCATGGCTGATCATTCACTTTAATGTCATTTCCCAAACTATCTGGACCTATACTACTGCAGACCCGAAACATTAACTCTGATTTTTCTTCACAGAAGCTGCCAGACCTGCTGAGCTTTTCCAGCAATTTCTAATTTTGTTTCTGATTTACAGCATCTGCTGTTCTTTTGGTTTTTATCAAGAGGTAGATATGTTTTTAGATTATAAGGGCATTGGGGGTATGGGGAGAAAGCAAAAATATGGCATTGGAAGAGAAGATTAACCATGACCATAATAGCAGGGCATACTTGTAGGTGGAATGACTAGCTCCTGCTACTAGTTTCTATGTTTCTCTGGCCAGCTACAGGACAAGCTCTGGAGTAGGTGGTGAGGGAACCGATTGGAGCCAACTTCTTGTTGCTCTTACTATCAGTCGTAGCAGATGCACCTGTTCATGACAGTTTCAGTATAAATGACTACTGCACAGTCCTTCTGAAGACTAATTCTTATCTCACATTGATGATACCTCCATTATGCTGTATGTATTATTACTCAGCCGGTTATGATTAATTGGAATTCTCTACTCCAGAGAGCTGTGGAATCTCCAACTGAGTAGGTTTAAAGTTAAAATCAACAGTTTTTTTAAGTAACAATGATGTAAAGGAATATGGGGATAGTATAGAAAGAGACATTAAAGTGGATGATCAGCCACAATTGTATTGGATGGTGGGGCACACTCAATGGGCTGAATGGCCTATTGTTGTCTCTGTATTACATTACAAAATCATGTTTCTTTCTGAAAATCTATCCTAAGTTATTATTAGGAGTCTATCCATATCTGACACGGTAGCAATATTCAAACAATTCAAATGATGTGGAGGTGCTGGTGTTGGACTGAGGCTGACAAAGTCAGAAGTTACAAGAGCCATGGGGTGCAGGTCCATGGCACAGAGTCTGTCCTTGTTGCTCTGAAGGGAAGGGGAGAGAGGAGCAGAGCATTAGTCACTGGGGACTCCATTGTTAGGGGGACAGATAGGAGGTTCTGTGGGAATGAGAGAGACTCAGGATTGGTGTATTGCCTCCCAGGTGCCAGGGTTTCTGATGTCTCGGATGATGTTTTCAGAATTGAGGGGGAGGGGGAGCAGCCCCAAGTCATAGTCCACAGAGGCACCAATGACATAGGTAGGAAAAGGGATGGGGATTAAGGCAGAAGTTCAGGGAGCTAGGGTGGAAGCTTGGAGCTAGAACAAAGAGTAGTTACCTCTGGATTGTTACCCGTGCCGCATGCTAGCAAAGCGAGGAATAGGGAGAGTGAGGAGTTGAACACGTGGCTACAGGATTTTGCAGGACGGAGGGTTTCGGATACCTGGATAATTGGGGATCATTGTGGGGTAGGTGTGACCTCTGCAAACAGGATGGTCTACACCTGAACCAGAGGGGTACCAATATCCTGGGGAGGGGTATTTGCTAATGCTCTTTGGGAGGGTTTTAACTAATTCAGCAGGGGATGGGAATTTAAATTGTAGTTCCAGTGTCCAGGAGGTTGAGAGTAGTGAGGTCAGAAATATTGTTTCAAGGTCTCATCCGTTCACTGGCAAGCAGAAAGGTGGTTTGAAGTGTGTCTACATCAATGCCAAGAGCATCTGGAATAAGGTGGGTGAACTTGCAGCTTGGGTTGGTACCTGGGACTTCAACATTGTGGCCATTTCGGAGACATGGATAGAGCAGGGACAGCAATGGTTGTTGCAGGTTCTGAGATTTAGATTTTTCAGTAAGAACAGGGAAGATGGTAAAAGGGGGAGTTGTGGCATTGTTAGTCAAGGACAATATTATGGTAGCAGAAAGGACGTTTGAAGACTCGTCTACTGAGGTAGTATGGGCTGAGATTAGAAACAGGAAAGGAGAGGTCACCCTCTTGGGAGTTTTCTATAGGCCTCCAAATAGTTCCGGAGATGTGGAGGAAAGGATTGAAGATGATTCTGGATAGGTGCAAGAGTAACAGGATAGTTGTTATGGGGGACTTCAACTTTCTAAATATTGACTAGAAATACTCTAGTTCATATATTTTAGATGGGTCAGTTTTTGTCCAGTGTGTGCAGGACAGCTTCCTGACACAATATGTAGACAGGCCAACAAGGGGCAAGGCCACATTGGATTTGGTACTGGGTAATGAACCTGGCCAGGTGTTGGATTTGGAGGTCAGTGAGCCGTTTGGTGATAGTGACCACAATTCAGTTATGTTTACTTTAATGGTGGAAAAGGAATGGTATACACCACAGGACAAGAATTATTCTGGGGGAATGGCAATTATGATGTGATGCAATTAGGCAAGATTTAGGATGCATAGAATAAGCAAGGAAACTGCAGGGGATGGGCACAATTGAAATGTGGAGCTTATTCAAGGAACTACTACTGCGTATACTTGATAAGTATATACCTGTCAGGCAGGGAGGAAGTGGTCGAGTGAGGGAGCCATGGTTTACGAAAGAAGTTGAATCTCTTGTTAAGATGAAGAAGAATGCTTATGTTAGGATGAGACGTGAAGGCTCAATTAGGGTGCTTGAGAGTTACAAGTTAGCCAAGAAAGACCTAAAGAGAGAACTAAGAAGAGCCAGAATGGGACAAGAGAAGTCGTTGACAGATAGGATCAAGAAAAACCCTAAAACTTTCTATGGTATATCAGGAATAAAAGAATGACGAGATTAAGATTAGAGCCAATCAAGAGCAGTAGTGGAAAGTTGTGCGTGGAGTCTGAGGAGATAGGAGAAGCAACAAATGAATATTTTTCATCGATATTCAAACTGGAAAAAGACAATGTTGTCGCGGAGAATAGTGACTAGACTAGGTGGGATTGAGATTCATAAGGAGGAGGTGTTGGCAATTCTGATAAATGTGAAAATAGGTAAGTACCCTTAGCTGGATGGATTTGTCCTAGGATTCTCTGGGAAGCCAGGGAGGAGATTGCAGAGCCTTTGGCTTTGTCTTTATTTTGTCATTGTCTACAGGAATAGTGCCAAAGACTGGAGGTTAGCAAATGTTGTCCCTTTGTTCAAGAAGGGGAATAGACACAACCTTGGTAATTATAGACCAGTGAGCCTTACTTCAGTTGTGGGTAAAGTGTTGGAAAATATTATAAGAGATGGAATTTATAATCATCTAGGAAGGAATCAGTAGATTAGAGATCGTTGACATGATTTTGTGAAGGGTAGGTTGTGCCTCACAAACCGTATTGAGAACTTTGAGAAGATGACCAAACAGGTGGATGAGGGTATCGCGGTTGATGTGGTATATATGGATTTCAGTAAGATGTTTGAGAAGGTTCCCCATGCTGGGCTATTGCAGAAAATACGGAGGCATGGGATTGAGGGTGATTTAGCCATTTGGATCAGACATTGGCTAACTGAAAGAAGATGGAGAGTGGTGGTTAATGGGAAATGTTCATCCTGGAGTTCCGTTACTAGTGGTGTACCACAAGGATCTGTTTTTGGTCCGCTGCTGTTTGTCATTTTTATAAATGACCTGGATGAAGGCGTTGAAAGATGGGTTAGTAAATTTGTGGATGCCACTAAAGTCGGTAGAGTTGTGGACAGTGCGGAAGCTTGTGGTAGATTACAGAGGGACATAGGTAAGCTGCCGAGCTGGGCTGAGAGGTGGCAAATGAAGTTTAATGCAGAAAAGCATGAGGTGATTCACTTTGGAAGGCACAACAGGAATAAAGATTATGGGCTAATGGTAAGATTCTTGGCAGTGTAGATGAATCGAGAGATCTCAGTGTCCATGTACATAGATCCCTAAAAGTTGCCACCAAGGTTGACAGGGTTGTTAAGAAAGCATATGGTGTGATAGCTTTTATTGGTAGAGTTTGAACCACGAGATCATGTTGCAGCTGTACAAAACTTTGGTGCAGCTGTGCTTGGAGTATTGCATACAGTTCTGGTCACTGCATTATAGGAGGGATGTGGAATCTTTGGATAGGGTTCAGAGACAATTTACTAGGATGTTGCCTGGTATGGAGGGAAGATCTTATGAGGAAAGGCTGAAGGAATTGAGGCTGTTTTCATTAGAGAAAAAGAGGTTGAGAGGTGACTTAATTGAGACATATAATCCTGGATGTAGGTTTGCTTGTTGAGCTGCTAGGTTTGTTTTCAGATGTTTACCACCCCCTGAGAAAAAGAACAGGGAATGACATCACCGACCCTAGGAAACTCAAATCTATAAATAGAAAGTGGGCTACACCACCAGTGCTTCATTCAGAGGCTCACTGAAGATGTTGCCTAAACGTCTGAAAACAAACCTTCCAGCTGAGTGAGCAAACCTACATCCAGAACCTCACCTGAGCTCCAAATCTTCTCAAAACTCACTAATATAAGATAATCAGAGGATTAGATAGTGTGGACAGTGAGAGCCTTTTTCCTCAGATGGTGATGGCTACCAGAAGGGGATATAGCTTGAAATTGAGGGGTGATAGATATAAGACAGATGTCAGAGGTATTTTCTTTGCTCAGAGAGTAGTAGGGGCGTGGAACGCCCTGCCTGCAACAGTAGTAGACTCACCAACTTGAAGGGCATGTAAGTGGTCATTGGATAAATATATGGATGATAATGGAGTAATGCAGGATAGATAGGTTTCAAACTGGTTCCACTAGTCGGCGCAACATCGAGTGCTGAAGGGCCTATACTGTGCTGTCATGTTCTATGTTCTAAGATACTAGACTATAGTCCAACAGGTTTTCTCACCTGATAAAGGAGCAGTGCTCTGAAAGCTTGTAATTTCAAGTAAACATGTTGGAATATAACCTGGTGTCGTGTGGCTTCAAGCTATTTAAAGTCAAGCTCTGACTTGGGAATTTCCAAGCAGGATTTTTGTTATCTTGTCTATCATCTCTTAAACTGTATCATGTATTCCTCTATAGAATATCCATCCTGCTTCCTTAATTATTAAAGACTAACTGTGCCTTATGTATTTAATAGGTCATTTTTTTGAAGTTCTGTACAAAAATTTTAATAGAACTGCTAAACTTTCCTCAGTGTCAAATTGTTGAGCCTCTCACTTTGAAAACGTATTCTACCTAATGCTTACTAACATATCAACAAAGTGCAGCAGTACAACCTTCAGCACCTTTAAGCCTGGTCTGCCACTCAGTAAGGTTGTGGCTGACCTGATTGTAACACAAATTTCCATTCCCACTTACCCCTGAGAACATTTTGCCCCTTTGCTTAATGAGAATATCCTTGGCTTTAAAAAATATTTTAAACAACTTTGCTTCTACCACATTTTCCAGAAAGAGTATTCCGAGGACACAAACCTCTGAGAAAAAGAAATTGTGTCTCTTTTGTAAATGGTTGACCCCTGGCTTTTAAACAATGATTGTAAAAAATACACCCAAATACTCCAGTCTGGTAAACCTTCTGTGAAATGGTTACAACCTATTTACATTATTAAAGAAGGTGACCAGTACTGTACACATAACCAAGATGCAGACTCATAATAACTGAAGTATAACTTCTCTACTTATGTATTCAATTACTTTCATGAAAAAGATAACATTACATTAGTTGTCCTAAATTATTGATGTACCTGCGTCAGTGATGTTTTGTGATTCATGCATTGCAATCTCACACCGTGTAGATCATGTTCTTTCTCATTCTTCCTGCCCAAAATGGATGCTTTCACATTTTTCCCACATTGTCTTCCACAATTCTCCATTTCACATATCTTTAATCATGCACATAATCTTTGCTTCCCACTGCAACCTTCAGCTGTCCTCTGTTACTTTCTTATCTATGTCATCAACAAATTATTCAACCGTATCTACTGCCCCTTCATTCAACAAATTATTCAACCGTATCTACTGCCCCTTCATTCATCATTTATACAAGGGCGCCATGGTGGCTCAGTGGTTAGCACTGTTGTCTCGCAGTGCCAGGGACCCAGGTTCAATTCCAGCCTTGGGCGACTGTCTGCGTAGAGTTTGCACATTCCCCCCATGTTTGCGTGGGTTTCCTCTGGGTGCTGCAGTTTCCTCCCACACTCAAGATGTGCAGGTCAGGTGAATTGGCCATGCTAAATTGCCCATAGTGATAGGTGCATGAGTAGGGGAATGGGTCTGGGTGGGTTGCTCTTCGGAGAGTCGGTGTGGACTTGTTGGGCCAAAGGGCCTGTTTCTGTACTGTAGGTAATCTAAATCTAAATAAATTGTGAACAGTTGAGGCCCCAGCAATGATTCCTTTGACACACCACTCTTGCCAATATGAAAGACCCATTTATGCCTAATCTCTGCTCTTTGTTAGCTCTACAATCTTTTACATATATCAACATGCTACCCCTTACACTACGAGCTTTTATTTTCCACAATAACATTTGATGTGGAGTGTGTTTTTCGGACTGGAGTCCTGTGACCAGTGGTGTTCCAAAAAGTTCACTGCTTGGTCCACTTTTGTTTGGTAAGGCATGGTAAGTTTGTTTGCAGTTTGCACCAAGATTGTTGGTGTAACAGGACTTATACAAAGAGAGCTTGACTTGGATAAATGCAAGGTATTTGTAAAACAAACAAAAGCAGGACTTTGCAAATAAAAGTAGGGCCTTGGGTAGTGTTATGGAACAGAGAAACTAAGGGTGTTCAGGTACATAATTCTTTGAAGCTTGCATCACAGAGTGGTTAAGAAGGCATTTAGCACACTTGTCTTCATTGCTCATACCTTTGTGTATCAGAGTTGGGATGTTATGTGGAGGATGTATAGGAAGCTGGTGAGGCCTTTTCAGGAGTCCTGCGTCAAGTTTCTGCTCTCCCCGTTATAGGAAGGGTATTATTAAGCTGGAGAGGGTTTGAAGAGATTTACCAGGATGTTGCTGGGTATGGAGGGTTTGAGTTATGAGGAGAAAGGCTGGAATGTTTTTCACTGGAGCGTAGAAGGTTGAGAGGTGACCTTACTAAAATTAGGAGGGGTATAGCTAAGGTGTCTTTTCCCTAGGGTAGGGGATATTGAAACTAAGGGGCTTATTTTTAAGGTGGGAGGAGAAAGATTTAAAAACAACATGGGGGGCAATATTTTTTTGCACAGAGTGGTTCGTGTGTGGAATGAACATCCAGGGGAGGTGGTGGTTGTGGGTATGGTTGCAATGTTTAAAAGACCTTTGGATAAGTACATTAATAAGGAATGTTTGGAGGTATATGGGCCAAGAGCAGGAGCAGGTGGGACTTGTTTTGTTTGGTTTTATAGTTCGCATGGACTGGTTGGACCGAAGGGCTGTATGACTGTGACTCATTACATGCCTTCCAGAAATCTAATTACAGTTCATCCACACCATGTGTAACCTCATCAAAGAATACCAGTAGCTTGTTCACCATTATTTTCTTTTCACAATGCCATGTTGACTCTGCTGATTATGTTGAACATATCTATATGCCCTGTTATAACTTCAATAACTTTTAACATCTCCAGTTTTAAGTGACCGGTAGTTTCCTGCTTTTTGTCTCTCTTTTTTGGTATAAAAGAGTACATTTGCAATTTTCCAATCTAATGAGGTCTTCTCCAAATATCGCATCTAATAAAAAGCAAATGTCTCAAACTTGCCTTTTCCTTTGTTAAAAAGACAATAGGTCCACAGATCCACTTGATTTTTCCATTATCTTGAGTTTCAGCTTAACCGAACATCAGTGTGAAGTTATATCTTGTCACTTTACCTTTACTTTCAACCATTGTTCAAACTCTAATAACAGTCTTGTGTCTGAAAAGAACTGTTAGTTTCCTATGTATACCTTTATGCATTCGTTCTCTGATACAAATGTCAATTCAGATCCAAACAAGTTAGTGCAGCAGACACCAAAGTCTTGTATCTCCTTCCACACATCAATCCTACTTGTTCACCATTTATATTTATCCTGTCAATTGATTAACCAATTAATCCCAAATAGTTGCTTAACTATTTGTTATAGTAACAATGTGGGATCCTGGGTTTTATTAGTACAAAAACCGGGAAGTTATGCTGAACCTATATAAAACAATAGTTTGATCCCAACTAGAGTATTATGTCCAATCCTGGGGACTACTCTTTTACTCAATTTTTGGAGAGTGTACAGAATAGAAATTCTGGGATTAGTCCTAAAAAACAGAATTTACAGTGTGTGGACACACAAAAGAAACTGGGGTTCTCAGAATAAAGGAGGCTAGAAGTAGACTTGATGAAGTATCCAATATGGTGAAAGGCCAAGATGGAGTAATTGAAGAGAAACTGTTTCAAATAGTTTCATAGAGGTATACAGCACTGAAGCAGACCCTTCAGTTCAACTCATCCAAAGCAACCAGATATCCCATCCTAGTCTAGTCCCACTTGCCCAGCACCCAGCCCATATCCTTCCAAACCATTCCTATTCATATACCCATCCAGATGCTTTTTAAATGCTGCAATTGTATCAGCCTCCACCACTTCCTGTGGCAGCTTATTCCATACACGCAACATCTTCTGTATGAAAAGGTTGCTCCTTAAATCTCATTTAAATCTTGCCCCTCACACTCTAAACCTATGCCCTCTAATTCTAGACTCTCCCACTTCAGGGAAAAGAGGTCTATTTAACCTCATGATTTTATAAACCTCTATAAGGTCAGCCCTCAGTTTCTGATGTTCCAGGGTAAACTGCCCAAGCCTATTCAGCCTCTCGCGTAGCTGAAGTCCTCCAAACCTGGCAACATCCTTGTAAATCTTTTCTAAACTATTTCAAGTTTCATAACATCCTTCCAATAGGAAGGAGACCAGAATTGGACACAATATTCCAAAAGTGGCCTAACCAATGTCCTGTACAGCTGCAACATGACCTCCCAATTCCTATACTCAATGCTCTGTCCAATAAAGGAAAGCATGCCAAATGACTATCCTATCTGCCAATGACTCCACTTTCAAGGAACTATGAACCTGCACTACAAGATCTCTTTGTTTAGCAGCACTCCCTAGGACATTACGATTAAGTGTATAAGTCCTGCTCTGGTTTGCCTTTCCAAAATGCAGCACGTCACATTTATTTAAATGAAAGTCCATCTGCCACTCCTCAGCTCATTTGCCCAGCTGATCAAGATCTTTTTGTGCTCTGAAGTAACCTTCTTTGCTGTCCATGACACCTCCGATTTTGGTGTCATCTGCAAACTTATTAACTATACCTTGTTAAAAATCACACAACAACAGGTTATAGTCCAAGAGGTTTATTTGGAAGCACTAGCTTTTGGAGCACTGCTCCTTCATCAGGAGCAACATTCCAAAAGCTAGTGCTTCTAAATAAACCTGTTGGACTATAACCTGATGTTGTGTGATTTTTAACTTTGTACACCCCAGTCCAACACTGGCACTTCCACATCATAACTAAACCTCCTATGTTCACATTCCAAATCATTTACAGAGGAACCTCGATTATCCAAACAAGATGGGTGGACACTACAATGTTCAAATGATTGATTATTCGGTTAGTTGATTCAATGCCTTTCCTCTGGGGCTCGGAGTTTTCTGTTAAATCTGCTCCCCTTTCAGGGGACTAGGCGTGTGAGCCCCCCACTCAAACCCGTCCAACACCAGCCAGCGCCTGCCCTCACCTGTAGCCCCCCCCCCCCTCTGTCCGTCCCCACCCCCCCCCTCTCCCGAGCAGCTGGACTGGACCAACAACAAAACTCCTGCTGCTGCTGCGTTTTTGGGGGTGAGTCTCCAAGTAGCGCACACACACAACACACACACACACACAGATACAGGCACAAACAAACTTTTACTGCAATCTTTTGACAGGCTCCACCTCTGCGATGTGGAGGATAAAGTTGGAGATATTATCTGGGGAAGGGAGGTTTAGGGTACATGCCTGTGTAGAACTGCAGAGAAAGTGTGGGAGGAGAGAGAGGGGGCAAGAGGTCAGTCATTTGGAGACGTCACCTGGGCTCCCATCGATGTCCAGGACTGTTCTTGGCAGCATTTCAGTAAGTCGAGTTCATTTTTAATCATTGTAAACAAAAGGCATAATCAGTGTTGGAAACACCTCTTTGATGTAATGTTTCTACCATGACCTTGAGATCTTCGGATAATCCGATATTTGGATAATTGATATTCGGATAATCGAGGTTCCACTGTATATAAATGACGAAAAGCAGTGGACCCAGAACCAATCCTTGTGGCACACCACTGGTCACAGCCCTCCATTCTGAAAAGCAGTCCTCCATCAACATACTGTCTCTTCTACCTTCGAGCCGGTCAGTTCTGTATTGAAATGTCTAGTTCTCCCTTTATTCCATGTGATCTAACTTTGCTAACCAGTCTACCATGCAGAACCTTGTCGATCGCCTTATTGAAGTCCATATAGATCACACCCACCGCTCTGCCCTCATCAATCCTCTTTGTCACTTCGTGAGACATGATTTCCCACGCACAAAGCTATCCTGACTATCCCTAATCAGACCTTTCCTGTCCAAATGCATGTCATTCCTGTTCCTCAGGATTCCCTCCAACAACCTGCCCACCACTGATGTCAGGCACACTGGTCTGTAGTTTCCTGGCTTTTCGTTACCCCCTTTCTTAAATATGGGCACCATGTTAGCCAGTCTCCAGTCTGCTGGCACCTCACCTGTGATTATCAATAATACAAACATCTCAGCAAGGGGCCCAGCTTCCCACGGAGTTCTAGGGTACACATGATCAGGTCCTGGGGATTTATCCTTCTTTTTATCTATTTAAAGACGTCCAGCACCACCACCTCTATATTATGGACAGTTTTCAAGATGTCACCATTTATTTTTCCACATTCTATACCTTTCATGTCGTTTTCCACAGTAAACACTGATACAAAATACTCGTTTAGTATTTCCTCCATCTCCTGCAGCTCCACACAAAAGCCGCCTTGCTGATCTTTGACGGGCCCTATTCTGTCACTAGTTATCCTTTTGTCCTTAATGTATTTGTAAAAACCCTTTGGATTCTCCTTAACCCTGTTTGCTAAAGCTACCTCATGTCCTCTTTTTGCCTTCCTGATTTCCTTCTTAAGTATCCTCCTACTAACTTTATAATCTAAGGATTCAGTCAATCTCTGCTGTTTATACAGGACCTATGCTTCATCTTTGTTCTTAACCGAAACCTCAATTTCTCTCGTTATCCAGCATTTTCTACACCTACCAGGCATCTTCCCCTCCCCACCACTCTCTGCAAGGACTGTTCCCTTTGCCAGTCTTTAGTTTGCGCCTCTGCCCGCCAACCCCCCGAACCTCCAGGTACCTTCCCCTGCAACCGGAAGAGATGCAAAGCCTACTGGCACATCACCCCCCCCTCCCCTCACCTCCATCCAAGGCCCCAAACAGTCCTTCCAGGTGAGACAGAGGATCACCTGACTCTCTTCCAACCAGGTTTACTGCATCAAACAGACCAAACAGCACGTTTTACCGAGCATTGCAGCCTGGCCCCTAAAGGCTGACTAGACCTTCCAATTTCAAATAACCTCCCTTCCCATCCTCCCTCTACACCCACCCCCAACCCTGAAGAAGGGTTACACCCAAAACATTGACTTCTCCACCTCCTGATGCTGCCTGGCTTGCTGTGAGCTTCCAGCCTCCTTGTCTACCTTGTCTTTCATCCTAACAGGAAAATACTGTCTCTGGAGTGTTGTTATTTTGTTTTTGAAGGCTTCCCTTTTCCAGCTTCCCTTTATCTGTCCCCAATCAACTTAGTTGAATGGTCAATAATAGGGAATTTAAGATGATTCATGAAATATCCAGAGGGTACATGAAGAAAAACATTTCTACATAGCAAGTAGTTAGTTCTTTGTTTTGTTATGGTTATGAATGGGAATGCATTGTCTGATAGGCTGGTGAATACAGATTGAATAGTAACCTTCAAAAGGAAATTGAATAAATACTGGAAGAAGAAAAGTATTTATAGAGATACTGGAAAGAGTGAGACTCACTGGGTCAGTCCCGAAAAGAGTCAGTGCAGTCTTGATTGGCTGAATGTCTCTTCTGCACTATGTCATCCTATGATTTTTGACCTTTGTTGTTGGAATCTCCACTGACATGATTATTACAATTTCATTTTCTGGATGGTTCTTTTAGCAAAGACTATGTTAGCATGCCTACAACAAATGTCCACCTCACCAGTAAGTTCTTTGGACTTGTTCAGTCTCCCTTTATAAGCAAACAAAAAGAAATTCCCTGTATTCCAATAATGTTCCGTATAAAATTTAGTTTTTGCATGTGTTTTTTTCATGTGCTTGGTCACACCTTATTTCTAAGAACAAGCCCTTGTATGACTGCACAACCATGCAGCAGGGTTGTTAACCAGTCCTTTGACAATATTCCCTTATTTAAAATGAATGCTCATGCACCTGTTATAGTGCATCTGCTGTCTCATTCATAACTTCGAAAATGGGTGTAAACAGTTCACTCTGAGATCAGGATTTTGATTCTAAGTATTGTTTATAGAACATAGAACATTACAGTGCAGTACAGGCCCTGCGGCCCTCAATGTTGAGCGGACCTGTGGAACCAATCTGAAGGCAATCTATCCTACACTATTCCATTTTCATCAATATGTTTATCCAATGACCATTTAAGTGCCCTTCAAGTTGGTGAGCCTACTACAGTTGCAGGCAGTGCATTCCACACCCCTACTACACTTCGAGTAAAGAAACTACCTCTGACATCTGTCCTATAGCTATCACCCCCTCAATTTAAAGCTATGTCCCCTTGTGCTAGCCATCGGCCATCCAAGGAAAAAGGCTCTCACTGTCAACCCGATCTATCCCTCTGATTATCTTATGTCTCAACTAATTCGCCTCTCTAACAAAAACAGCCTCAATTCCCTTAGCCTTTCCTTACAAGACCTTCCCTTCGTACCAGGCAACATCCTAATAAATCTCCTCTGAACCCTTTCCAAAGCTTCCACATCCTTTCTATAATGCAGTGACCAGAAGAGTACGCAAGTGTGGCCGCGCCAGAGTTTTACATGATGAACAACCTCTCCCTTGTGATTGAATATCTTCTTGTCTACTTTGGTCATGTCTAATGTCATACCTGCTTATTAATCCCTGATAGATAATGAGGCAAACTATTTAATACTTTTGTTAACTCACTGTCATTACTGGAGAGTTTGTCATGTGTGCCTATCATGTTATATGTATGTGAAATATACTACATTTAAATGATATTTGATCTAATTTTGTAGCTCGTCATTGTTTTCCCTGCTCTTATCTTCTCCTTTGTTCTCTGTGTACACCTTTTTCTCTAATTTTTCCCTTAATTTATTCATATCATTATTGGCTAGTTTGTCCTTAATCACCATTTTGAATCCTTCTCACAGTTTTATGTCTACAAATTTTTTTCTGGTTAAATTTTCCTCGTTCTTTACTCATCCCATCTGTATTTTCTGGTTTTTCATCTATTACTTTGGTGTTCTATTTTTCTCAATTACAGTGTTCAGTCTTATTTGGCTGTGATTTCTATTCCCTCGTTATTCCCCCCCCCCATTCAAATTGCTAGTTTGTTCTGGTTTGTTTTCATTTGGGATCAAAAGGTGATTGCTGCCGAGTAGTGCTTTTTACATACTGGATAAGGAAGGCACAACATACAATCATACACTTATATATAAATACTGTACTCCCTTTTCTCCTTTCTTTATCTCCTGCCAGTGTATTCAGAATAACTGATGCTCAATTTATTTGAACTCCAGAAATTTTCTGGTATATTTATTTCTCCATTTCTCCTCAACTATAGGGCTGATCTATAGATTTTGCCTATTAGAGTAATTCGACACAACAAAAACTGCAGCTGCTGGAATCCAAGGTAGACAAGCAGGAGGCTGGGAGAACACAGCAAACCAGGCAGCATCAGGAGGTGGAGAAGGGTTACACCTAAAGCCTTAACCTCTCCACCTCCCGATACTGCCTGGCGTGCTGTGTTCTTCCAGCTTCAGGCTTGTCTATATTAGAGTGATTCATCCCATCTTAATCTTGGTCTCTGAATTCAGAGTTTTAGGGCATTTTTCTTTGTCGAAGGTGATCCATACAAGTTTTTGGTGTAACTAATTCAGATAGTTATGTGTTTGTGTCTGTTGTAACTATGCCAGCTGGAGCTAATTCTGATCATGCCATTGTTTTGTTTTCTAAAAACTGTGAATTGATTTTTTTTTTGCTTTGTTGCTTCTAGCACTAAATGCTTTTAACTTGCTGCTGAAAGACCAATGTGTTTTTTTTGGATGGGATACAAAAAGCATTGATTTATATTTTAGTAACATACTAGTGAATTGCTTCTTTACAGTGCTTTTGTCTTGAGTTTTATGTGGATTTTTTCCAATATTAAAGCAGCTTCATTTTTCTTAATTGCTGAAATGTAATTCTTTCAAAAGTTGATCAATTTACTTTGAGGAGAGAAATCAAAACTTTATTTAGCTTCAGTGATTTGAAGCATTAAATGCATTCTTTTCATATGTTTTGCTGGAACTGTGTTCATTTTTAAAAAGTTCTTTCCCTACAATGTATGATATTGTCCCATTTAACTGTTATGAAGCATAAAATTTGCCACCTAATTTTCTGAAATGTTAGCTAAATTTTCCATTGTCATTGTTTGAAGCTTAGACAAAGCTGCATGAAGTGTGTAATATTAGTATTTTGGCCCCATTCTGTATTGTGGAATCGGGTAACCACATCGGCCACGGCAGTTGAACTGTAGGTGACATGTGATTTGTCTGTCCATGCTGTAAGGAAGTACGTACTTCCTATAGACCTCACTCTTCGGTAGTGTGAACCTTGATGTATATTTTTCTCACAATGCTTTGTCTACAGAGGGTGGATTACTTGTTGAAGCAGGAGCGATTCATTGAGGCACTATCCCTGGCCTGGTCCTTTCACGAAGGAAAAGCAAAAGCAGTAGTTGGTGAGTGATGACCTTTCATGCTTTCAAAATGGATTGGACAATTCATTTGATGACTTTTAATATGTTTTTCTCATTCAGCCTGCCGTGTCTGTTTGTCACTCTCAAACAGCTGTCTTGCTATGTCCTCCAGGCTCGCTTTTTGGAAGTAACCTGAGGGTTCCACATTTTCGAGCGTCTGCTAATTCCTTTAAAAATTATTTATTGGATCAACGTTTGCCAACTTTTCGGGTGGGACATTCCAAATCTTAACAACTCTGAGTGGAAACGATTCTCACCTCTGTAAATGTATTGGCAATCATTTTAAATTGGCAATGTCTGGTGATTATCCTGTTGTAAAAATAGATCAAAGGAACAAACCACCTCTCTAAAAAAGCTGTCTGCTTACAGTGCATGCAAGTGCTAAATGGCTGTGTACTTTAGTGCCGTGTGCAAGTTTCCATCAGTAACAAACCCAGTTGACAGGACAAAGCCCGTCGTGATGAATTCTACAAAAGCTAAAGAGGGAATGAGATCAACTAAATTGAGAAGTTGTGGTTAATTGACAGTAAGATCAGGTTTTAATAGCTCAAATATTGTCGAAGAATTTAGAGTTGAGGGGTGGAGAACTTCACAGTTCCAAATCGGTAAAGAAGATTGAGGTGGAGTAAAAACGTTGTTCTCCGTTAAAAAGGGATATGCTTTCCTTGTGAACTGGATGGACTGATTAAGTGCTTTCTGTGGTGTGTGTTCTGTGTGTCATAATGGGGATGATCTTGTAAGAATACTTTTGTACTTATGCACTTTATGCTGTGTATGATTGTGTAGTCTGTGCTGTCCATGTAGCACCCTCGGTCCTGGAGGAACACTGTCTTGTTTTTACTGTATCTGTTGTATATGGTAGCAATGACAAATAAAAAGCTACTCTACTCTCTACTGTATAGAGTTTAGGAGCAGGAAGGTTATGGTGGGACTGTATAAAATGTTGCTTAGACTACAGCTTGAGTATTGTGTGCAGCTCTGGAGTCCATGGTGGCTAGCACTGCTGCCTCACAGCGGCAGGGACCAGAGTTCAATTCCCGCCTCGGGCAACTGCCTGTGTGGAATTTGCATGTTCTCCCCGCGTCTGCGTGGGTTTCCACCGCGTGTTCTGGTTTTCTCCCACAGTCCAAAGATGTGCAGGTCTGGTGAATTAGCCACGCTAAATTGCCCATAGTATTAGGTGCATTAGTCAGGGGTGAATGTAGGGGAATGGGTCTGGGTGGGTTGCTCTTTGGGGGGTTGGTATGGAATTGTTTCCACACTATAGGGAATCTAATAATAAAAAAATCCTAATAATATTATTGGAGGGATGTGATTATACTGGAGAGTGTGCAGAGGAGATTTACCAGGGTATTGCTTGGGCTGGAGAGTTTTAGAGATTGGACAGATTGAGGGAGTTTTTCTAGGAGAAAGTGAGGACTGCAGATGCTGGAGATCAGAGTTGAGAGTGTGTTGCTGGAAAAGCACAGCAGGTCAGGCAGTATCTAAGGAGCTGGAGAATCGACATTTCGGGCAAAAGCCCGCAATGTCGATTCGCTTGTTTTTCTTGGAGCAGATGGGACTTGGAGGGGTGGTGGTGGTGAGGATGGTTGTTGTGATTGTGGTGTATAACATTGAGAGGCATAGACAAAATTGAAGGGAGTGATCAATCACCAGGGGGCATAGATTTCATGTGAGAGGCAGGAGGTTTAGGTGAGATGTGAGGAATGTTTATCTTCACTGAGGCTGGTGGGATTCTGAAACATGCTGCCTTTAAGGATGGTACGATAGAAACCTCATAACGTTTAAGAAGTATTCACATGTATACTTGCGATGTCAAGACATGCAAGAGTATGGGCCAAATGCAGAAAAATGGGATTAGAATAATGAGGTTGTTGTTTTTGTTTGGTGCAGACTTATTGGGCAGAAGGGCCTTTTTCTGTAATGTAAACCGCTATAACTCTGACTCTATATTTGTAACTTAAGACAAATATGAGGAAAAACCTCGTATGAGTGATGACCTCTGTAGTCTTTGATGCATCTCATCTATTGTGAGAAAGTTCCATGTCTTGTGAATGTCATGACAATGGTGTGTCATGAATACTTGTCTATTGTTTTCTGCCTCATTGGCTAAGTGTTGTTGATCTTGTGTTTTCCAATTTACTAACTTATTGTGCACTTGTTACTTCACCTACAATCATTTGACAGGAAGCCTCATTTCCTAAGACAGTTCTCCCAAATCCCCTTGTAGCATATCAAATGTTTGAAGAAACTAATTAAAAGTTTCCCATCTTCCATGTTCATATCATGGAACCTTCATCTCATCTTAAACTTTGTTGTCCATATTCTACTTCACACCAAGTCTCCCTAATTACTTTTACCAAAGGAGAAAACCAAGTTTCCTACTTTCCTATCACTTCATACCTATTTTTTCTGTCCTCATTAATTTATTTCAGACGTTAGTCCATCAATATCTCCACAGTAAATTTCTGGTTGTGTTTCTATTCCTTCATGATCTCATTTCCCCTGTTTTTGTGACTTCTTTCACACTTTGGTCCATTCACTAACATCTCCCCTTTTCATTCTTTATCCCAGTCCTGGAGCTGTTTGTTTTCTTATTCTGGCATTAGCATCATGTGCGTGCAAACCATTCTTTCAGTTGTTTAGGCCCGAAATGTTGAAATTCTCTTCTTGAAACTTTTCCACCACCTTTCCTTAAAACTATTTAATTAGTGAACATTTGTTCATAATTCCTAATAGCCATTTTAGTTCAACATGAATTCCTTGGGACTTTTTCCAAATTAGGGAATCCAGTTTGAAAGGGTGGTGAATAATTTGATTCGGATGATTTCTGAATTGGTTTATTTGTTACCCTAGACCATGTTGTGTTACGAAATAGACTGTGATGAATAAAAAATTTTATTTGAGTACATTAATTCAGACGAATAAACCAAACAAAGTCTTTAAAATTTGTTATAATAAAGCTTACAAGCAAATTACCATGTTGAAGAATACTGCTCTGCGGTGCTGCATTTTGGGAAAGTAAACCTTAGCAGGACTTACACACTTAATGGTAAGGTCCTAGGGAGTGTTGCTGAACAAAGAGACCTTGGAGTGCAGGTTCATAGCTCCTTGAAAGTGGAGTCACAGATAGATAGGATAGTGAAGAAGGTGTTTGGTATGCTCTCCTTTATTGGTCAGAGTGTTGAGTACAGGAGTTGGGAGGCCATATTGTGGCTGTACAGGACATTGGGTAATGTGGGCATAGGTTTAGTGTGAGAGGGGAAAGATGTAAAAGAGAGGTAAGGGGCAATTTTTTCATGCTGAGGTTGGTACATTTGTGGAATGGGCTGCCAGAGGAAGTGCTAGAGACTGGTACAATTGCAACATTTAAAAGGCATCTGGATGGATATATGAAAAGGAAGGACTTGGAGTGATATGGGCCAGGTGGGACTTGATTGGGTTGGGATATCTGGTTGGTATGAATGAGTTGGACTGAAGGGTCTATTTCCGTGCTTGTACATCTCTATGATTCTATGAATGATTAGAGACAAAAAAAACTGCAGATGCTGGAATCTAGACAAGCAGGAGGCTGGAAGAACACAGCAAGCCAGGCAGCAACGGATGTGGAGAAGTCAACGTTTTGGGTGTAACCCTTCTTCAGGAATAGGGGTGGGTGTGGGTGGAGAGAGGGCTGCCACATAAATGGGGGGTTGGGGCAGGGTGGTGAGGTGGGGATAAGTGGACAAAAGTGAAGACTGCAGATGCTGGAGATCAGAGTCTAGATTAGAGTGGTGCTGGAAAAGCACAGCAGGTCAGGCAGCATCCGAGGAGCGGGAAATTCAACGTTTCGGGTGAAACCCTTCATCAGGAATGAAGGCAGGGAGCCTCTGAGGTGGAGAGATGAATTGGACGGGGGTGGGACTGGGGAGAAGGTAACCACGAGTACAATAGATGGATGGAGGTGGGGATGTAGGTGATAGGTCAGAGAGGAGGTTGGAGCGGATAGGTGGGAAGGAAGGTTGGCAGGTAGGACATGTCATGAGGATGGTGCTGAGCTGGAAGGTAGGAACTGGGGTAAGGTAGGTGGAGGGGAAATGAGGAAACAGGTGAAGTCCACATTGATACCCTGGGGTTGAAGTGTTCCGAGGGGAAAGATGAGGTGTTCTTCTGCCAGACATCAGGTAGTGAGGGAATGGCGACGGAGGAGGTCAAGGACCTGCATGTCCTCAGCAGAGTGGGAGGGGGTGTTGAAATATTGGACCATGTGATGGTGGGTTTAATTGGTGCATGTGTCCTGGAGATGTTCCCTGAAGGTTGGGATAAGTGAAGAGCGAACGACCTGTTTGGTGGATGGGAGGAGTGAATCCAGTTGGTGGCTGGATGGAAGGATCACTGAGAGGAATGGAAGGGAGGGGGAGAAGCTAGGAAGGGAATCTGATGATGGGAAGGAAGTTTATTTGAAATTGGAGAACTGTGTTGAGTCCTCCGGGCTGTAGCTGTCCAGATGAAAGATGAGGTATTTTTCTTCCAATTTGCGGTCTGATTCCCTGACCTCAGGTACTTTCCCCTGCAACCAGAAAAGATGTAAAAACTGCCAGTATACCATCCCCCCTCACCTCCATCCAGAGCCCCAAACAGTCCTTCTGGGTGAGACAGAGGTTCACCTGCCTCTCTTCCAACCTAGTTTACTGCATCAGATGTTCCTGATGTGGTCTTCTCTACATCGGGGAGACTGACCGTAAACTAAGGGAATGGTTCATTGAGCATCACAGTTGGGCCCGCAAGGGCCAACCGGACCTCCCAGTCACCGCTCATTTTAATTCCCCTTCCCATTCCCTTTCCAACATGACCATCCATGGCCTCCTCCATTGTCACAGTGAATTAGACCACAAATTGGAGGAACAACACCTCATCTTCTGCCTGGGCAGCTTACAGCAAAGGGGACGCATCATTGAGTTCTTCAATTTCAAATAACCTCCCTTCCCTCTCATGACTCCCTTCCCAGCCCTTACCCCTCTCTTCCATTCCTCTCATTGATTCTTCTTTCCAGCCACCAACCGGATTCATTCCTGCCATCGACCAACCAGCTCGCATCCTCTACCTGTGTTCACCTATCCTCACCCTACACCCTATCCTTTTATCTGCAGCTCCCCTTACACCCACCCTCAGTCCTGAAAAAAGATTACACTCGAAATGTTGATTTCTTCATCTCCTGATGCTGCCTGTCTTGCTGTGTTCTTCCAGCCGCCTGCTTGTCTACCTTTAAGGAATGATTGGCAAAAGTTTAAGTGCAGTTAGTACTGAAAAATCTGAACAAAATCTTAATTTGGCTCTGGCGAGACTGATTGTAAGAATGGCTTGCAAATGTAAGAGTGCATTGTCTATGAAATTAGCAATTCATTTGTTCCAGAACTTAATACATGGGATGCGATGTGGTGGTGTAGTGATTTGGATTATGTCAGCCAGGTGGACCTCATAGAATAGGAGTTCCCTGATTGAGATGTTAATCTTGTTCAGTCAGGGAGCCCTGGCTGATAGATTAAAAACATGAATGTCAGGATTCCTGCTCAGGCTAGGAGCCGGTCTGCTATAGTTTCAGTCAATCTCATGTGCCATGCACATGTAAGTGAAGGGTGACTTGGTGACGGTATACCAGCCTTCGTGGAGTTATTTCAGTGATGGGGGATGTAGTATGGTTATAATTAGTTGATGTGGTGAGGTACCAAAGATGGTCTGGTGATGTATGAAGTGAAGCTGCAGAGGACTTGGAAGCACCATTGTCTGTTGCTGTAAAATTGCTGGCATGTGCATGTTTGGATCAGTTCCCACAAATATTACTTTTTATAACCCTCACCTTGCTTGTTAATCTTAAGGCATGAGCTTATAGAACGTGCCCATGAGTTTGCTATAAAGTATCCCAACAATCAAATTTTAGAATTATTGGTTTGTATGAATGTCATATAATTATAAAGGCAGAGGAAAACATTAACAGAAAGAGTAAGCAATTCATCACAACAGAAAAAATCAGCTGCAACAGTGAGGATGTTTGTGCAGATATTGCATTTTTAATAAGATACAACAAACAAAGAGAATATGGGCTGTTGTTTCTAATAAAATAAATAGTTGGCCTGATTGCCAACTATTTTTTCTGAAATAACTTTACATAAAACAAAGGAGCCGCTGTGCAGACTGTCCACAGATACAGCTGAATGAAGTCAGTTTTAATTTAAATTGAATTTATTTTCCCTGAAATAGCATAAAATTAGAAACCAATTTTCCTTATTTTCACAATTACATTTGTATCTTTTGTAGTTCTCTCAGTTTTTTTTCGACTTTTATGATACACACTCGAAGAATTCTTTTTCCCCTGTATCAATATTCTCCATAGATACTTCTATTATTTACTTTTCTAATATTTGTTTAAAAAAGTTGTTTCAGTGCTTTACACTTGAATTAAATTTTCCTTTGTTATTGATTGGGAGTGGAAGAAAAGAAAAATCTCCTGTTACAATAATTAACTAAGTTTAGGTAACAAAATTGGAAAATAATGCAAATATAAACTGTGAAATCAAAAGATTTAGTTGTATTTTGGTTCTTCTTCAAAATAAAGTGAAACTTTAATGCACTTTTTTTTTCACTAACTGATGCATTATATCCATTCTCAGATGGGTAAAGCATAACTTTGTTGCAGACAAACCGTATTTGAGATTTTTTTTCATGAAATGTATGTTATGCCTAGTGGAGATCACACACTAGTTACTGGAATTAAATATGTTTTAATAGACTATTTCAGATAGAAACATTTGCAAAGTAGCATTGCTGCAGCAGTAGCTGTTCATTCTTAATGACTGAAGTGGAACCAAGCCATAAATAAAAAAGTGAATAATTAATTAGCTGCATAATTTACAGGCTGTTAGTACAGTAGTGTATGCTATGGGTCCATCTCCCTTTGTTGTGCTTACCATTGTTTCTAAATTAGAGTTTTATGTCATTACTATCCAGTGAATCTTTATGACATATTTTGTATGTGTTAGCTATCCAATCTAAAAGTGCGACCATTGGATTAATGGGTCGCACTCTTTTCTCTGAGTCAGAATGTTATTTGTTCATGTGCATTTCCAGAACTTGAACATGCAATTCAGGTTAGTCCTCCACGCAGCACTGTTTGAAATACCGTGTTTAGGATTGAAAATTAAACCAGGGCCCAGTCTGCACTTTGGTAACAAAGATCCCATGGTATTGCTTTTGATGAAGAACAGGGATGTTGTGCCCCATTCCCAATCAAAGTTTATCAATCCATTAACATTTCAGCAATATAACATCTAGTTGTTAATGGATCTAGGAACATAGAGGACATTTAGCAGGATATAACCAGCATGTAGATTGCAGTTGTGGGGAGAAATTGAGGAACGTTAGCACTGTTCTTCTTGGAACCAGAGGTGGTTACTAAGAAGATAAGAGGTTACAATGGAGTAGGTATGATCAAATTAGGGGGAAAAAAATGGAATGTTGTCAACTAAAAAGATTTTCACATTGAAAACAGAAACTCTTCCACTCCTTGGCCTAGCACTTAAGGTCAAGTCCAGCATTGCTCAAATGGGAACTAAAGCAACATCCAATGTTTTGAAATAGTGGGTTTTTAAAGAAAATGTGATTACACACTTCAGCCGCCTTGACGATTTCTCACTTAGGCCATCAGTTTGGTTTTGAATTATTGTGGTACTGTCACTTTTGACATTTATGGCTAACTGCAACTAGAGCTACGCAGCTCTGTTTGTTTGGGATTCTGAAGGTGAAAGGACAATATTTTAGCATTACTATTGGTTCCTTGTTCCCAACTATAGGAGTGAGTCTTACGGAGATCATAAATTTTCAGGAGACAGCAGCAGAGCTCGAGGGAAGTGGTAATTTATTCATCTATTCCACTGGTACAGTACAAGGAGAGGCCAAAGACTTCCCTTGAAGCTGGCCTCAACGTGAGGGTTCAATTACCCTCTTAATCCGCAGCTCAGATCGGAAGAAAGGTCAATGACGCTGTAATTTCAAATACAGGTGTCTTTTGCACGCTTTTCTTGTAACATTAACATGGTGGCGCATACTCCCTTCCAGTGTATATTATTGGTTAATTAGTGCTGAGTTGTTAAACTCTGATTGGGTTTCCAGTGCATCATTCAATTAGTAGTCTTGTTGCTATGATCTAAATGGGCCACATTTGGTATATAGGGAAACTGGGTAAAAACAAGGACTGCAGATGCTGGAAACCAGATTCTAGACTAGAGTGGTGTTGGAATAGATGAAGGGCTTTTGCCCGAAATATGTATTTTTCTGCTCCTCGGATGCTGCCTGAACTGCTGTGCTTTTCCAGCACCACTCTAATCTAGAATATAGGGAAACTGAACTTCCCATGGTTACTTGTGACCTTTTTTTCTCAACTGTGACAGTAATGAGATAATGGAGGCCCCTTGTAATTTAGTTTTTATACCTTTCTTTCAAATATTTCAGTGATTTTATATATAAACACTTAAGAATCTATATCTATGATTATCTTGAAGACTCTTAATTAAAACCTACTTGTAGTATTATAACTGACCGATTAGAAAAATCTTAAATTTCATTGGGATGAAATGTTCTTATCTTTAGGGTAGCAAAGAATTTTGCACATCCAATCTTACTGAAGGAACAAACTGCTATTGTCCTCTGCGCTGAGAATGCATTAAAAGGATGTTTCTCACACTCTATAATTTCTGTTAAACGTACTGCAAGCTTGTTGGGGCTGTTGTCAGTCATTTTTGCTGTACTATCATAGGTTAGCCCCAACACCAACTTCACTACTACAGATTTTCCCATAGACATATGCAAGTTGTGTGAAGCATAGATGTTCTAATTATAACCATCTCTCTTTATCCTTAGGTTTGTTTGGAGATCAGAGTAAGCGGAAGGGTGTTGTGGCTGATCGGGTAAAGTATCACTTATTAATGGGATTTGTCTTCCCTCATTTATCTATTAGAAAGTAACTTGTGTAGTGTTGAACAGTTAATTAAATGCCCAGGACCTCAGTTCATCAGAAAATGAGCTGCTGGTCTTAAATGTGCAGCTAAACTACTTAAGACTTTGATTCTCATTCAGTGTTGCTCAAGAGGGGAAGAAAGTCTAAAACTGTTGCATTGGATCACTATTAAGCCTCTGTTTGTTGAAAGAGAGGTCTAGAAGTGAAGTGGGTCTGATTGCCCTTGACATTAAGGTAGCATTTTATAGAGTTTGCTGTCAAGGAGCCGTGGCAAATCTGGAGACAATGGGAATTGGGTGGGTGAACAAAACTTGGTTGGTTGGAGTCATTTCTAGCACAAAGGAAGATGGTTTTGGTTATTAGAGGTCAATCATCTCAGCCATGTGTCATCACTGTAGGAGTTCTTCAAGGTGGTGTCCTAGGCCCAACCAGCTTCAGCGTTTCATCAACAATGTCAGAAATGGGGATGTTTGATGATTGCAGCATTCACAGCACCTCAGATACTCAAGTAGCCATATCCATATGCAGTAGGATGTGGACACTATCCAGGCTTGAAGTGATAAGTGGCGAGTAATGTTCGAACCATGAGTGCCAGTGTTATGATTACATCTCTGACAGGAGGATTACATTGATAATTGAGCCTTACTACTCTACAAGCCATAACATGAGTATAAATATTTTGTTTGTTCATCAAAATCATCATTTCTTTTCTCTTTATTAGTTATCAAGAACGGAAGAGACTTTACCTGATTTTCTCAATAAACTCAAAATAGGACATTGCAAGCAAAACTCATTTAACAAATGAGTGATCAAACTGGTTGTTAACTGAGCTACTTGAACTACATTGCTCTTAATCTGAATGCACAAACATCTATTAAATAAAACAGGCTGAGATCCAGCTCTCTAAAGGTTTATAGATGGGGGACAAAAGGGGTAAAAAGACAAAACCCTTATGGGTAAAGATTACAAATGAAAAGGATAGAATACGTTGATTTTTCATAGTTGCTTCGGTTTTCTGTCAATGAGATTGATTTGCTTAGACACAATGGTAGAAAACATCAATTTGTGTCCTCGGTTAGTTAGGTTCCCTTGTTAGCCTTTCGCAAAGACCATTCCCTCCAAGATACCATGGTCCAATCCTCCTTTACTCTCAAAGCCTCACGGCACCTTCTCTGCAACCAAAGAAGGCGAGACACCTATCTGTTTACTTCCTCCCTCCTCCGTATCCAAGGGCACAAACACAACTTCCAAGTGAAGCAGCGTTTTACCTGCACTTCACTCAATCTAGTTCACTGTATTCACTACTCAGAATGTCGTCTCCACTCCATTTGGGAAACAAAGCATAGACTGGGTGACTGCTTCACAGAACACCTACGTTCTGCCCACAAAAAAGGCCGTGAGCTGTCCAGTTGCCTGCCACTTCAATATACCACCCTGTTCCTTGGCCAACATCTCTCTCTCAGGCTTGCTGCATGCTCCAGTGAAGCTCAGCACAAACTGGAAGGACAGCACCATGTTTTCTGCTTGGGAACTCCACAGCCTTCTGGACTCAGTATCGAATTCAACAATTTTAGAGCATAGGGCATCTTCTCCTCTGTCCTTACCCCAACCTCTACACACCGGGTCTTGTTATCACAGAGTCATATAACACGGAAACAGACCCTTCGGTATGCTACTTTAATCACTAATAGTCTTCATTAGCAGCCACTCATTCTTCAAGGCTGTCCAAGTGTTCTTCTCTCTCTTTGGGCTCTATCTCCACCTATCGGTTATTCCTCACCCCCTCTGCCCCCGCCTGATCTTCTGCATGAAAACCAACTTCTTCCAAGCTGCCATCAGTTCTGAAGAGGGGTCACTGGATCAGAAATGTTAACTCTGATTTCTCTCCACGAATGCTGCCAGACCCTTGCTGAGATTTTCCAGTAATTTCTGCTTTTGTTTCTGTCATGTAACAGTGCTTTTAAGCAGCATATGGTGACCTACATTCATTTTCATTATTGTTAAATAAACGTTTCTACACCAAAACGGACCATTCAGTCTGTTTATTAGTGATTATCTTGTACTTTTGCCTCCTGCATCTAGAATTACTTGCAAGTGGACTGCTTTCTTGGACTCTTTCTCAATCTAGACAAATTTTGACAAGTCATTGACAAGTCCTTTTATTTTTTGGCAAGTAGAACATAGAGAACATAAGAAAGTAAAGCAAAAGTAGATGATTTGGCCAATCAAACTGCTCCACCATACAACTAAATCCACCTTGATGTCCTCAATATCTGTAAATTTGTTGACCTGTGTTTTCGACTTACTCAACAACTGAACCTCCATCGCCCTTTGGGGTTGAGAATTTCAGAAATCCACTACCCTGAATTTGAAGAAATTCCTCCTTATCTCTGGCTTGAATGGCCTCTCTTTTTTCTGTGACTGTGTTCTCTCCAGCTTGTTCACACTTTCCTGATAAATATAGTACTTTTAGTTCTGGTATCAGAAAATTCTTTTTGCCATCACCTTCCATACTTTTCTAGCCATTTTGTAGCATGGTGACTCGATATGTGCCCAGTACTCCCCAGACATGTTTAGACGTTTTGTATTATACTGACTTATTTTAAAATCTTTCTTTTAGATGGCAGAAATCCTACTTCAGTATGCTGACCGAGCTCTGAAGAGGTGCCCTGAGCAAGGCAAGCTTCAGGTTATGGAGCAACATTTTGAGGTAAGTGCATATGTCTTACTTAAAAAGAAAGTTTCATGAAATGGGTTTCAATTAAAGTACATGGAAAAGTCATGAGTTAAAGCATATTGTTAGTTTACATTTGTTTATATTTATTTTCATGGACAGGGTTACGTTGGACGCAATAATTCTGTGGCTTGTGTCCCTGATAGAACAGTTAATGTGGTCTAGCTAAGCTCAATGTGTTGATGGTATTTGCCTTCTACAGCACATCAGTATATAGCTAGTGTATTTCCTTTATCTGTAGTAATAATCAATACAGGGAGAAAGTGAGAACTGCAGATACTGGAGATCAGAATTGAGAGTGTGTTGCTGGAAAAGGTCAGCCAGTATCTGAGGAACAGGAGAATCGATGTTCCCTTCATCAGGAATTGGCTTATTCCTGAAATGTCAATTCTCCTGCTTCTTGGATGCTGCCTGACCTGCTGTGCTTTCCCAGCAACACACTTTCAACTAAAATCAACACACATCTGCACATTTCATGATACCTACCCATGAGTTTTCTGTTTCACTTTATTACAAACTTTCTTTCTATGTCTTTGTTGTCTTGACTGTCGGCACTGTGGGTTCTTGACCTAGAAGGGCGATGAAGAAACTTAAGCTGGAGCTAGGCATATGAACTTGATCAACTAATGTGAGAAAATAGTTGTCTGTAGTTAGAAATCTTCATTTCTACAGCTCACTGTTTGTATTCTTAGGGCCAATATATAATCCAGCCATACCAATCAGATGTCCAAGGCTAGTGTTCATTTATTTGATCATAGCTGGCATTAAAAGGACTATAGTTAGTTTAAGTGCACAGAAAGAGATGGCAAAATTAGCTTCATCCACCAGTACTGACCTCTATCCATTCACCTCACTTTGAAAGTGTACGCTTGAGTAATGTGTGTGGCAGCGGCCTCCGGATTGGCTGAATTGCCGTTTGTGAACTGACTAGTCTGTAAATATTTACTCCTTGATTCTTAATGTAGGGTAACTACTTGGGCAAGGTACTGGAGACTGCCTAGTAGACTGTGAGCCATAACCCTGTGCTCCAAGGAATGAGTAGAAATGGAGGATGAGGCAATGACTGGGAACTCTGTTTAGCTTTCTGAAAAATGACTTTTGACTTAATTTTTGATTGTAGATGGGATATTTTATTGAACATCGTAATGGAATATTAAGCATATGATTTGTGGTGCAAGTGTGAATTGTGGATGCTCGAGCTTTTGAAACCTTAAGTCTCCATGACTTTCCGATGACCTGATTTTTCATATTAATATTTATGTAGTAATGATCAGCCTGTGGAAAGAATATTGGATGTAACAAAGATATTCAAAGGTGTTAGAAGGAAGATGCATTTAATCGTGGTAATGTGTTTCAGTTTGCTACAAGCTCAAGAACTGGATGTGCAAACTCAAATTTAAGGGAGAGAGAGTGTACAGACTGATCAGACTTGACTACCTTATGCATTGAGAATTTGAGAAATGACCTGTCCAAGGCTGCAGTGGTGGTAGACTTGAAGGGAAATTGGATAACTCGAATAACTTTACTGGTCTCCCACATACCTTTGGGGATAGATGCTTGAGGGCAAGGGCTACCCATTTAAAACAAAATGTCACTCGCGCCTGTGAGTTGTTCTGCAAAATGATTTCTTCCATAATGAGGAAGCCAAACATATATTAGGTAACTGCTTTGAGAACTCCAGTAGCTGTAAATTGTGAATTATCTTAATCATGTATTTGCTATGTCAGCAGTAGGCCTTTCTCATTATCCTACCCAGGGAAATATATGTAATTAAACAGGCTGAATTTGGGTAATTGAAAATCTAAGTGCAGAAAATATTTGAGGTTGGAGTGTGAGACATTGAGGAATTAAGGTGATCTCTAGTCCTCCAATGTAAACACCAAGCTTGACTGAAGCTTGAATATTGTAAATAGTTAAGAGTTTAACAGTGTTGATAACTGTTCAAAAAGTGAAAGAAACCAATTTTGCTAGCTGTGGTCCTCACATGTAGTCTTGAAGGTCTCCAGTTGCTTCAGGCACCTGTCACTCAGAATATAAGGGGTAGAAGGAGTTTGTATAATGGGCTGTTTCAGGGAATGACTCTCTTAGATAAACTCTGTGATCCTTTTACTTGCAGTATCAATAGTGCAGCTGAATAGTTGAAGGATGGGAAGTACTGACAGCTGCTGCTACACATGTTTGCTCTCCACTGATGGGTCATGAGCAAAGTTACATATTTTGTAAACTGTGATAATGCAAAGTTCAGAACAACTCAGACAGTTGCTGTCACTCAATGTCCATTTCCAGTCAGTTTGTGCTACCAAAAGCTTGATTAATTGCGTCCCCTTCAGCTTGTGTGATTGATATGTTCGTAGAGGCACATGCAATCTTGACTGATGAGTGTATGTGTTGTGTCCAAAGACTGCAATCTTAAACAGTTTGCCTGCTTTGATTTTCCCTAAACTAGTTAGGATTGCCTGATTATAGAGTAATGCTTAGAATGTCATGTTTTGCAATAGCACAGTGTATCTGTCCACATTTTGAAAAATGAATGGCAGATTTTTGATAAAAATATCACCATGAGGACTTAAAATGTCACTGCTCACACAAATTATGTGAAATCTGTAAACTAACTTGGATTGCTGTAGAATAGAGACCAACAGCAGAATGTTCTCATAATTTGGCTGAGTGTTAATTTGGGGAAATTTTCATGAAGGGTTTTGCTATGTGGGCATGGTGACTTTTGTCTACCAGTCTTCTCTTGCTCACCTCATCATTTATGCGTCCTGTTTCTGTGGTGCTGTTTGCATTAAAGTGTGTGCTCGGGTAGAAGTGCTCACTGTTATCAGATGTCCCAAGCATTGAAGCTATGGGCACCATATCAAAAACATAGCTGCATCCACTTTAAAAGCTGTAAGCCAAGAATTACCATTCAATGTGTATTGTTGGACTGCATTTGAAAAGAGGTGGCTATTAGGCACCACCTCCTATCTTCTAGCAAAAACTCTGCCATTGTACACACCTCTCACCCAGAGTAATTGTCTATTACTCTCACTCTTGCACACAGCATGTTCCCTCAATGGCTATCACTCACCCAAACCTCCTAAAGTGCTCTGTAATCTTCTGCTCGGGCTATATTCTACCCCACTCATCTTTCTTGCCATCACTACCAGTTCTTCCAGCTAATTTCATCTCCCTCAGTCTCTCCATTGTCTCATTGCAGGAGAAAATGTCTTATAATAGATTAGCAAATCCGTTCATTTTCCACTGACATTTTAGCTGTAGGACCAGTTTAATTGATGACCATGCCAAAGTTAAGGAGCCTCTTCATGCATCTGTGGAATCTCTCAATCCTCACATCACAAATGTATCAAGGATACTATTAATTAAGTTTGGGCCAGTACAAACTATATCATCTCTGTGCTTGACTTGTAGGAGACCTCATTATGGGACAATGGGATTTTCCAATGTTGTTGGGTTCCCCACGTGTAGGGTGCTATAGACTGGATACGCACCACATTAAGAGTGCCATACTATATTGCATCCAACTTCATTAACAGTATAGAATTCCACTTAAACAATGACCAAGTCATGATCTGTGAGGTTTGAACCAAGTATCCATGCTGCTGCCATCATGCCTGTCTTCCTGATAATTCTGAAGTTTCTGTCTCATTCCAAGAGCTGACTCCCACACAATGAAGCCTGCTGGATGACAAGAGCTACTCTCTTCAACTGTTCTCAGTCTGCACCTTCAATGTGCTTTTGTCATGTAGAGAAAAAGACAATGGTATCAGTACTCTCTGAGCTTCGTAAAGCTCCTCTGCATCCTGGGGTGAACTTCTGTAATTTCTCCATGAAGAGGCTGTTTGTTGACCCTGGGCTGCTGGTGTAGCTGAATCTCCTCAATTTGTCTGCACTGTCTTTGTATGATGGTCACACTGATGAAAGCACGTGTTGCATCCATTTCGGAAGGGTGCAATTCATCTATGTGGAAACTTTCAAAATGTAACACCTTATGAGTGGAGTTGTTCCTGAGCAGTGTAACAAATGCAAATGAGACTTTAGCAAAGCACACCCTATTTGAAAGGCCAGATAGAATATGGAGGTCTCCCAAAGGATGGCCCTGATATGCCTCCATGTGGACTTCTGAGATAAGCATATAAATCTTCATCGCGAAACACGTACCACAAATCCATTAGTATGTTACCATGATAGGAATACTAATCTTTGATACCCCTGATGCCAGCTCACACATTGCTCACAAAATGTGACATTGACTATAAAGCCTCATGTTCTTGCATACTTACAATTAGCTGAGAGAGGAAAGCATCGCCCTGGACTTGAAGAATATGGACCCTTCGAACCTGAATGCGCCAAGTGTCTGACTGACCTCGGCCGACCCTGAGATTGGACAATGCAGTTGATTGTCCATAATCCCCTTTCATTCAACTTAGCAATGTTCCCCTTAGGCTCAGACACAGCTATCAGGTTGATGCCATGTAGTGTGATTATTGCAGAGCTGCTGGCACATGCTGTGGTGGTGACTTTGACAGAGCACAACATTGTATGTCAATATGGTCATTCCTTCATTGTCTAGGTTAGAGTGGTGCTGGAAAAACACAGGAAGTCAGGCAGCATCCGAGGAGCAGGAAAATCGACGTTTCAGGGTCTGCCCGAATCATCGATTTTCCTGCTCCTTGGATGCTGCCTGACCTGTTGTGCTTTTCCAGCACCACTCTAATCTAAACTCTGATTTCCAGCATCTGCAGTCCTCACTTTTGCCTAGTTGATTCATTCCCTCATTGTACCCTGCCAGCAACCATGACAAGCTGTCTGGCTTTCTATCAGACCTAAGATGTAAGGCAAGGCGGTGATGATGTGATCCTGTAACTTCTGCATGAAGCAGCAGTGCACTAAAAGGCAGACATACTATGAGTGTTCAAGCAGGGGAACCTCCATTATCCGAACGAGATGGGCGGGCACTATTTCATTCAGATAATCGATTTTTCGGTTAGTCGATTAAATGCCTTTCCTCTGGGGCTTGGAGTTTTAAAGTCTGCTCCCTGTTCAGGAGACTGCAGCAGCACACATTGTGTGAAACCTACCCCCCCCCTCCACCACCACTACCACCATCCAGCACTGCCCTCCAAACCAATCCAACAGTCACCCCGCCTCGTCTACCCCTACCCTCTCTCCGGGGCAGCAGAGCTGTACACCAACACCAAGGCCACTGCTGCTGCTGCAGCTGCCTTTGTGGAGTAAGTCTCCAAATAGCGTACAGACACAGACACAGCCACAGCCACACACACAACTTTTAACTGCAGCTTTTTGACAGCTTCCACGTTTGTCCTGCACAGGACAATGTTGGAGAGATTATTCCTGAGAAGCGGTGGGGTGGCTGGGGGTTGTTAGTGGTTTAGGGTACACCCCTGTGTGGAACTCCAGGGAAAGTGTGGGAAGAGAGAGCGCGCGGGAGGTCAATCATTTAGAGACGGTGCCTGTTTAATCACTGTAAACAAAAGACGCAATCACTGTTGAAAACCCGTCTTTGATGTAATGTTTCTATTGGGACCTCGAGATCTCCTTTGGATAATCCGATTTTCAGATAATTGGTATTCGGATAATCGACGTTCCTCTGTGAATCATTTTACATTTAATGTGAAGAAAACAAATTAAAAGCCTTGAGATGGAACCTGTGTAAATGCGTGAGATAGGTGTGTGCACTGAGCGCAGACAGACCTGGCATCATGATCACAATGTAAGGTGCCATTTGCCCCAGAGTTCAGTGGTGAAGAGCTGAAGGGTCTTCTGCAGTACTCTGAGATTGGCCGTGATGATTTGCTGAGCAGTTGGTGTTTTGCTGATGCTGATTTCTGTGGATGTAGAGCGGAGGAGGCCACTGTGCCTGGGGGCCTGAGATTTTGGTGAATGCTGGTCAGTGTGATGGCCTAGTTAAAATGTTGGTATGCTGTGCTGGCATGGTAAGTGCTGAGACCTTTAAGTCAGGAATTGGTGAAGTCTAGTTTCTCATTGGTACTTGGGGCCTTGTGAATTATTCATTCGTGGGACGTGGATGCACTGGCTGGGCCAGCATTTACTGCCTGTCCTTAGTTGCCCTTGAGTTGCTTTCTTGAATTGCTACAGTCAACATGCTGTCAATATAATGTCATTTAATTTGCTGGCATGCAGGGCCTAACCTTTGAAATGCATATTGTCTAGTTGTAGTGTTTTGGTTGGAGCACATTCCTAATTATAGTGGTATGTGAATTGATCTCCCGACATCACAGCTGAATATTCGCAAGTCTAAGTGAAAAGCAGATTTTCTTTGTTTCACATCCAAGATGCCAAAACCAGGCAGATGTTATTATTGGCTGTGAAACAGAAAATCTCAGACCACAAGAGGTGAAACATAGAAAAGTGACATTAAACCTTTTTGAATATTAGCTATTTATATCCACATGATGTTCTTATGTGCAACATTTCATCCCTCAGCTGTGTTAAAACCATCAATAGAGAGAACAATTCCACTCAACGTTCAGTATTCTGAAAGGATCCAAACTGTGTTAATTGGTTCAAATCAGAGACAGTTTTTTTTTGTGTGATAATAGGGTTTGCATAGTATGCTGAAAACAACTAGGAATGGTTTCACCAGCTAATTACCTGACTAGGCAGCAGAATCATTTTCTCTCATTGTTATTCTTAGGGCTGAACACGAACTAGAATTTACTCCCACTCCATTCATTGGTAGTTCCTCCCAGTGCTAATCTTATTTGTGCCTCCTATATATTCCCTTCACATTCGGGGAGCAGGAGTGAGTGCAGAAGAGAGAGGGGAGCAGCAAACAGGGAGCAGACTGCAAGTGAATGTATTGAGAGCAGCATTGTGTTATTTTCTGTCTTGATGCAGACAGATGCCTGTAATATCTCTGAGAGTGCTTTAGGACATTCTGTAGTTGCGATAGGCGATAAAAATGAAAGCCTATATTTATAATGGAAGAGGCTGCGTTTCCCAATAGGCTGCTAAATTGTATTTCACATCTTAGATCAGACCTTGGGAAAGATTTCACTCTATTTAACTATAGGTTTGGATTATCTCAAACCTGGCTTCTAATGTGAACTGCTAGTCTATCCTCAAATGCAATTTCAAAAGACTGTTTATCATGAAATTGCAACAGGGATATTAGTCAACAAATTGTTGTGCTTCTGTGAAGTACCTTGCTTTCGGCATAACTGCTAGGCCATTTTTAAAACAAACAGATTAAGCTTCACATCAAATTTCAGTGACAGACATGTAAAGGGTTCATAGTATGATTTCTCAGTTTATATGATTTAATATCCATCAGCTCAGTTCATATATTTTAAGAAGTTTGATTTGAACTGATCTTTCGAGAAATTTGCTGAAATTTGTTTCTTCCAAATATGAATGTACAAATTGAACATAAGATGGCACTGAAAATCCTTCCATTTGCCTAATGTTGCCCAGCTTGGTGTTCAGTCCTTTTAAATATTTTAATCAGACTCCACCCCCCCCCCCCCCCCCAACCTTTTTCAGAATAACGTTTGCGAAAGTCTCAGAATGAAATGAGATGCAGATGATCCATTCAGCTGATACGAGAGTGTTAATGAAAACATATGGGCGGCACGGTGGCTCAGTGGTTAGCACTGCTGCATCACAGCACCCGTGTCTGTGTGGGTTTCCTCCACTTTCCTCCCACAGTCCAAAGATGTGCAGGTCAGATGAATTGGCCATGGTAAATTGCCCATAGTGTTAGGTGCATTAGTCAGAAGGAAATGGGTTTGCGCGGGTTACTCTGCGGAGGGTCTGTGTGGACTGGTTGGGCCGAAGGGCCTGTTTTCACACTGTAGGGAATCTAATCTAATTGAATATAATACTGCAAGATCAATGGATGACACAGACATTTGATAATTTGGGTCAGCTGACAATGCATGTGAAGCTGTTTGTTAATGAAACAGTAATGTTTGATTTTAAAAAAGTGAAAAAGAATGCTGAATAAAAAAATAATTACATGTACATTATAGATCCATCATAAACAAGCTGCAAAGAGACAGATTATATTTTGGGCATTTGCACAAAGAATTGAACTTGGCTAATGTCACTGTTTAAAGTTTTAATAAAAGTTTTGATGCCCTCAATGGTAGAGCACTTAGTCAGCTTGTTTTATATAAATGAGGTTAGATTGGTTAATGATGAGATGCAACTGCATGAAAATAGAGTCTTTGCCACTTATTTTCAAAGTTCTGTTTTAGCCTTTGAAAACTTAAGGGGAAGTTTGGACTTTTTTTGACTTTAAGAAACTCATTCTTCCATTCTCGCCATGTTATCGTTTTTGTCCATGCTGCCTAGACTAGAAACATTCTGTTGCAACAAACCAAATAGAGATCAACAAACCAATAGAACCAAATTTAGTGAATAATCTCAAAAAGAATCTAATGGGCAAGGTTTCACTTTTTGCACCTTTGACTTTAATAATCAAATTTAAACTGAATGGCACAATTTTCAAACGGCTATCAGCAAGAGAAAGAAAAGACCTATGCTGTTTTGCACAAATCTTTTTAAGTGACAGGCAAGACTACTAAAGTATGAGAAATCCTGGTCTGTGCAAATAATTGCATAGTGTACAAAAGGTAAGAGGTCATTTTAAATCTATATGAAATGTGAATTTGACCTTAGCTAAGTATTATGTCCAATTCTGGCATCACACTGTAGGAAAATTGAGACTTCAGATTTTGGGTACAGAAGGGATTTACTGGGAGGTCAGAGGTTGTGGTATTGCAAATACACAAGAGGCTGGGTTTGTTTTCCTTGGAGCAAAGAGAATGAAGACGCTATTTGATTAACGCTGTTTAAAATAAAGTATTTGAGTGATTAAATTAGGAAAAACAGTTTTCAATGGCTAATAACCAGAGCACTCAGGCTTTACAAAAGTGGTAAAAGAACTTGAGTTGACATTGTATGCTTTGCTTTACCAAACAGTGTATATCAGATACTGTTATAGCCTTCAGGGGAGAATGGAGAAATAGATGAAGCAGAAACTATGGTAGGGATATGATGGATGAATGAATGGAGGTTTGGAACTAAGCAGTTTGTTCTTTGAAAGATCAGGCACAGCGTGATAGAGTAAATGGCATCCTTCTAAGTTGTTCCATTCTGTGGATGCCATGATTTTGATAAGTAATCAACTAATTGGTACATGAGACTCTTGTGTGATATTTAATGCACAGATATTATATGTTTGACATGACAGATGAAAGTCTTTTAACCAGAAATTAGACCCAGATATAAAATTTGTGTGTCACAAAATGAAATACTTTTGAAGTGCATTATTTGAATAGTTTCTCCCTATAACTGCAATCAGTACTGGCAGATTCTCACAAAGCGCAGCAGGTCAGGCAGCATCCAAGGAGCAGGAGAATCGACATTTTGGGCATAAGCCCTTCTTCAGGAATGAGGAAGGTGTGCCAAGCAGGCTAAGATAAAAGGTAGGGAGGAGGGACTTGGGGAGGGGCGTTGGGAATGCGATAGGTGGAAGGAAGTTAAGGTGAGGGTGATAAGGTGAGGGTGA
>NC_057716.1:14847323-14862843 GCF_004010195.1 Chiloscyllium plagiosum | reverse complement strand
TCTCCGCCCCCACCCCCTCTCCGGCCTATCACCCTCACCTTAACCTCCTTCCACCTATCGCATTCCCAACGCCCCTCCCCCAAATCCCTCCTCCCTACCCTTTATCTTAGCCTGCTTGGCACACCTTCCTCATTCCTGAAGAAGGGCTTATGCCCGAAACGTCGATTCTCCTGCTCCTTTGATGCTGCCTGACCTGCTGCGCTTTTCCAGCAACACATTTTTCAGCTCTGACCTCTAGTATCTGCAGTCCTCACTTTCTCCTAGATTCTCACAAAGCTCAACATAATAAAAAAGCAGTGAATAAGAATTTTTGGTGATGCTGATTAAAGATTTAGATGTGACCCCATTACAAAATTGCAATCTCTTTGATAATATTTCCAACAATCCAGAAGTCTGTTTGTACTTCAGTGAAACTGCTTTCTGCCCTGGTGTTCAACCTTAACTTTGACACCAGATCAGAAGGCTTATCATTTAGTATCGTCAACAGGAATGTCTGAAACCTAATGGAATGATGAGAGAGGGGATTAATATTATTAATTGAGTTAATTGAGTGAGATTGGTTGTATAAAAATCTGGTGGTTTTATGGAGTGTGGTCGGCTAAAATAAAGCTCTCACTACAAGTGATTCTGTTTTAACACAATTATCTTGCAGTGTGTAACAGCAAAGTGGTGCCAACTGAACTATTGTGCCAGAATTCTGGAGTGATTCTACTGCATTTCAAATAGAACTATTTGAGACGAAAATAGGAGTCTTCAACCTCTATTCAAGAAATCAGAGTGATTCTATTATGTTGTTACGATCAGACTTCGAATGGTTTAATTGACTTGTTTTATCATGATTTCTTCTGCAGGACATGGTACCTGTCATGGTTGATTATTGTCTCTTGCTCGAACGCATGTAAGTCTCAGATGGGTTTTCTTTCATGAATTTTGATTCTTTTAGTCGATATATATTACATGTAAAGTATACCATATTTGATATGTTAAATAAATTTTCATTTTTTGACTTTGGTTTGAAAAGAAAATTTTTGCAAATATTGGTATTTTGGTCCTTTTCTCAAATTTGAGTTTTATTCTGATTCTGAAGACATGGTTAGGCCCCTAAAATTTAACATTATTGTCATCATGATCAAAATATTTTAAATGCTTGCTTCTGAGAGTGAAAGCAATCCTGTAACATATAATGGCTTCACCCTTGAACTGAGTGGTATATTACTGCTTTGGGAAGCAGATTTTCCACCTTGTATTAGATTCTTTGATGACTGAGAAATTAAATTGATTTTATGCCCAAAGAAATAATCCATCTATAATCTTTGCCCTTACCACCCCTACTCATGGCTAAATATTCCTGAAGACATTATGATGTTGTGGTACCACCATTTTACATTGCTTTAAGCTGTCTTAAGCAGTTAACTGTATAACTGGTGAAAATCTGCCCCCAAAATGGACTCCAGTGATTGCAGCTGATGTATATTATATTAATAATCTCCCTTTGCACAGTTGGTGCTTAAATTCTGTGTTTCCTATTCTAGAAGCATGCCATATGTTGTATTCAAAATAGTACTTTTTGATTAGTTTCCTGTATGTGACTATCCCAATTAGTAAAGGGTGCTCAGTCCAGCTTTGAGACTTTGAAATATTTTGCCAACTGCTGTTTTTGTGTTTTGAAACAACATTGCTGCTGTTTGTATAACATACAAGTGAGCAGTGTTGAAAGTCAATACATGGAATAGATGTAGGATGGATTAAAGCTCACCGTTCACTTGGTATTTAGCTTGTGTTTATGTTCATTGATGCAAAATATTCAGAAAAGGTAGATGGTTAGGACAGAGTTCCCCACTAAGTTAAAGTTAAGAAACAAAAAAAAAATGCCCGCACAACCAGGGATCTTTTCTTAGCCTCAAAATAGCAAGACTGGATTTGGAAAAGGCAGATTGTGTTAGATTAGATTCCCTACAGTGTGGAAACAGGCCCTTCGGCCCAACATGTCCACACCGACCCTCTGAAGAGTTACCCACCCAGACCCATTTCCCTCTGACTAATGCACCTAACACTATGGGCAGTTTAGCATGGCCAATTCTCCTAACCTGCCCATCTTGTGGATTGTGGGAGGAAACCGGAGCACCCGGAGGAAACCCACGCAGACACGGGGAGAATGTACAAACTCCACACAGACAGTCACCTGAGGCTGGAATCGAACCTGGGTCCCTGGTGCTGAGAGGCAACAGTGCTAACCACTGAGCCGCGGTGCCACTCCTTTATTGAATTTTTTTTATGGAAGTAATTTTAAATTCTGATGAAGGAACTGCAGTGGATGGTGTCTGCAGGGAATTTAGAAAGTATTTGTGAACAAAGTTGTTGCTCATGGAAAAGTTTCAGGTTGCGGGAAAAAGAAATTTGCTCAAGAAAACAGCGAGTTGTGGTAAGGGGTTACTTTTTAGTCTGGAGGATGGTAGATGGTAGTGTTTCCCAGGGGACAGTGCTAAGGATACATTTGTTTTGTCTATTAATGGCACAGATTTTGGACATTCAAATCAATTTTCAAAAGTTACCAATTATACCAAACAGGGAAGAGTGACAAATGATACAAATAGTCTATGATACACAGTCAGTAGATATGGAGCTGGAAAAGCACAGCAGGTCAGACAGCATTGTCTTTCCTGCTCCTCCAATGTTTTGGGTCAAAACCCTTCATCAGGACTGGGGAGGGAGAGGGGAGCCCGGAAGTAAATGGAGGGTGGGGCTGTGGGGAAGGGTAGGTGGGATGGTGATAGGTGGATGCATTTAGGGAGTTACTGTGATTCGTCAGTAGGAAGGGCGGAGTGGATATGTGAGTAGCAAGATGGACAGGTGAGGTGAGGTCAGGTAGGTGAGGAGGAGGGGTGGGGCTGGACATGGGATAAGATTTGGGGTGGAGGGATTTTGAAGCTGGTGAAGTCAATATTGAGGCCATTGGACTGTAAGCTCCTCTGGTGAAATATCAGGTGGTGTTCCTCTAGTTTACATTTGGCCTCACTGTGACAGTGGAGGAAGCCAAGGATGGATATGTCGTCAGGGGAGTGGGAGGGGGAATTAAAATGGATGGTAACTGGAAGGTTGGATTGGTCAATGCATGCAGGGTTCACATGCTTCCCAAACTGGTCCCAGAGTCTGTGTTTGATCTTTCTGATATAGAGGACACCAGATCAGGAACAAGAGGTGCAATAGATTAGGTTGGATGAATCGCAGGTGAACCTCTGTTGGTCTGGAAGGGTAGATTAGATTAGATTAGATTACAGTGTGGGAACAGGCCCTTCGGCCCAACAAGTCCACACCGACCCGCCGAAGCGAAACCCACCCATACCCCTACATTTACCCCTTACCTAACACTACAGGCAATTTAGTATGGCCAATTTACCTGACCCTGCACATCTTTGGATGGTGGGAGGAAACCCACGCAGACACGGGAAGAACGTGCAAACTCCACACAGTCAGTCGCCTGAGGCGGGAATTGAACCCGGGTCTCTGGCGCTGTGAGGCAGCAGTGCTAACCACTGTGCCACCGTGCTGCCCACCTTCTCAGTCCTTACTGTCTGCAGGTCTATGGTACAGCATAGATATGCCAGCAGAATGGCCAGGCAAGTGAAGGATGCAACTTATTGTAAATACGTTAGAGGGCATTGAATAGATTTACCAAAATGATGAGGGACTTTATCTGAGAGATTAGGTTAGAGAAGTTAGGATTGTTCTCCATAGCACAAAAGAGATTGCAAGGAGTTTGTTAAAGATGTACAAAATTATGGCAGCTAAGGCCGACTGGGGGAAAGAAAGCCATTCTTGTTAGTTGACAGGCCCTGGATTACAGGGTCAAGTGGAGAAACGGGGCTGACTGGATTACTGTGTGAAGAGCTGGCTGTCTCCTGAACAATGATAGCTCTAAGAAGAACTCTATAACAGTGACTTGCATGTATTTGGCATCAGTTGATAAGTTTGTGCAGTTGATATGCTAGATGGCCACAATGGCAAGGGTAATATAATTACTGCATGTTGTACTGAAGATAGATGTACTGAAAGGTGAACATTTCCTGTGCAGATTGTATTGTTCTGTTTTGCATGTTTTACACAGGTTCTGCATGAGTGTGAGGAATATCATAGAACATTACAACCAAGGAATTATTTTCACCTATTGTGCCAATGATGCCTCTCTGTCAAAAGCTGTGCAATTAATTTCACAGGCCAGCAGATAATTAAAACATTTATTCAAATCCTTTTTTGAAGATTATTGAATCTGCTTTGACCAAGCTTTCAGGTGGTGCATTCCAGACCGCAACAACTCACTGCTTAAAAACACTTATCTTCATCTCCTTTCAGTTCCTTTGCCAGTTTCCTTCAATAAATATCCATTAGCTAATACGGGGAAAGAACATAAAAGCATAAATTGATGCTATTTGTGTTATAACACTGTAAGAAGTAAGACAGTGTTTAAATATGCAAGCTAGCTGTTAGTAGGTTGCTGGCCATTAGAGGTCAGTCTTGTGATCCTAGAGAAATTGCCACAAAATCTGACAGCTGAGCTTTTCCCCTGAACTTTGAAAATTTGCATCAATCATTCGTACCCATCTGCTACGTCACTTGTGACATGTCTTCCTGAGATTTCACAAGGCAAAACTGTCAAGTGTTCCACTCTATTTTTTGCATAACAGCAGTGTGTCATTAATTGTACATGAGACACTTTGCGATAATTGCAATGAGTGTTAGCATTTATAATGACATTAGTTCACGTATGGAAAAAAACATCTTTTTCGAAGTTGTAAAACACTCCCCTCAATTTGATGTTGAATATTGCCATCAATTAATGAATATAACTTGCATGCATGTGAGACCATCAGTTTATTTTTATAACATTCATGGGATGTCAGCCTTGATGGCAAATGCTATCAGTTGTGGCCGTCTCTAATTGCTGAAGTGCAGATTGTCATGAATCCTCTCCTTAAACTGTTGTAATCCATATGGGAGTGTATGTATACCCAGAGTGCTAGCAAGGAATGGATTTTAAGATTTTTCCCTGACAACAGTGAAAATATGATGATATAGTTCAAGAAAGAAGATCACCTGGCTTGAGAGCAAACTTACATTTTGGTGGTGTTCCCATATACATTCTGCAGTTGTCTTCCTGTACGGGCCGTGGGTTTTGCAGGGACTTTTGAAGGGAACTTGGTGCTTTTTTTGCTATATACCTTGCAGATGGCACATGCTGCAGTTGCTACATTTAGTGATGTAGGGAGTGAATGTTTAAGGTGCTGAATGGGGTGCCATTCAAGTCTGCTACTTTGTCCAGAGGTTCAGATTTCTGAGCATTGTCTGAGCTGTAATTGTTCAGGCAAGTGGAGAATATTCAATCTCACCCATGACATGTGCGTTGAAGATGGTGGACAGGCTTTTGGGCAGTGGATAGTATAGAATTCGCCATAGAATTCCCAGCCTCTGAGCTGCTCTTGTAGCTGCAGTATTTACGTGGTTTGTCCAGTTTAATTTCTGGTCAATGGGAATGGCCAGAAAGTTGTTGATAGGAGATTCAATTATGGTATTTTACCGTTGACCATTGGGGGAGATGGTTAGACTTTCTCTTGTTGGTGATGGTCACTGCCTGGCACTTGTGTGTTGTGAATGTTACTTATCATTTGTCAGTCCAAGTCTTAATGTGTTGCTGCATAGCAAAACTCACTATCTCGGTCCCTGAGAAGTCACGAATATATTTGAGCCTTTATGCATTCATCAGCAGTGATCCCCACATCTGATCTTATGATCAAGGGAAGGTCTGCTGAAGATTCCTTCACTTAGGATGCTGCACTGATGAACTTCAGAGGGTAGCCTGAGTTCAAATCATATCTGCTCCAGATATGTGTAATAACAACTCTGAACAGGTTGATTAGAACATATCTACATTGATGAACTCCTGCAGAGATGTCCTGGGACTGAGATGATTGGACTTGACAACAACGATCAGCTTCCTTTGTGCTAGTATGACTTCAATGCTCTGAGGATTCTTCCCGATTTCCATTAACATCAGCTGTGATGGTGAATTAGAAGGACCTTGTTGTTTTCTCAGCTCATGATTTCTATGTTCCTGTACACTGGGTGACATTGCAATCTCTGTTCTTTTTCTAACATGTGCATTGTTTCCAGTCCTCCAATTTTGTAGTTTTAAAAAAATTCTGCAAATGCGCAGCAGATCTATTTGGTCTGAAAATAGTGTAATCTTTCAGATTTCAACAATCAACTAATGGAAGGGAATAAACTTGCAGTTTGTCATGTTTTCTTTTTTCAGGTATTATTTTTATCTCAAATCCCCAGTCTACTGAATTTTCTTCCATTGTTTTAGTCGTAAGCTGACGATAAGAACAAACATTATGTTACAATTAACATTAGATTTTTTGAAACTACAGTCAGTCATCTATGTTTCTGATTTCAAAACTTATGAATGAGGAAATGTTTCAAGATCTTAAAAGAATATAACTTTTCCACAAATTAACTTCAGAGCAAACTGGGCACCTTCTGGTACAGAAATAAATAGATTCCCTTAAGAAGGCTTAAGAAGTTTTGCTTTAATTTGGCTTAAAGTGGCAACAATACACACTGCGCAAGCTTTTAAGGTAAGGATCATGAGTAAACATTGTTCTTAAAATGTCCCAGTTGGCACCATTAATGTTTGTGAAAGCCCAAGTTCATTCACGAATGAAATCGTTTTTGTCAGGGCACAGCAACTCATTTTCTGTTTAATGATCAACGTTTTATCAAAACATTTAACACTTGAGCATTTGACTCAATGAATTCCATAATATTTTCATATTTTTACAAGATATAAATGGGTAGGTGTTTTTCATGAATTTCTACCTTGAAGGAATTTAGATTGGATTATAGTGTTGGGGTGATTGGTGGGAATATATGATGAAGTTCCGAAGAAGATCATATTGCGCTCAAAACATTAATATCCTCCTCTCTCTACATTGTTGCCTGACTTGCTGAGCTTCTCCACCACTTATGTTAATTAACACTAACGATAATCTTACAAAAATCCAAGCATCATAGCTTTTTCAGAAATGCATGAATTTACACAAGCCTTCCTTTTGGAGGGCAATAGGTGAAAAAGCTATAGCCCCTGGATTTCAATGAAACTTCAACTAATTTTACTCATATTTGTTACGACCTTTGCTGTTTTAAGATTGTAGCTGAGGTTCTAAAAGGCTCTGGGCAGACCACACTTGGAGTATTGTGCACAGTTTTGGGCCCCGTGTCTCAGGAAGGATGTACAGGCCCTGGAGCGTGTTCAGAGGAGGTTCACGAGAATGGTCCCAGGAATGAAAAGCTTAATGTAAGAGGAACGTTTGAGGATTCTGGGTTTATACTTGATGGAGTTCAGAAGGATTGGGGGGATCTAATTGAAACATACAGAATGCGGAATGGCCTGGACAGAGTAGATGTTGCAAAGATGTTTCCATTTCCTCTGAACCAAGGGCATAGCCTTAGAGTAAAGGGAAGACCTTTCAGAATGGAGATAAGGTGAAATACCTTCAGCCAGAAAGTGGCAAATCTATGGAATTCATTGCCACAGAAGGCTGTGGAGGCCAGGTCAATGAGTATATTTAAGACTGAGAGAGATAGGTTCTTGAATATTAGGGAGATCAAGGGTTTTGGGGAGGAAGTTGGAGAATGTAGTTGAGAAACTTATCAGCCATGATTGAATGGCGGAGCCAATGGGCTGAATGCCCTAATTTCTGCTCCTATGTCTTATGGTCTTATGACCTTATGTTAAATAATAGATAAATCTCTCCACGTCAAATTCTGAAATGGATGGCCCAAGTTGATGCCAACAGCTATATTGGCATTTTCTTGTGAGTCTGAAATTAGATTTTGTTTTGGTGCCAAGGATATTTTGTGATGGTCTGGAGTTCCAGATTTTGTGGAGCTTGCTTGTTCTCTCGAGACTCCCTGTCCTTTCACTCAACAACATTGGTTAGTCATTATAAAAATAGTATCTGTTGAAATCACGGAATTGTTGCTGCTTTCTGCTGATTGATTAGTTGTGTGGTTTTTGCTGGCTTGCATTGGAACAATCTGTTCTCTGTTGTCAATTTTCTAACATCTGCTTTGGCCGTTGTACTGTTTTATTAATCCATGTTATCCATTTTAAATAGTAGGAAGGAAAGAATGCTTTGTACTGATGTTTTCCATCATTTTCAAACTCCATGTTTTAGTTTGCATTGAACACCATTCTATAACCTGTCTCATGGCCATGATTTCATCATATCATTAGTGAACTGTCCACTGGAAAGCACTCCAGTCGACTGATGCATTCGTACTTTTACATTTTGATGACTTTTCCCCCTCCAGGAAAGTGGGTGTCAGTTGGTACAAATGCCTACTCATTTTGTCTTTCTTTATATTTGTTCTTCTAATAAACTTCTGCCTGCAAAACTGTCTGTGTTTGGATGGTTTTATCATTATTTTATCTTTCTCTTTGACGAGTGCTGTTCTAGTTAACTTACTTAGCCCAAATACGTCTTGTATCCTGCAGCGATTGCTGACTGTTGAGACTCCAACATCTTTGCGAACCCAATCTTTTACTTTCTTCTCTACTATCATCTTCTGGAGTGTACTTGCCTGCTTTCTTAACACCTTATGTCTGAACTGCTGGTTGTGTGGCTAACTATCAGATGGTACTCATGTTGGCTATCTAATTTTCCTTCACCAAAACGTACGTGGCCAATTAGAATAAATTTTTTAGTGCAAGTTATGTTGATAACCATTTAAAAACTGCTGCTAATCTCTGAGAATGTTTGAACGAAGTGAAACTTCCTATGCTGTTAGAGATGTGGATCATTTCCTGCTCTCTCTCTCTCCTGAGAAAGTTGTGGCAGTTAGATTAATAATCTGAGGTTTTACTACAATATCCCATGTTTAGGATTACCTACTGGGGCCGGTTAGCTCAATTGGTTGGATAACTTAATTGTAGTGCAGAGGGACACTAATAGTATGGGTTCAGTTTCCACAACCAGGCTGAGATTGCCATGAAGGTCCTACCTTCTCAACAGCACTCCTTGCCTGCGGTATCCTCTCTGGTTCAATTCACCACCGATCATCTCTCTCCCTCTAACAAGATAGTAGCCTACGATCCTCTGGGATTATGGCCACTTTTCTGGTGTTTAGGATTACATTCCACACCAGTTGATTATAGCGGTGGTTAGTTACCTTTCACGTGTTGAGTGGATTCATTAGAATATACTGGTTAAGTTGGAACTAACCTAGAAAAGGAATGGGTTTGGTCAAGAGCAGATTCACATTAATTATAAATCATTACATTCAAGTTGACCATTTTTTTTCCATTGTTGGCTTTGACGCATCATTATTTGTTCTATGTACAAACAAAGTGATTGGTTTTTCAATAACTACATTATTTTGTGTGTTTAGTTTGATTGTGGAGGGACATAAGTTATAAAGAAATGGATGTCTATCAATCTTACATTCCTGCGATAGTTGAATGGAAGGTTGACTGCAGCTTGGGAGAAGAGTACAGAAAAGACTGGATCTAGGAATAGATCTTTGTGCACTGCAGCTTTCTATTTCCAGCTCATTCTGATAACCATCTGCCTGGATTTTCTTTTAATTCGTTTGCTACTTTAGTCCTCTTCAGGTGGCCATAATAAAAGAAAATATTGAAGTATTTTCATTTAATTATTAATGTCAGTGGCTAATGCGGTCTTTTCATAGTACACTCTCGACTTGATCCCCCTGTTTGCTGAGCTGCACTGCAGTGAAATAATCAAACCCACATCCCCTTGATATCAGTTGTTTATGTTACATGTGTAAAGATAGATTTACCTTGTGAGGGGTACGTTATCAGTTTCTTTGTCCCAAGATATGGATGCTTGACAGTCCTTTCAACTTATGTTTTTCCTTTAAAGATATTGACGGCCCCTGCTGTGTGTACCTCCAACATCTTTTTAGTTTTTATTTCATATTTCCAGCAGATGGCAGAATTTCAAGATATGACGTATTATAAGGCTCACAAGAGTTCCAGTAGAGAAAGCAGGAGGGTAGATTATAAACAATAAAATTGAAGGGGCTTCAGAATCATAAGTTATTACTGTAAACTGAAATGGGTCTTACTGCCTTGTTGAGTGTCTGGTTATTTTTCAAATGACCATCGTAATGCATTCATTCTTAGCTTATTTTCCTTAAGTGTCACATAATGAGGATGTGCACCACCTGATGTTGCGGAGAGGCTTGTGTGCTCTGACAATTCCTTTAGTGATGCTGTGCAGAGATTGTGGCTTCTGCTATAGCCACTCATGGCACTAATTTTGACGAGGTGCCAGAGAAAGTGCAGTCAAAAAACTGTTTCAGTGGCAGAATAGGTGAAGAAATGTAGTGTGTCTCGCTTCACCTATAACTGGCTGTAAAGTTTAATGGAAGGCAGACGATTTAACTATATTAAAAGAAGGCGCAGTACAAGGTCATCGAAGCACATGTTACACCACTGGAAATAAGCCTTTCTAGTGAGTCTGTGTACTTGGTGGGCAGATGTTTTTTGTGTTTATGTTTTGGTTGCTGTGAAAAATAAATGCTTATCCTTTTGGTATAAATCTCTTGCATTTATTCTTTATAGAATCAGCTTTCAAGGGGTTAGACTATTCTTAAGAGAAAACAATCCAATGGACAAGTGTTTGATATCCAATTGATGTTCTAGGGAAAATATGTTCACACATTTAATTATGCTGTTTTAAATCCTGTCTTCATACTGATGACAGTCCTCTGACCATCGTCATTTAAATTTTTTTTCATTGGACTGTCGTGGGATGGTCAATGGCACCTGTAGAGGCCATTTTCGGTTTAACCAAAATATATGTGATCATGTATCTCATCTTTCCAGATACCATAAAAATACTCCCTGACTTTGCACAGATCATTTTGTTAAAATACAATGTCATTATTTCATGTCGCTCTTTCCCTTAAAGAGTAGTGTCCATCTTTCATTAAGGCATGACTATAATGCTGACACAAAGGTGGAAACCAGCTACAGTAGAATGCGATCAGACATGTCACCAAAATCTTGCCGTCAACCCATCACGTAAGGTGGTAGCATGCTAAAAAATGTTGCTCGTACCAGGATCTATTTGCTAAGTTCTGTAGCAATGGAGAATTAGCGATGGGCACTGGGCTGTGAACATGGATGTCTGTAGTCAAGAATCTGCACTTACTTCACAAATGGATGAAGGTCATTGGCCACCTGTGTCGGGCCAGAGGCATCTTTGTGCCTGAGCAGTCCTTTTCAGGAGAAAACAAAACAAAGGGCTGTGGAAGCTAAAGATCTGAACCAAAAACAGGAATTGCTGGAGAAACCGAGCAAATCTGGCAGCATCTGTTGAGAGAAAACAGAAGGATCACTGGACTCGAGGCATTATCTCTGCTTTCTGTCCACCGATATTGTCAGACCCTGCTGAGTTCCTTCTTCGGGATACATTAGTCCACCCTAATTGGAGAAAGTGGTGCCCAAAAATTGTGTGTTCCACTTCCCACTGACGTGAGAACCATGTGTTGTGGGATCATCATCTTTATGATCAAAGAAAGCTTTGGAGTTTGTAACTTGGCATATTAGAACACTCATGGACAATCTCATGTGACCATTGAGGATGAAGAACTGCAGTTGTGATGCATGAGCTGTTGAGACTCTAAATTTACTTTGTCATCCTGAATATGAGTGGCCTTCCTGAAAAAAGGCAGCTAAAGAAACAGGGTGGGGTGATGGTAGGGGAGATGCACCTTCTATATGAATAGAAAGGCTGTCAGCAATCTTTGTCCATGGTGTTGGTTTGTATTCTTGAAGTGGATTGTGGTGCCCTATCATAATTACCATAACCAATATGCTACCATCATTGGCACTAATGGCCATGTAAACATATACAATATATGAAGAAAAGTTAAACACCACAGCTATGAAGCAGCCTGATGAAAGAAGGAAATTCCAAGCATGTATTAAGATCAATCTGGAAAATCTTCACACATCCGACTCAATTCCACAACAGTGGGATCAAATGAAGTCAGCTGTACTAAACAATTATGCCCAGATTGTTTGGCTTCAAAGCATCATTGTCACCAGGACAGGTTAGATGAAAACAATATCAGAATATGTAGCTGCCTAGAGTACAAATGAGCAGGCTTTCATTGTGTGAACAATGTCTTCGCATGTCAAGAAAACAGCATTCCAAGATCTTGATACTGAGTCTGAAAGACCAATCTGGAAGATGAAGAAATGTGCTGGAAGAAAATAAAACCCAAGACGTTTCAACAATATGCTGATTATTTTGACGTACAAAATTTTTTGAAGTCAATTGGATGTCTCTGGACCAAGGTTTATTGAATTAAATATCCCTTTATACTTGGAATGGTAGGTTTCTTGTTAAGGATGACCGTGTCCACTGACAGTGCTGGGGTGAACATTTTCAACAACTTGACCTGCCATGAATTCACAGCAGAGGCTGATACTCTGATGGCTATCCTCTAGCATGATGTGGAAGAATCCATGGGTGAACCGCCAGAGATGAGAGAACAGAAACAAATGTTCAAATGGATGAAAAACAACAAAACCTGTGGCCTTGATGGTCTTCCAATTGAAGTCTTTAAAAATGGTTGCATTGATTGCAGTCACATCGAGACTCCATGCAGTCATTCCATAGGGAGGGAAAATAGCCCCCGCTATTTAGATATTTTCCTTTGGTCTGCAGGGATAATCCTGATGTACATTCTCCAGATTCAGGAAAAGTATCAAGAACAACACCAGGACCTCATCATTGCATTGATTAACCTGACCAAAGCATTTGACTCCGTTAATCTTGAGACTGTGTGGATTGTGCTCCAGAGATTTGAGTATCCAAGAAACTTTACAATCCTGCAGTTGCTTCATGATGATATGCCTGTAACTGTCTGGGTGTGAGATCCAAAACAGATCCCTTAACTTAGGGTCAAGAAAGGATATGAGATACCCACATTACAATTTCCAATGTATCTGACAGTGATAATTCACCTCATCAGAGATTGAGTGTCCTCTGTCACAATAGATGGTGCTTAGATAGAATTTTCTTTCACTCGGTTACTTTTGTTCTAAAACTAAACTGACCATAACTATACAAGATCTACAGATTGTGCATGATTTCAGTTTTGTTTCCCATCCGGTGCCAGATTTTGAAACTACTCTCAATTTCTTCAATTTTGCACACAGGAAACTCAGCCTCTTCTTAAATGTTGCTGAAATGAAGCTCATTTCAATCCATGGCCATTCAATCAAATATTCCACCTCTAATATTTGTTGAAGGAGATACTTTGGGTTGAGCACTTGGCATCCACAGTTTTCAGCCACTGGATCAATTATACCAATTCAGCCTTCTAAAAACTACAGCACTGAGATTTTTGGCAACAAATATCTCTGCAAGTCAGAAAAAGTGTTATCATCATGACCACACTCCTGTTCGAGATTGAGACCCGGGTTATGTATCAGTAACACAATTGAGTATGAGTGGAATTTCATTAGCAGTGCTGCCACTAAATCTTGCACTTCTGTGGGATTACTGTGTCCATCTTGAAGCCAGCTCTTTAAGTAATCATATAATCGGTACAGTGTGGAAGTAGGTCCTTCGTCTCATCACATCCACCTCGACCCTCTGAACAGCGTCTCACGCAGACTCTGCATTACCCATGTTTAATTCACTGAACCTGCACATCCATGGACATCATTGGCAATCTAGCAAGGCCAAACCACCTAACATGCACATCTTTGGGCTATGGGAGGAAACCGGGGCACCCGGAGGAAACCCACGCAGACATGGGGAGAATGTGCAAACTCCACACAGACAGTCGCCCCGTGGGTGGAATTGAATCTGGGTCTCTGGCGCTGTGAAGTAGCAGTGCTAACCACTGAGCCACCATGCTGCAAATCTCCTCCAAAATAAACTTAGACTGTGTCCAGAAGGCTAAAATGTCGACTCTCAAATTGTCAGCATTCCAGTTGACAGCAAAGAAAAATTTAAAGACACACCGAAACACTCCATGAATTCTAGCAGCATTGACAGTAATGACAGGGAGTAGCTTGCTGCCTGTCATTCAGAATGGGGACAACTTGTCCATCAAGCTACGTTATGCGTTGAGTCATTATATCTTAATGCTGAGGCGCAGGAACAACGGAGAAGCAAAGAAAAGGAATAAAACCTTGCAGTCCAAATCCCACCATCTCATGTGAAATCCTGTCCCCTATGCCTAAAGGTTTGCCAGTTGAGAGTTGACCTGTTCAGCCACATCAGCCCTCACAGCAGACACTCGCAAACATCATCCTCAGATTGACGATGAGCTGAAGCTTGCAACATTTTCTTAGTTTTACATAAATTCTGTCTCTGATGTCTGGGCTCTGCCAGGAACAATAAAAATTGTTGCAGGTGTCAGAACTGGAAGCAGGTTGCATATTTGGCTCTTCAGACCCAAGCTGCAGCCTACATTTATGTTCCTTTGTGTTTTGGGGCTGTCTCAAAACTGCAGCTTGTACGGAGTGCAGGAAAAGAATGAGCAACTTTGTAGAATCCCTGTTTAAATTATAGTTGGAATAGTATTAGAAACCGAGTAAACATCTCTTTAGTAGTGCCTCAATAAGCAATCATTTCTTCTTTTGTTTTTTACTGTAGATTGTTTTAGAGTCATAGAGGAGAAAGTGAGGTCTGCAGATGCTGGAGATCAGAGATGGAAATGTGTTGCTGGAAATGCGCAGCAGGTCAGGCAGCATCTAGGGAACAGGAGAATCGACGTTTCGGGCATTAGCCCTTCTTCAGGAATGAGGAAAGTTGGTCCACCAGGCTAAGATAAAAGATAAAACCTCCTCCCATCCTGCCCCCTGTAAAAACGCCATCCCATTCTCCCAATTCCTTCGACTCCGCCGCATCTGCTCCCAGGAGGACCAGTTCCAAAAACGCACATCCCAGATGGCCTCCTTCTTCAAGGACCGCAATTTCCCCCCCGACGTGGTCGACGATGCCCTCCACCGCATCTCTTCCACTTCCCGATCCTCCGCCCTTGAATCCCGCTCCTCCAACCGCCACCAGGACAGAACCCCACTGGTCCTCACCTACCACCCCACCAATCTCCATGTACAGCGCATCATCCGCCGTCACTTCCGCCACCTCCAAACAGACCCCAGCACCAAGGATATATTTCCCTCCCCACCCCTATCAGCTTTCCGTAGAGACCACTCACTCCGCGACTCCCTTGTCAGATCCACACACCCCACCGACCCAACCTCCACTCCCGGCACCTTCCCCTGCAACCGCAGGAGGTGCAACACTTGCGCCCACACCTCCCCCCTCACCTCCCTCCAAGGCCCCAAAGGAAACTTCCATATCCGCCACAGATTCACCTGCACCTCCACACAATCATCTATTGCATCCTCTGCACCCGATATGGCCTCCTCTATATTGGGGAGACAGGCCGCCTACTCGCGGAGCGA
>NC_057716.1:14840753-14846905 GCF_004010195.1 Chiloscyllium plagiosum | reverse complement strand
CCTTTTAAATGTTGCAATTGTACCAGCCTCCACCACTTCCTCTGGCAGCGCATTCACGTACCACCCTCTGTGTGAAAAGATTGCCCCTTAGATCTCTTTTATATCTTTCCCCTCTCACCCTAAACCTATGCCCTGTAGTTCTGGACTCCCCCCACCCCAAGGAAAAGACTTTGTCTATTTATCCTATCCATGATTTATAAACCTCTATAAGGTCACCCCTCAGCCTCCGACGCTCCAAAGAATACATCCCCAGCCTGTTCAGCCTCTCCCTATAGCTCAAATCCTCCAACTCTGGCAACATCCTTGTAAATCTTTTCTGAACCCTTTCAAGTTTCACAACATCTTTCCGATAGGAAGGAGACCAGAATTGCATGCAATATTCCAACAGTGGCCTAACCAATGTCCTGTACAGCCGCAGCATGACCTCCCAACTCCTGTAATGATCGGAAGAAAAACTCTATTCAATGGCAGAATTACTGGGATATTTAAACCTATTTCTTGCTTTGCAGAATTAATACGTTATGCGGCATAGTTTGCCATTATTTTATTGACCTAATTTAATCGTTGATGCAGTTATTCTCTCGGACTTCTGTCCAGCGTGCGCTATTTTGACCTAAGTTAGAACCTCATGCTGAGGACATGACTATGATCAAGATGGAGATCAATAAAATTTTGGGTATTCTAGAATTGAGGGCTAATGTGGCAAGGCTGAGTTAAAGAAAATGATCAGTGATGACCTTGAGTGGTGGAGCAGGCTTAAAGGGACAAATAAACTATGGCACCTCCTATGTCTGTTATTCATATGGCCTCTCAACCTGCAGAGAGAACTATGATGGCTGGAATCTCCCTTGCGAACTTATTTTAAGACAGAAAAATTGCCCCAGTTGTTGGAAGAGGCATGATGAAAATTGACGCGATGTACTTTTGAGTGAGAGTATACTGTAGTGCCAGAGATGTTATCCTTCAAATGAACTGCAGGTCGCTAAATCAAGATGAAAAGATGTTATGGCACTATTTCAAAGAGCAGGTGTGTTTTTCTTGGCACCTAGGCTGATGTTTGTCATGAACTGACATTGTTTAAATTAGGTATTTGGATGATGATCATATTCCATTAGATCTGGACTCCCCCATCCCAAGGAAAAGATTGTCTATTTATCCTCATGATTTTATAAACCTTAGTAAGGTCACCCCTCAGCCTCCGACGCTCCAAGAAAATAGCCCCAGCCTATTCACCCTCTCTCCACAGCTCAAATTCTCCAACCCTGCCAACATCCTTGTAGGTCTTTTCTGAACCTTTTCAAAAACCCTTGTTTTTATGACAGAAATTAAAAATATGTACAAAATACAATTAATTTCTTTCTTTTGATGCAGAGATCTTCTATTTGGACAGATCTACACTAAATTGAGTGAGATCTCAGTGGCGAAAGGAGTGTTTCTTGAGTGCCTGGAACCTTATATTCTGAATGATAAGCTGCCAAGCATCACACCACAAGTAATGAAGGATCTACTCATCCACTTTCAGGACAGGGACATGATGGAAAACATTGAAGCATGCATTGTACATATGGACATCACTAGCCTGGACATTCAACAGGTGAGCAGTACATATAGTTCAATTTTTAGGTCTTCTCTGCTTCATAGTTGAGTGTTTTGTCCCTTGAATATTGGATCAATCTTGTGGGAAACGACATCTCATGCCCTCTAGAATCTCTACGCTGGCCTTCATCTTTTGCTAAGCTTTCAGAAATGTTCTACAAAGTGAACAACAGTACTTGTCCTGTAATTTTCTCACTAAGATATTGAACTTTATTGCCTCCTTGAATTTATACTGTAATTTTCAATGGAAGAGAGAACATAAAGATCTTGTTTTAACTCCATAATACATGATCAAAATGTAATGTAGTAGAGATAAAATTACATACAGCAGAATGCCTGTTCTTTAATTCAAGAGAAAAGCAGCAGCAGATAGTGTAGCGAAAGGAAAAATATTTAGAAATGAAATAACTAGAATGTATATTCTCCTTGGATTTATTTTTTATTTGACCAACTTTATTGATATTGTTGAGGAGGCAGCTTAGAGAGTAAACAACAGTAATCCAGAAGGTGTAAATTGTCTGGATCTTCAAAAGGCATTTGATTAGGTGTTCCATAGTAGGCTAATAAATAATGTAAGAGAACAGGGAGTCAGGAACAATGGAAGAACCAATTGTTAACTGGTTTCAAGGCATATAAACAGGTACTAATTAGTTGTAAGGAAAATGTTGAGGAAAAAGCGAGACTGAAGTTTGAACTTGTTTGAGGCTGCCGAAGTAACTCAATGGAGTTTTGATTACTCCCTGGTAGTCCGCTCATTATCAACTTAGAATCATAAAATCTCTGCAGCGCGGAAGCAGGCCATTAGGCCCATCAAGTTCACCCCGATCCTCCGAAGACCATTCCACCCAGACCCACACTGCTATCCTCTCCGTGTAACACTACTTATACAATGGCTAATCCCCCTAAACTGCAAATCCCTGGACACTAAGGGCAATTTAGCATGGGAAGTCTACCTAACCTGCACATCTTTGGACTGTGGGAGGAATCTGGAGCATCCGGAGGGAATCCACACTGACACAGGGAGAATGTGCAAACTCCACACAGACAGTCGCCTGATGGTGGAATTGAACCCGGGTACCTGGCAATGTGTGGCAGTAGTGCTTGTTCACTGAACTACTGTGAAATGACCACAGCTATTCAAAAATCAAGCACATAAAGTAGCAAGACTTTTAAAACAAAACACAAATTTATTTTGTAAATCCCGTCAATAAGACTTGTTAAATGCATCACACACTGCATTTCATAATTCTTGTACTTGCTAAAATCATGTGCAAGTTTAAATCATTGCCATTCTGGATTAGCTATATTCTACATGTGGCAATTACTTAAATTATGATGATATTGTTTGGGAAGAAAAAATGACTTAAACCAAATTGAAATGTCTCAAACTCAGCTGAAAATTTCAAATAGCTCAAATCCACAATCTCCTGGTTGAGTTACACATTGAGTTGAACTGAATTTATAAAATTAGAGGTCACATTGCCCTGATTGAGGTCATAATTAACTGTCACTCCACTGAATCAGTGTTTATTGATTTTATTTATCAAGCCCAGATAAAAATCAAAATGTAGTTCAGTGGATAAATATAAGCAGTTCCACGAAGTCTATGAAGACTTAACAGGAAACCTATTCCTCAGGTAAGATGCATTTGAACAGGTGCATGGATAGGAAACGTTTGGAGGTATTTTGGGCCAAGGCGAGTTGTTGAAAGTTCACCGAAGAGTATCGAGGAAGAGGTGGAGGCTGGTATAATTGTAACATTTAAGAGGCATTTAGATGGGTATAGGAATAGGAAGGATTTGGAGAGATATGGGTTGGGTGCTGGCAGGTGGGACTAGATTGGGTTGGGATATCTGGTCGGAATGGATGGGATGGACCGAAGGGTCTGTTTTCATGCTGTATGACTTTATGACTCTACAGTATCTGTTGGTAGAATTAACTGAATACTTCACCGAGCCTATTGAAAGCTGTTTGCATTGACTGGTGCCTTCAGAACCCAAACAAAGTACAATCCTCGGTGTTTATGGTTTTAACGACCCTGGTGGCTGCCAGTTTTGATTATTTTTAGTTTTGACTTATCTCCTAATTGTATATGTTTGTCTATCTGTCTTTGAGAGTATTGGGCATAGAATCAAAGAAGATTGGCTTTACATCATAAACATTAATTTTCGTTTACCTTGTTTAGCTGTGATTTGCGAAAGCTGTTCTATTATTAATGAATTGTGAATTATTTTGTTTAAGTGACAAACCTGGTTTCTGGTATTGGTATTTAAGATGTTTGATTAGAAGTCATTGGGGCAATCTTGCAGATCACTGAGTATTATAATTTTTCTGAGTTGAGAATGCAGGGATAAGAAGGCTGATTTGATTTAGTTGTCGACCTCCATGCCATAAGATAAAATGACCAGTAAGAAATCAAGTAGGGAATTCAGAAGGAATTATTTTATCAAAAGAGTGGTGAGAATGTGGAACTCGCTACTACAAGGACTAGTTAAAGTTATCAATGCAATTCAAGAAGGATTTGAGTGGAAAAGGAATGGAGGGTTTTAATTATAGATTTAGATGATGAATGAAACTCAAATGGAGCATAAACATCAGCATGAACTAGTTGCGTCGAATAGCCTGTTTCCTCGCTGCACATCCTGTGTAAAGTCCTTTTACTTGAAGCTTTTATGTTTATGCAGTTTTATGTTTTGTTATTGTAATTTCAGATTACTGGAACTAGCCATTAGATTTGCATTTAGTTTGATCAAATTCTATTTCTACATTATTTCACTGACGACTGGTGTTTTTTGAATTTTCATGGACATTGCTTGGGTTCAGAAATAAAGTGCTGTCACACATTGAGCTGAATAAATCAAAGAGTGAGCACTGTATTGTTTTAGAGGAAATGTTAACCCAACGCCTCTGGCCTACTCGGCTGTGCTAATAAATCCAAGGGCACTCTTCAGAGATAAGTGGAGGGTTAGGATCATAGAATGTTAAGAACACCAAGTGAAGCCACACCGTCCAAAATGGATAATTTAATCATTCATTGATTTTCCATTTGTTAGACATTGCTGTACATGAATTGGCTCCGGCCTTTGTTGAGCTGTATCGACAGTTCAAAACTAAGCTTTTGACTGTTAAGCACTTTGGGATATGATGGGCATTATGCAAAGCAAAAGTTTAATGTAGGTTTATGATTCTGATCTAACTTACATCACTGAAAGTAGTATTATTTAGAAACCAAAGCCCTTCACTCAAAGTCAGAAGGAAATTCCAAACCACATTCAATTGGTTGGTCCGATGCACTCAGTACTTAGTTACATTAATGGAATGGCGTCCGAGTTGTTACACGTTCCAAGGCTCCTATTTGCTTTTGGCCTGCAACGCGCAGAATTATTTTGATTAATAATCGCAAATGATCAGAAATAGTTGCATTATGAGCAGGTTTGTAACTGGTTAATTTTTAACTTTCCACCTAATAGTTTCTGCTGGTTAGGCAGATTTAACATTGTCTTCCAAATATTGAGAGAAATGGGCCAATCTATCACTCATACACCATGTTTAATTTCTATAATTGATTTCTTAAACTGGTGGCTACATAACTGTACTTGGCAGTTTATCTTAAAAACAAGTATCAATGGAGAGTCTACATTTAGCAGATAATATCCAGTTTCTGAACAATTAGTATTGCACCAAAAGTATGAGAGTCATAGTACACCAAACATCCTTTGATCTAATCTTGGAATAGATTCAGAAATATAAATACGATTGAAGTAAACCAAAGATGTAATGTAAGGTTCTATCTAAATCAAAATGAGTTATGCATCAGTGTCACATGCTTGATCAAAGATTAGAATGGGAATAACTTCATTATGGAATGAGAAAAAGGAGAAAAGACTGTCAGTGTTGTATAGAATATGGAAAGGAATGGTATTATTAATGGAGTTCATTAAATAATCTCTGGCAATGATGAGACATAACGCAACCATCCACACAAAATATAAACGCTTATTATAAAATCTCTACATTCAAGGGTTTTTCCTCCACAATTTCTGCCCTCTGCCATCACAAAACTCTCCCTCACTGTTAAGCATTCTGTACAGACCACTGCCTCCGTGACATCCTGGTCCATTTCTCCATCACTCCAAACACTTTCTCCCCCCCCCCCCAACTCAACCCTTGCGGTACTTTGCAGAAGGTGTAATACATGTACTGTTACTCTTCCCTTTTCACTGTTCAATGTCTCAAATGCACCTTCCAGTGAAGCAGCAAGTTATTTATTCTTCTAGCTTACTGTTTTCACTGCTTATGTTACCATGAAGGATTCTCTCTTGCTTGAGATGTGGTGACCCTCAGGTTAACCACTACCAGTTGTCTCTTTGTCCCTCTCTCTCGCATGAGAGATTATCTTTATTCACTGCGCATCGTGCAGTGCATTTTACTCTCGTGACACCATACATAGACTGGGTGATCACTTTGCAGAACACCTATGCTTTGTAAGAATGACCACGACCTTCCAGTTGCTTGACATTTTATTAAACTATTTTTCTCCCTTGCTAACATTTCTA
>NC_057716.1:14837575-14840253 GCF_004010195.1 Chiloscyllium plagiosum | reverse complement strand
GTCCTTGACCTTGAGAATTTTTTAAAACACCATTACTTCTGCTTCTCTCTCCACAGATACTGTCACACCTGCTGAGTTTCTCCAGCAGTTTTTGTTTTTACTTTAGCTTTCCAGCATATACAGTACTTCACTTTTATACGAAGCCTTTGTTTCTGAGAAAGTGTATCAACTGTTTTACTTCCAAAGGGCAATTGCACAATTGTTCAAACTGCCAAAGGAAGTAGTCACAGTCTCATTACTTGAAACCCTGAAGACCTATCTCTAGGTCACTTTCTGTTTATAAATTTTTCAAGATCATGACTACAATATCAGCTAGTCTTCTCTGGTTTTGTCAGCTTTAATTAGTGTTGGAGCAGTTACAGACATTAGTCTTTCCTGACAGAACCAAGGCAGATGGAGCAATGACATTATTTATATGCAGATTGTGTTGTAATTTTTTGATCAAATGGAACTTGCGAATGGAATCCCAACGAATTGATGTTGAGTCCAAAATAAGTTTAAATGTTTGTTTTAATTTGTGATTTTGTGAATGTTTTCTTTTTCATCCTACAACATGATAAATGAGTTTGGGATTTAGTAAAGTTGATGTGAAATTATTCTTGCTATGATACTCTTTGGATTTGGTGTCCAAGAATGCTTTCTGTCTGCCTGTGTTGTAGGTGGTCCAAATGTGCTGGGAACACTGTCTATATGATGCCATGATCTATGTGTACAACAGAGGAATGAATGATTACATCACTCCAATGGAGGTAAGAATTAGAACGACATCAGAGAGGTAGAAATAAGGCTTGATTTCCAAAAAGTAAAGTTCATTCTGAATTTCCGCTGATAAACTAACATTACTTTTGAAACTTTGTGTTTCTTGTTATATTTTGTGGAACAGTTGACTGGAACTCTGAATGCAAGCAGAATGCTGCAGTAATATTCCTCAGTCGTTCTCCAGTTCTGGCAGTGGTCCAGGACAGCAAATCTGGAGTGAATACATGAATATCCTCTTGATTTTAGTTTTGAACCATAAACTACGTTTCCTTCAAAATGATGAGGGCGAGAGTAACCAATATTTGAGGACTGTATAGCAACAGAGTAATATCTCCGCAATATTTATGGGCAGCACAGTGGCTCAGTGGTTAGCACTGTTGCCTCACAGTGCCAGGGACCCGGGTTCGAGTCACACCTTGGGCGACTGTCTGTGTGGAGTTTGCACATTCTCCCCGTGTCTGCATGGATTTACTCCGGGTGCTCCGGTTTCTTTCCACAATCCAAGGATGTGCAGGTTAGATGAATTGGCCATGCTAAATTGCCCATAGTGCTAGGTGCGTAGGGGTAAAATGTCGGGTAGGGGAATGGATCTGGGTGGGTTACTCTTCGGAGGGTCAGTGTAGACCTGTTGGGCCGAAGGGCCTGTTTCCATACTATAGGGAATCTAATCTAATATGTAAGAAATTCATCTAAGATGACAGAAAGACAAAGGAGAGCAGTGAAGCTTTTAGAAATTGATTACCTGAACTGCCTTAAATCAGAAATGATTCCCAAATTTGGAAGAAAATGATTTTCTTTGGGAGGGGATGTTGGAGAGGAAGAGAGTGAAAATGGGAAGCTGTGCATTGGCAAGTCATCTCTGTTACAGCCTTGATCATTCCACCTCACAATGCAACAGCAGAGAAGAAACCACACGTCTTTCACTTTAATTTACACATCTAATTGGATACTGAGTGATGCATCTGCCTCAGCTTGTTAGCATGTAAACACACAGAAAATCTGTTAAATGGGTAATGGTTACTGGAGCCTTCTACTTTATTGATAATTAGCTGACTATGGGTAGGGCCTATCTTAATAAAGTTGAAGTAGATATCTTACCAGTTTTAAAGATAATTGAAATTAATTTTTTGTTTTCTCAATCCTGGTGGACTAATTTGATGTTCTGAAATGTTCATGAGCATGAAGTATGCATGACACTCATTTATTAAGCAACCAGTGTATGCCAGGAATTGCGTGTTTTTGCTGGGTATGAAATACAGGATTTCAATTAACATATTGGCTTCTCTCATTACTTGCAGAAATTGTTCCAAGTTATTGGTCCTCCTCTCCGAGCTGGGAAACCCCTCACAGGTAAAACATGGAAACATATAAAATAGGGACAAGACTAGGCCATGTGGCTCTTTAAACCTGCTTTGTCATCCATTATAATCAAGGCTGATCATCCTATGCAGTACTTTATTCCCGCTTTCACATATCCCTTTATGCCTTTTACCTTTGAACTATGTCTATCTATATTTTGAAAATGTTCAATATTTTGGTTTTAATCATTTTCTATGGCACAGAATTCCATAGACTCCCCATTCTCTGGGTGAAGAAATTTTATTTTCTGTTCAGTCTTAAATAGCCTACTCCTTATCATAGAACATAAAACATTACAGCACAGTACAGGCCCTTCGGCCCTCAATGTTGCGCCGACCTGTCATACCAATCTGAAGCCCATCTAACCTGCACTATTTCATGTACGTCCATATGCTTGTCCAATGACGACTTAAATGTACTTAAAGTTGGGGAATCTACTACCATTGCAGGCAAAGCATTCTATGCCCTTACTACTCTCTGAGTAAAGAAACTGCCTCTGACATCTGTCCTATATCTATCACCCCTCAATTTAAAGCTATGCCCCTTCATGCTCGCCGTCA
>NC_057716.1:14806764-14837526 GCF_004010195.1 Chiloscyllium plagiosum | reverse complement strand
CCCTATTAATAAAAACTAAAACACTGTATGCCTTCTTAACAACCCTGTCAACCTGGGTGGCAACTTCAAGGATCTGGACACCGAGATCTCTCTGCTCATCTACACTACCAAGAATCTTACCATTAGCCCAGTACTTTGCATTCCGTTTACTTCGACCAAAGTGAATCACCTCACACTTGTCCGCATTAAACTCCATTTGCCACCTCTCAGCCCAGTTCTGCAGCTTATCTATGTCTCTCTGTAACCTACAATATCCTTCGTCACTATCCACAACTCCACCGACCTTAGTGACATCTGCAAATTTACGAACCCACCCTTCTACGCCCTCATCCAGGTCGTTTACAAAAATGATGAACAGGCAGTGGACCCAACACCGACCTGGAGGTACACCACTGGTAACTGGACACCAGGATGAACATTTCCCATCAACCACCACCCTCTGTTTTATTTCAGCAAGCCAATTACTGATCCAAACTGCTATATCTCCCACAATCTCATTCCTCCCCATTTTGTACAATAGCCTACTGTGGGGAACCTTATCGAAAGCCTTGCTGAAATCCATATACACCACATCAACCAGTTTACTCTCATCTACCTGTTTAGTCACCTTCTCAAAGAACTCAATAAGGTTTGTGAGGCATGACCTACCCTTCACAAAGCCGTGCTGATTATCCCTAATCAAATTATTCTTTTCTCGATGATTATAAATTCTATCTCTTATAATCTTTTCCAACACTTTACCAATAACTGAAGTAAGGCTCACTGGTCTCTAATTACCAGGGTTGTCTCTACTCCCCTTCTTGAACAGGGGGACAAGGGTCAGACTGTGACCCTTGGTTCTGGGCTCCCCAGTCATCAGGAGCATCTTTCCTAGGGTTACCCTGTCTAGCCTGGTAGAATTTTATAGGTTTCTATGAGATGCTTCCTCATTCTTCTAAACTCTGGTGAGTATAGACCTAACTGACCCAGTGTCTCTTACTGTTTGCTGCTTACAACTACTTCAACAGTTGAATGTGACAGGACTGAATCACTCTTTTCATTTGTGCAGGGAATGTTAAATTATATTTCAGTTGTAGGAGGACAGCAGATTCCTGTTTCTAAAGTACTCTGTCTTCTGTTGCACTCTGTCATATTATGTAAAACTTCAGTTTGTGTTTGAGGTCTCTGTTTATAAAGGAAATTTCCTGCATTTTCTAAAACTTTATGACTGTTTGAACTTGCTTTTTGACTTTTATCAATACCATCCCAATTGGAATTTCACTTTGAAATCCTGTTTGTCTTCAGTTTGTGTAGCCAAGGTACTAGATGTCTGATGGATAACACTTTTTGACTTCATTTCACTTATTCATCTGGAATACTGTGCTATTTCCATCTCATACCTCCAACATTGCCTGTGCTTCTTTCTCATTTAATCACATTATCAATTCATTCGTGGGAAACAATAACCATGATTAGGCCAGCATTTATTATCTGTCTTTAATGCCATTTCAAAAGGTAGTGATGCTGAACTGCCATCTTAAAGCCCTGCATTCTATGTGCTGTAGGTATGTAGGTACACACACAGTGCTGTGGTACGCCTCATTGGGGAGTGAATTGGAAATCATGCCCTACTATTCCTAGAACCATCACAAAAGTTAAATCACATAAAGGTATGCAGAATTATCCAATTTACCTGTGTTTTAGACAGAGGTTGACAGAAAACACAAACCACGTTTCTGCATTTAACAATGATTACTATTTATTACAAATTAATAGATTTGAGCTACAGATGAACAATTATGTCAATCACGTTACCAGTGAAAACTCTATCGCTCTTCTAAACTCCTCCTGAATACATTGCATACAAATAAGAAAATAATATCGCTGTTCTGGCAGTGGGAAAGACAAGGAAGGTAGTAGAGGTTTAATTGAGATGGTCCTTTCAGCTGGTAAGGATGTGCTGCTTCTTGATTCTCCTTGTCCAGATATTTTCACATATTTGTCGAAGGTACAGAGGGCTGGTTCACACTTGTAAAGTCTCTGTGTTAGTGGTTAAGACCCACAGATTACAATCACCGTTAAGGGAAAACAAAACTGACTATTTTCAGGCTTTTTACATGCAGAGCAAAGATGTTCCTCAAAGATTGACAGGCAGTAGTTGGCAGGCAGAAGGTCTTATTCATTAATGAGTGGTCACTAGTCCACAGACCATTCAGCTGCTTAGTGCTGCCAGAGCTCCAATCGTATACACCCCATTGCTGCAGAAAAAACAGCTATGTAAATCACACTAAAATTGATTGTCAGACGACTGGCTGAAAATACAGAAAAATAAAAATGCAGTGGGCTTTACCACTGTAATGGATTTGATAAACCCTAATGATAACTTCTTGTCCGTTTATTTGACGTTTTGCTGCTGCAGTATTCTCCTACAGCTAATCAGTCAATAAGCATCTCCCAGCTTCTACATTTCAGGCCCTACATGATCCCTGAGCAGTCTCACTAGGTTTACCTGGTAAAGAACATCATTATTTTGAAATTCATCTCAAGGAATTACACTTGCATTCCTTCAGTGGTACTCTTTTAATTCGTAATTAAAATGATCATGTGTTTCAAATTTGCATCCTCTACAATGCTAAATTGTTTATTTCTAATTTATAAATACAATGCAGGTTTCCCTAAACCCTCACCTTGTTCCTTTTTAACTACTACCTCTACTTTCTACTAAAATGTCATTCAGCATACATTAAGCCTATATAGTGCTGCCAACATTAAGTTATGTAAATTTGTGACCCATGGTTTTACATCTGCCAGTATGCATTTCTTAACTTATTAATTTGCAATTTCAATATTAAAAGAAACCAAGTAGGTGCACCATTTAATGTGGAATGCACAGATTTTTCTTGTAGCTGTTCGTTATTCCATTTCTGAAAATTTTACTTTGACCATCAGTGGCTCTAAAAAAAGGCTTAGCAGTAAAGGCGGCCTCTGGTTCATGGAATTTTAGATTACTTACAGTGTGGAAACCGGTCCTTCGGCCTAACAAGTCCACACCGACCCGCCGAAGTGCAACCCACCCAGACCCATTCCCCTACATTTACCCCTTCACCTAACACTACAGGCAATTTAGCACGGCCAATTCACCTAACCTGCACATCTTTGGACTGTGGGAGGAAACCGGAGCACCCGGAGGGAACCCACACAGACACGGGGAGAATGTGCAAACTCCACACAGACAGTTGCCCGAGGTGGGATTTGAACCCGGGTCTCTGGCACTGCGAGGCAGCATTGCTTACCACTGTGCCACCGTGCCGCCCGCTTGGTTGTTTAAACAGCAATCTATTTAGATTTTGGTCCCTTTATTTTTCACATTTATTTATTTGTTGGATTTCTATTTCATGGTTAGCATAGAATTTGTATGCACCCCTGCAATCAGACACCATATTATAAATCCTGATATTGTCCAGCAAACTGGAGCATCTCCCCCTACTATTTGAAATAATCTTAGCAGGACTTATACACTTAATGATAAGGTCCTGCAGTATGTTGCTGAAGAAAGAGACCTTGGAGTGCAGGTTCATAGTTCCTCGAAAGTGGAGTCACAGGTAGACAGGATAGTGAAGAAGGCGTTTGGTATGCTTTCCTTTATTGGTCAGAGTATTGAGTACAGGAGTTGGGAGGTCATGTTGTGGCTGTACAGGACATTGGTGAGGCCACTGTTGGAATATTGCGTGCAATTTTGGTCTCCTTTCTATTGGAAGGACGTTGTGAAATTTGAAAGGGTTCAGAAAAGATTTACAAGGATGTTGCCAGGGTTGGAGGATTTGAGCTATAGGGAGAGGCTGGACAGGCTGGACCTGTTTTCCCTGGAGCTTTGGAGGCTGCGGGGTGACCTTAGAGGTTTACAAAATTATGAGGGGCATGGATAGGGTAAATAGACAAAGTCTTTTCCTGGAATGGGACAGTCCAGAACTAGAGCGCATAGATTTAGGATGAGAGGGGAAAGATTTAAAAGGGACGTAAGGGGCAACTTTATCACGTAGTGGGTGGTGCGTATATATTGAATGAGCTGCCAGTGGAAATGGTGGAGGCTAGTATAATTGCAGCATTTTAAAGGCATCTGGATGGGTATGTGAATAGGAAGGGTTTAGAAGGATATGGGCCAATTGCTGGCAAATGGGACCAGATTAGATTAGGATATCTGATCAGCGTGGACGTGTTGGTCTGTTTCCGTGCTGTACATCTCTATGGCTATGACTCTATACACCCTGGAAGCATTTGTGCTTACCTGAGAAGGTTCATCATTCTATCAGAAAGATGCCAGTGGATCATGATGTATCCTGAAATCTAAACTTTTCACTGAATTTGGTTGAGTATCATATTTGCTTTATAAAAAGATGAATCCAACAGTGTTATTTGCAAAACTGATATTACTGGACACTTTCACAATGCAATCGACCTCTGATATAATGCACTTTGAATTGCAAATGCTCAAGTTTTGCAGTAATCCCCTTGCTGAAGTGTTATTCCTTTTGAGCTATACTGTCACTTCAGCCTTTGAACAGTTATAGTTTCGAGCTACTGAACCTAGTACTATTTTTGTTTAATTGTGCTTTCCCATTATTTTCCTGTTCATCAATCACCATAAATGACAGAGGTCAGATAAATCTCCTGACCCTGGTGTTATGAACCAGGCCAGACCCCCCCCCCCCCCCAAAAAAAAACATTTCAAGGAGGTAGCCCAGACCCTAACTTTTTCAGTTGTTTTAAGCAGGTCAAAAATTTATGTTCCATGAGTGATGCAGCTGGCCAAACTACTCCGTGTAAAACAAAACAGAGTTTGTTTATACACGAACAAAACAGAACAGAATATAGAATAACATCTGAAAACCCAAGTGATTCTTTTGCAACTTAATGATGCTGTTCCAAATACTAGCAACATCCCCATAACCACCCCTTTGCCAAAAATGGTAAATTCATGCACAGGTTCTTACAGCAGAGGTGTGTGTGTGAGAGGATCAGCATGGAGCTATTTCTTTGGGTCCAGCTGGTTCTCTGGGTTACCGGCTAAACTTTGATCAGCAACTGCAAACAAAACACATCATCTGTAAACACAGGTGAAGTGCCGGAGAGTTGGTAATGTCCCCCTGTTTAAGAAGCGTAGTAAGGACATTCCAGGCAGGAGGCAGACAGTAATAGTTGAACAGAGTTTCTTGAAATGGAGAAAGGTGACCGGTGGTGTTCCGGTGCTGGGGCCACTGTTCTTTGTGATATACATAAATGATCTGGAAGAGGGCACTGTTGGTCTGATCATTAAGTTTGCAGATGACACAAAGTTTGGTGGAGTAACAGATAGCATAGGGGACTGTCAAAGAATACAGAAGAATATAGATAAACTGGAGAGTTGGGCGGAGAATTGGCAGATGGAGTTCAATCCGAGCAAATGTGAGGTGATGTATTTTGGAAGGTCTAACTCTAGAGCAAACTATATTGTAAACGGAAGAGTCTTGGGAAAAGTTGATAAGCAGAGAGTTCTGGGATTTCAGGTTCATTGTACCCTGAAGGTGGCTGCACAGGCAGATAGAGTGGTCAAGAAGCCATATGGTATGCTTGCTTTCACCTGACGGGGTATTGAGTATAAGAGCTGGCAGGTCATGTTAAAATTGTTCAAGACTTTGGTTCGGCTGCATTTAGAATACTGTGTACAGTTCTGGTCACCACATTACCAAAAGGATGTGGATGCTTTGGAGAGGGTGCAGAGAAGGATGTTGCCTGGTATGGAAGGTGCTGGCTATAAAGAGAGGTTGACTGGGTGAGGATTGTTTTCATTAGAAAAAAGGAGATCTGGACAAAGAATATTGTTGGATGAAATGATGCTCAGTTAGCTAAAACGTTTAGAAATTGAGTCATCTTATTCATATAGCCACTGTTCTTTGTGATATACATAAATGCTTTGGAAGAGGGCACTGTTGGTCTGATCATTAAGTTTGCAGATGACACGAAGTTTGGTGGAGTAACAGATAGCATAGAGGAATGTCAAAGATGTCTACAAAATCATGAAGGGTATAGACAGGGTGGATAGAGATCAGTTTTTTCCCAGAATGAGGGATTCAGTTATAAGAGCTCATACATTCAAGGTGAGAGGAGAAAAGCTTAAGGGGGATGTATGCAGAAAGTACTTTACACAGAGGGTGGTGGGTGCCTGGAATGCGTTGCCAGCAGACATAGTAGATTCATTTAAGGTGCATCTGGACAGATGCATGAATAGGTGGGGACCAGAGGGATGCAGATCCTTAGAAATTGGGCAATAGGTTTAGACAATGAATTTGGACCGGCTCAGACTTGGAGGGCCGAAGGGCCTGTTCCTGGGCTGTAAATTTTCTTTTGTTCTTTGTTCTAAAACAAACCAGCGATATGCTGAACTGAGAGAACTGGCCACTCCCCTTTCATTGTACAAGTGTTTTTAAAAACTCAAAAGCCTTTTGCCTGAGGCAGTATCTGTTAGCTTTAACTAAATTGGCCCTCAACCCCATACAAATTAGACACATCGGAACCTTTGCATTTACGACTCCTCTCAAAAAACCAAGGACAGAATAACTTTGTCATGGAGGCAACATCGTCACACCTGGTATGCTTGATCTTTGTTTTGCATTACCTGCTGCAACATAGAGTTACATGTTACGGCAAGTGGGAGATGATTGGTAAACAATACATCCTTCCTGACTGGTGGTTCATGTTCCATTTGGTTAAGTATAAAGCCTTTCCTAATATCCTGTCACTAAATTCAATACACCAAAACATTTGAGTTGACAGAATCCAGAATTGGAATGGGTTAATGTTTTATGAATGAAGTAATCATATCATGTTTTGATGTTTACAGATGAGCAAGTTGTCATGGGTAATAAAATACTGGTATACATAAGGTAAGCTTTGTTTTATACATTTGGCTATATGAATAAGATGACTCAGTTTCTAAACGTTTTAGCTAACTAAGCATCATTTCATCCAACAATATTCTTTGTCTAGATGTTGAAAAGCAAAGGTTCCTTGCATCTTCCCAGAATTAGTGTTTGCTATGATTTCAGTACAGCATGATTACTTTTATTAACTGTGGACTGGAGAGTAGGGTCAAAATCTCAAGCAAGGAAAGAATTTATAACAAACATGAAGCTTTATTGATTTTCTTTATTCCCTATACTGATGTACTATGACTAATAATCTTAAAGTAGTAAAATAAGCATGATATTATATTCTGAACCTTTGGAAATCCTCAGAATTTGCTATTTGCAATCATGAATTCGAATCCAATTATATAATAATCTTTGAAGTTGTGTTCTTTTATTCATGGAAACGTTGAATCATTGGCTTCCATAATCTTCCTCAGGTGCCTCACAGAATTCAATCAGTTAAAGTATTTTGTTAATTAAAGCTGAGTAACATGTACAAAGTTGAATCCGGAAGAATGTATTCAGATATTTATTTAGATTCGGTGTTCTGAGTATCTCAGCTTCTTCAACCAGCTATTGAGGTGAAATATTTGGGAATACAATGACAAGGCTCCACGTGGCTACTTTCCACTCTCTACTCACCACTCTAAATCTACTCCCAACAGACTGTCAGCTAAATTGTCATTTCTCCCTACTCGAGCATTGGTAAATAGAAGTCCGCAAGAAAATGAAAAGAAAATGTTTTTAATGCTGCAATGATTTCACTCTTGCTTATGGTGAGATTAATTTCCATTTCCATGGAAATGCAGGACATCTTAATCATAGAATCCCTACAATGTGGAAGCAGGCCAGTTGGCGCATGGAGTCCATACTGACCCTCCAAAGAGCACCCCACCTAGACCAACCCCTTATGCTATCTCTGTAGTCCTGCATTTCTCATGTCTAATCCATCTAACCTACACATCCCCGGACACTATGGGCTATGCTGTATTGTCCAATCAACCTAAACCTGCATATCTTTGGACTATGGGAGGAAACCGGACCATCTGGAGGAAACCAATGCAGACGCAAAGTAGAAAGTCACTTTAATGATAGACTTCAAAGAGCCAGTTGTATTTTATTGATTTTATTAGTAGATTATGGCTGCTGACTTTTTAACTCAATTGATGTTTCATTAATGATAATAAATTTGTACTATTTTGGTGCTAGCTTTTCGTTTTGAAAACCAGTTTCAATGTTTCCTAAACAGCTCTAGAATAATTGATGTTATTTTCCATTTGCAGCTGCTGCCTTGCTGGACGTGCTTACCCACTCGGTAATGTTCCAGAAGATCTTGTCCCATTAGTGAAGCATCAGGTGAGTAAATTTCAGCAAGAAGTCATTATATTAGCAAGGTTATCCTGCACTCTAGATTCTGTGCAAAGGCTTCATGTGATTTAGACTTCTTACTTTTATCTCTGCAATTTGGAAGGCTGGTAAGCTGCTAATTCCCTGACTTTGGCTGATGCTTGAGTTGCTAGCTTCAGAGAGTGCACTTTTCGTCTTCTGTTATCTTACACCTGAAGAGATACTTTCCCTGCATGCAATATCGCTGTATAATGATACGGCTCAGAGTGGGTATTCAGATTTGATAGAGGTACTTTTGCTCTGTCTGGTATTGTATATTAACACATATGGACTGTGTACAATTGGACTGACCTCACTGGATTGTGCAGGGTCATGTATTTCAGTAAATTATTGGTCTTCCAGATAAGCACTTCTAACGCACTGGGTATCCAAGGTTACATTTCAAATATGAGCTGCTGCGATAGCATTTTGTGAATATGCAAATTATGTTGATGCCATTGAAGCACCAGGATGTCAAGCAGCACGTGACAGCAGATTGCTATTAGTATTGATGGTTGTTGCTGTGAGTATAGGAGAATAGGAGTAGCCCTATTTATTGAGTGGCTGAATTTCTTATGAAAGAAACTTGATGAAAGGAGAAGCAGCTACCTTGCAGGATGTGTAATAAAATAGGCCGCACAATACAAAGTTTATTTTCTATGAGCAGCCTTCCCCTCTATCCCAGTATTCCCCAGCCTTCCCCTCTATCCCAGTATTCCCAAGCCTTCCCATTATTTTCAGGCAAAATGGAGGCGAGCTCCAAGTGTAGATTTCACCTTACTGCTCCCTGTTATCGGCCCCCTCTCCTCTGTTCCGGTGCAGAAACGTTTCTCAGCAGTCTCTCTGTTGGCCTGTGTCCCCCTCACCCCACAGGGTCTCATCCTCCACCTCACCTCCCCAATCCCTTTTCAGTGGCTCATGCATCGATGCTGACATCAAAATGCATGGAATGTGGTTTAGATTAGATTAGATTACTTAGTGTGGAAACGGGCCCTTCGGCCCAACAAGTCCACACCGCCCTGCCGAAGCGCAACCCACCCAAACCCCTACATTTACCCTTTACCTAACACTAGGTGTGTGTTAGGTAAAGGGTATTGAACCTGGATCTCAGGCGCTGCGAGGCAGCAGTGCTAACCACTGTGCCACCGTGCCGCCCACAGTTCTGTCATTGTTGTATACAAAGATTACTTCCTGCAGTCTGTCTGTCACGTGATTGGCTCCACCTGTGTATCCACGCATGGTGACTATATCACATTACGGAAAATCACTCCTCCATTATTGAACTCTCCTGTAACATGTATGCATAATCTATTCTCGTCTTCAAGAAAAAATGAATTTACTGATGGTTCGTGCTTGTGTGTGTCATCTGTCTGGGCTAGAAATGCAATATTGTCAGCAAATATAGATCTACTGGCTGCATCTGTTGCTAGGATTGTAAGGGAATGACCTCAAAGTGGACATTGGCTACTGGCTCCAAGAGGAGAAAAATACAGCTATTCCACAAAAGTGAAAAGTGACTTCCCCCACAATATCCACCAGAAACACATGGTTTCAGCTGGTTGGTGGGTTGCATGCTTTCTTCTTGTTTTCGAAGGTATGCCTCTCTTGTATTTTGAAACATGCATTGGCATAATTTGTCACGATGAATTATCTAGGGACCTCTAAGAACTATATTAATAAGTTTAGCATTGAACAATTCCATCTGCGTTTGTGGTTTTGGAGAAATCTATCAATAACTGAAGAGGTTCTGAGATCCCAGAGTTCTTTATTAATTATGGAAGTGATTATTTTACATGGAATCATTAGAATAGTATGGTACAGAAAGATCCTAATATGTCCATTGTGTCTCAGCCAGCTGTATATATTTAAAGGTAACCAGATTCATGCTCAGCATGTGGTAGTAATAGTTTATGCTGCCATGGCTGTCAAACTATAAGATTGTTGTGATTTTGTGAATCTTGTTGCAATGTAGTCACTGTGCAAACAACATCTTTTGCAGTGTGCATTCTGGAGAAACTATTGTTCCCAGACATTAAGGTAATCAGGAGATAACAATTCCTTAACAATTTCACTACATAGGTTGGTCAACTGAAAAGATTGTGATTTATGATATTGCTCTCACAGAGATGATCAGTATTCTTTGCCAAGATATAGGTCCTCCTGTTTTGGAATAGGGAATTGGAGTGTCAAGAGTAGCCACATAAAGGGACTGCAAGTTGAATCAGTGGCCTTGACTTTGCAGTTCAGCACTGGACACATGCACAAGCAGTGAATACACATATTGGAATTAATATACTGAGTCATTGTGGAAGGATCTGATTCCAGACTTCCAACTCTCAGTACTTTATGGATGTGGCAGTGATAATAATTGAAGTGCAGAAGTGATGAATGGGTGTGTGAACAGGCACATCTCAAACATCATAAAGATTTGCCTCAGCCTGTTCAAAAAGGATATAGTGTGGAGAAATGAAATGTTGGAAGACTGGCCTCAAGAAAGGAATTGATTTGCTGACTGCAAATCTTACATAGACTTCCAGAGCCAGCTTCTTAGAAAAGCTTCAAAATATGATTTGTAAGCATGAGACTTGAAGCTCTTTTATCTTGTGGCATGTTTGTAAGGCGAATGTTCAATATTGTATGCAGCCTACGTTACACAACAATCATATTTTCACCTTTTAAGGTTCTTCTGTTGATATCGATGTACACTACAGCTACGATTGGTCTTGTCTATGATTTGACATTTTTTGGGAATAGTGTGATTGTATTATTATTTTAGTCACTGTGGAAGGGCTTTTTTAAGTTCACCTGCTCTGTGTGCACATATTGTTTTCTTCGTTGATATTGATATTTTCATGTCTCTTTCATCCTTGAGAATTTAACTCTGCTGTTTCTCATGCCCCACTTGACCATATTCTTTGGAGCTTCTCCCAGAATTACAGTGATGACTAGTTGTAAGATCCTGCTTAAAAGCTTCATGCTGTGCCTTTTCTAGTTTGGCTAGTTGCTTCAAAAGCTTATGATTTTTAATAAAATCCATTCCGATACAAGACTCGTTAACTAGCCTATATTTAAAATTAATTGCAATAAGATTTGAAGAAAAAGAAATCCTGTGTTTGTTTCTCCTTTTTTCCCTTGTTTCACGTGCTTAGTTCATGTCACATTCCAAGTGAGTGTCTATTTCAGGATAATGGATGAAACCAGCTCGCTGATATAAAAAGAACACCCATAGCTCAATCCTGGAAAGCCAGTTGTTGAAGGATGGCACTTGAGCTAATCTTTTCACAATTCCACAAGCATTTACTGAGCTAAACATTAAACCTCCCAACTCAACCACACCACACTGTAAAATAAGTATGTGTGTGCATATTATGAAACCCCGATTACTGCCCTCCTACTCCATATAATTAATTAAACTTGAGATATGATTAACATCTCAATTAGGTGCCAGATTCTTGAGCTGGGTTTTGTTCCTGCATAACAATTAGAGCCCTTTGTCATACTTTGGGATTGGAGTGTCCTGGCAGGCAGTACGTGCAGTCTTTTTCCTTTGGTTATGCATGCAGACAGTTGAATGAATTACTGGACAAGAATGGTATGCTTCTGACAACAAGCTAAAGTAATTAATTCTAACCTCAGGTTACATTGTCAAATAACAACCAGTGAATTTGGTGCTTTTTTGACAATATTTCATAGCAGTTGTACATTTCTCATCCAAGGTGATTTATGATCACCCCGTTTCATCCACCACTGGATCCACACTTTATGGCAGGCAGGAAGAACAGCTTTTTTTGGTGCTGTATTGTAAAGATTTACTATATACTTAACATTGCAGCCAGAGTGTGTCTCCACCAGCAATTAGCTTGGGTTTTATGCTGGACGTGCTCCTGTGCCATTTTTGAATGGGCATCTTGTATTCTGAAAGCTTTCCTTGAAAATAAAACATTTTATATGTAGCATTTGAATAAAGGTACATCTAAATTATGCTAATTCACACCTATTTGATTCACGTGTTTTCTCCTTTGTGTTTCTGGGCTGGATTCAGGTCTTTGAATTTCTGATTCGCTTGCACTCCACTGAAGTAGCTTCTGATGAAGAGTTGTATCCTCAGATTCGAACACTGCTTCACTTTGACACTCGAGAATTCCTCAATGTATTGGCACTGGTAAGAGATTTTTATTTTCATTGACCTTAGTCATAGTTCCATTTGAACTATTTATATTTCTTCACTAATGTTGCATGTGCACCTAAGAGTGAGAAAATTAAATTAAGTTTCCTTAATCAAATAGAGATGCTGCTTTATGGAGTCTTTTATCATAAGAATAGATATAATGAAGGTAAAGAAGATTAGATTAGATTCCCTACAGTGTGGAAACAGGCGTTTCGGCCCAACAAGCCCATACCGACCCTCCGAAGAGTAACTCACCCAGACCCATTTCCAAATGACTGATGCACCTAACACTATGGGCAATTTAACATGGCCAATTCACCTAATCTGTGCATCTTTGTGTTATGGGAAGAAACCGGAGCACCCAGAGGTAACCCACACTGACATGGGGAAATGTGCAAACTCCTTACAGACAGTCACCCGAGGTGGGAATCGAAGCTGAGTTACTGGCTCTGTAAGGCAGCAGTGCCAATCACTGAGCCACTGTGCCAGTGCCACATAGGCTGGTTTGTTTCCTTCCCCCACAACTTTGGGCTTTCCTCTGATTCTTAATGGCTTAAAAGCTTAGAATCATAGAAAAGTTGCAGAACAGAAAGAGGTACCCTGTCTGTGTAGCTTGTGAGACAAACTTTCATTTATATAAACTTTTAATAAGATTTATTTTAAGTTTGTGGTTTGAAATTTGAGTTAGTGATGTTTGAGTTATATTTAGGTCTCTAGTTATCAATTAACCTGTAAGGAAATCTATAGCCGTGATGATTTCTTTTAAATAGATTATGACGGCTTTGTCAACTTAATTTTTTGTTTTGTTTAGGACTTTACAACAAAACAAGATAGACAAGTGTCTAGATAATTCAAGATCTGCTAGAAATTTCTGGACAGGTTTTTTTTAAGCTGAGGGGAAATATACATTGTTTAGAGTGAGAATGAAACTTTACTCGTTTTTGACACAGTTCCCTGAATTCCTTGGATGGAAATTATTGTATAGGGTGGTGCTCCTGGAATTAATGGGATTATACCTTATTTGGGTGTTAAAAGTCTGAATTTGTGTTAAAAGTAAATAGCTTGCTTTATTCTATTTTACCTTAATTTATTCTAGTTGATTGGATAATTTGGTTCATTTGATAAATCTGCAGCACTGTATGCTTGTGTTTCAGTGAGAGACTGCTGTGTTAAAGCCAAAACAAAATAAAATGCCATTTATCAATACAGATTTCAGTCTGGGATCTGACTTGTTCAGTAATTACTTCGACTGGGATCATATTGCCATTCCTAGTTGCCCTTGAGTGTAGTGGTAAGTTCCCTTTGTGAGCCATTGCTGTTCATTTAGGTTAGGTGCTGAGTGTCCTATAATTTCCAGTCTATGCTTTTTAATAACGGGATAACGTTAACAGTCATCCGGCACCTCGCCTGTGGCGAGGATTTGAAACTTCAACCAGATCCCCTCTTATCTTTTGCCTTGCCTTCTACACCAGCCTAAGATGCATCTCATCTGGGGTTTGCAGCTTTCTTCTCTCTCTCGCTTCTGCTTTCTCTCTCTTTCACTCTCCCACTCTCCCTCTTTCTCATGCTTGCTTGCTGACTCCCTCACTCCCTCACTCTGTTTCTTCTAATATTTTACAATTCTCCAATCTAATCTCTATATCTGCATTATATTTTTCCATTATGAAGACTAACATAAGATGCTATTCTTTGCATTTTAATTCTTTTCCTGTTTTATATTAAAAACAAACTTCTTGAATTTTAATCTATTCTACCTTCCAGTACTTTCTCATTCACTCATTTGGCCTTTCTAATTTCCCTTTTCAATTCTCTTCTGCCCCTCAAGTTTCACATTATATAATCTGAAAGGGTCTCTGCCATATTGAACCCTCAATATTTCCCACAAGCTTCTCTTTGTTTCTTTATCTGAACCTTTGTGTCCCTTGACATTGAGAGTTCTCTGGACTTGGTCTTATTCTTAGTCTTTATGGTAGCATATTTGCTCTGCACTTTTGCTTTTCCTTCCTTGATTGCCTCCCACTAACTACTCTGACACCATTTTGTGACAGGTGCTCCCTGTCCACTTGGGCCAAATCATATCTTTGCTCAATTAACTTAGCTTTTTTCCAGCTCAGACTTTTTATTCCTGGCCCATTTTCATTTGTCATTTTCCATACCTATCTTAGTCACCATAACTCTGTTAGAGTTATCTCCAAAATGCTCCTCAACTGAAATACCATCTGCCTGCCTGGGCTCATGCCCACTCCATTGTTGCTCTCTCTACGTACTCACTGAGAAAGTTCTCTGTCTGCAATTGAAGAATTTTGCTCATTCCCTATCTTGCAAACTGAAACTATCCCCTTTAATAATGAGGTTGTTAAAATCTCCAACTATTACTGCCTTATTATTCTGGAACTTCTCTGAAACTTGATTACATATTTGATCCTCAATCTTTCCCAGACTGTTTGGGAGTCTATATTATACACTCAACACTGCCCCTTTTTAGTTTTTCCTCCATCCATCCACATGGCCTCATCCCTCCTCACTGTCTCAATTGATTCCTTGATCAATACTGTGACTGAAAATGTGTTGCTGGAAAAGCGCAGCAGGTCAGGCAGCATCCAAGGAGCTGGAGAATCGATGTTTCGGGACGGTTTTTCAGGAAGGGCTCATGCCCGAAGCTTCGATTCTCCTGCTTCTTGGATGCTGCCTGACCTGCTGCGCTTTTCCAGCAACACATTTTCAGCTCTGATCTCCAGCATCTGCAGTCCTCACTTTCTCCTCAATACTGTGACTCCCAACCTTACCACCTTTCTCTTCCTCTCTCTATCTCCTCTGAAGACCTTATAACCAGGATGTTGAGTTGCTAATCCTGTCCCTCTTTTGGCCAAATCTCAGTCATAACTCTGGCATTATATTCCCAAATATCTAACTGTGTGGTCAGCTTGTCTGTCTTTATTCTTCAGGCTCCTGTTTTGAAATATATTCAATTTAGCCTTACAAAACTCACTTCTTGCCGATGTTTCCTCTGTCTCCTGAACTTACAAGCATTTTAATTTATAACTCCATTTCAGCTTCACTCCCTTCTGATTTTTCTTTGTTTGCTTGTGAGACGTGGGCCAGAATTTATTGCCCATCCTTAATGCCCTTACGCAGGATGGTGGTGAGCTGCCTCTTCCAACTGCTGCAGTCCATGTGCTGTAGATAGACCTACAATGAGATTAGGGAGGGAATTCCAGGATTTTGACCCAGTGGCAGTGAAGGAACAGTGATATATTGCCCAGTCAGGATGGTGAATGGCTTGGAGAGAACTTGCAGATAGCTGCGTTCCCACATATTTGCTGCTCTGGTGCTTCTAGGTTTTGGGTTTGGAAGGTGCTATCTGAGGATCTTTGATGAATTTCTGCAGTGTATCTTGTGAATAGTACACACTGCTGCTACTGAACATTGGTGGTAGAGAGAATGGATACTAATCGATGTGCCAATTAAGCGGGCTGCTTTGTCCCATGTGGAGTCAGGTTTCTTGAGTGTTGTTGGAGCTGCAGTCATCCAGCCAATATTGGGAGCATTTCATCACACTCCTGACTTGTGCCTTATAGATAGTAAACAGGCTTTGGGGAGTCAGGACGTGAGTTACTTGCCACAGTATTCCTATCCTCTGACCTGCTTTTGTAGCCACTGTGATTGTGTGGTGAGTCCAGTTGAGCTTCTGATCAATGGTAACCCCAAGGCTGTTAATAGTGGGGGATTCAGTGATGGTAATACTATTGAATGTCACAGGATGTTGATTAGGTTGTCTCTTAGTGGAGCTAGTCATTGGCTGGCATTTGTGTGGTGTGAACGTTTCTTGCCACTTGTCAGCCCAAGCCTAGGTATTGTCCAGAACTTGTTGCATTTGAACATGGACTGCTTCAGTATCTGAGGAGTCGTGAATGGCACTCAACACTTCTGACCTTCTGATGGAGGGATGGATTATTGATGAAGCAGCTGAAGATGGTTGGACCTAGGACATTACCCTGAGGAACTCTTGCAGAGATGTCCTGGAGTTGAGATGACTGACCTCCAACAACTATGTTAAAAACCACACAACAATCATAACCATCTTTCTATGTGTCAGGTGTGATACCAACCAGCAGAGCATTTGCCCATGATTTCCAATGATTCCAGTTTTGCTAGGGTTCTTTGATGCCACGCTCAGCTGAATGAGGCCTTGATATCAAGGGCTGTCACTCTCACCTCACCTTTGGAATTTAGCTCTTTTGTCCATGTTTGAACCAAGGCTGTAATAAGATCAGGAGCTTGGTGGCCCTGGCAGAACCCATACTGGGCATCACTGAACAAATTGTTGCTGAGCAGGTGTTACTTGATAGCACTGTTGATGAAACCTTTCATGATCAAGAGTAGACTGGGGCCTGTAACTGGCCGGATTTGATTTCTCCTGCTTTTAATGTACAGGACACACCTGGGCAATTTTTTACTATGTTAGTAGATGCCAGTGTTGTATCTGTGCTGGACCAGTTTGGTTTCAGTGTGGCACATTCTGGGCGTATATTTCTTCAGTACTTTGCTGTACAAAGCTCTGGTACGGCCACACTTGGAGTATTGTGTACAGTTCTGGCCACCCCATTATAAGAAGGATGTGGAAGCTTTGGAAAGGGTGCAGAGGAGATTTGCTAGGATGTTGCCTGGTATGGAAGGAATGTCTTACGAGGAAAGGCTGAGGGACTTCAGGCTGTTCTCATTAGAGAGATGAAGGTTGAGAGGTGACTTAATAGAGACATCCAAGATAATCAGAGGGTTAGATAGGGTGGACAGGGAGAGCCTTTTTCCAACTATGGGAACGGCAAACACGAGGGGACACAACTTTAAAATGAGGGGTGATAGGTATGAGACACATGTCAGAGGTAGTTTCTTTACTCGGAGAGTAGTAAGGATATGGAATGCTTTGCCTGCAACGTAGTAGATCCGCCAAGTTTAAGTGCATTTAAGTCGTCATTGGACAGTCATATGGACGTACATGGAATAGAGTAGGTGGGAGGGGCTTCAGATTAGTATGACAGGGCAGTGCAACATCGAGGGCCGAAGGGCCTGTACTGCGCTGTAATGTTCTATGTTCTATATTGCCGGAATGTTGTCAGAGCCAGGAGCCTTTTGCATTGTCCAGTGTCTTCAACCATTTCTTGATATCATGTGGAGTAAATTGAATTGGCTGAAGACTGATATCTGTGACATTGGGGACCACTGGAGGAGGCCAAGATGGATCAACCACTCCGCCCTTCAGGCTGAAGATTGCTGCAAATGTTTCAACCTGATCTTTTCAGATGTCACAAGTTGTCAGGATCCCATTCCCCTACCAGTTGAGTCAAAATCAACCCCAATAACATCGGGGTTGAGGATGTCTGTCCCTTCCTGTTCAGATGTAACCTGTTCAAGTATTCCACTATCCCCAGAAATGGTCCTTTTGCCTAGGGAAGCTGAAGTGCTCCCTTCTGCACTGTCTCTCCACATACATCTGCTCACTGCTACTTTTGCATTTACTGATGTGTATTAGTGGTAATAATCCTGAGATTACTGTCACTGAAATCCTACTTTTCACTTTCTGACTTGACTCCCTAAAGTTTGCTCGCAGGACTACTTCATTTCTCTTTTTTCCCCTATGTCATTGGTCTCAACATGGGTGATGACCTCTGGTTGTCCTTCTTCCCACTAAAAACGTCCTGGACTTTTATTCATGAAACCCTTGAATGTGGCACCTGCAAGGCAGCACACTTCCCTGGTTTCACGTCTGTGACCACTGAAGTACCTGTTTACTTCCCTCACTAATGAATCCCTGAGCAATATTGCCCTTCCTCATTTCCTCCTCTGCAGCCCTTAAACTCCTGAAACTCCCACAGTGCTGTACCTTTTCCAACTGAGAAAACAAAACTGTGCAAAGTATTCCAAGTGTACTCTCAGCAAGGCAATGTTCAATTGTTCATTCACTTCTCTGATCTTGTGTTTCATTCTCCTTTCAATAAAATGAAAATTCATTTTTCTTGATTTATGAATTTTAAACAACAGCTTTGAATGCATCAACTTCATTGCAATTCATTATTTATTTCATTACTGAATGTTTTTGTTGAAATTCTTCCCTTCACAGTTGCTAATTGCATGATTTTATGCACAAACTGAATTATGAAGTTATTCATAGCCTTCTTTTGAATAGAAAGCAGAGATTAATTTCACTTCATGAGTAGTCAGTGCTGTTCTGTTGACTAAATGCCAAAGAGCTTACTAATTGTACCAATGTAATTATGCCTAAGTACATATTGTTGTGTAGGGATGTTAATGTGACAGAATGCTAATTTAGAAAAATGGTGCAGGTGAATTGAGATATTACAAGAAGCAGAAAATGGTTTAAACTTACCTCATGCCCCATTGCTTTATGAAATATTCAAGCTTGAAATTATGCACTGTGATTGAAGAAGTGCAAAAAATGATTGTTTCCCAATAAATACTTCTTAAAACATCACCAAAGCTATCAATCGACTTGGGAACGATGTCAAGCATCCAAACATATTATCAATTGACTGTTTATGTCTGCATTGACAACCGCAGCTGAGAATAAGCTATTAAATTGATGATTTGAGGTGCTTAGGGATGTCCTTTAGTTTGTGATGAAGTGTTTTTTTTAAACAAATCTTTGTTCTATCTTAGATATTCTTAATTGTTGACAGTTATTCCTATAAGCATACTGCACTTAGGCATTTATGTATACTTTATAATATTAAAGTTCATGATTGTATAACCTACAAAATACTTGTTGAGGAGGTGTTGTCTAACTATCTGATTCCCCTATATTTTAACTGAATATTGTGAGAGTCATCTTAACTTTAATGATTTGTGTAAAGTGGCCACTATTTAAAAAAAAACAAAATCACTCCTGGGATGTGGGCATTACTGGCTTGGACAACATTTATTGCCTGCCCCTAGATACTCACGAGAGGATCATGTTGAGCTACCTCCTTGAATCTAAGCAGTCCACGTGTTGTAGGCAGACCCACAATGCCATTGTGGTAGGACTTCATGATTTTGACCCAAGGGCAGGTTTTGGGGTTGGTAACTTGTGGGTTTTGACAGGATCAGTGCGAGGCCCGTAAATTTTTACAATGACTTAGAGGAAGGAAGTGAATGTGCTGCAGCCAAATTTGCAGTTGATACAAAAATAGGTGGAAAGGCAGGTTGTGAGAGGGATGCGAGCAGTTTGCAGGGGGACATTGATAGTTTATGTAAGTGGGCAAAAAGTTGGCAATTGGAGTATAATGTGGGAAAATGCAAAGTTTTTCATTTTGGAAGTGAGATCAAAAGAACAGAATATCATTATAAATGGAGAAAAACTACATAAAGCTGCAACTCAAAAGGCTTTGAGTCATAGTCATAGTCATAGAGATGTACAGCATGGAAACAGACCTTTCGGTCCAACCTGTCCATGCCAACCAGATATCCCAACCCAATCTAGTCCCACCTGCCATTTGGAAGTACTTGTGAATGAAACACAGAAAGCTCGCCCACAGGTGCAGCAGGTAGTCAAGAAGGCTAATGAAATGTTGGACCTTACTTCAAGTGGTTTGGAATATTAGAGTAGGGAAGTCTTCCTATAACTGTACAAGGTGTTGTTGAGACTACATCTGGAGTACTGTGAGCAATTTTCATCCCGTTATTGAAAGAAAGATATCATTTTATTGGAGGCAGTTCAGAGAAAGTTCACTAGCATGATGCTTGGTATAGAGGGATTGCTTTACCAGCAACGATTAAACAGATTGGGACTGGATTCATTGGAGTTTCGAAGAATGAAAGGTGATCCCATTGAAACATAGAGGATTCTTGAAGGGGTTGACAGAGTAAATCCTGAGAAGATGGTCCCCCTTCTGGACCTGAAAGCATAGTCTCAAAATACAGAAGAACCAATTTAAGACTGAGGAGGAATTTCTTTTGAGAGTTGAGAGTCTTTGGAACTCCTTCCACAGAGAGCTATATTTTTGTGTGTTTTGTGGCTAAGATAGATAGATTCGTGATCAGTGGGTGTATCGCAGGTTACAGGGAAAGAGCAGGAAAGTGGATCAGCTATAATCCTCTTGACTGGCGGAGCAAGTTCAGTGGCTGAACGGTCTGTTTCTGTTCCTGTTTATTACTGTCTTATGGACACTAAAGGAATGACGATATATGTCCACGTCAATAGTAAATGACGTGGAGGGATACTTGAAGGTAGTGGTGTTCCACAATGTCTGCACCCTTTGTTCTTCTGTATGGAAGTGATTGTTGGTTTGGAAGGTACTATCTAAGGAGCTTTGGTGAATCTTTGCAGTACATCTCATAGATGGTCCAGGACATACTGCTGCTAGTGAGCAAAGTTGTTTGAAGGTAGTGGCATTTGTGGATGTGGTGTTCTGGATGGTGTCAATCTTGTTATGTATTTTTGGAGCTACATTCATCCAGGCAATGTGGAATATTCTATCACCTTCTTGACGTGTGCCGTGTAGGTGATGGGTATGCTTTGGAAAGCCAAGAGACGAATTAATTGCTGCAGTATTCCTATCCTTTCACTTATTATTGTAGCCACTATGTATGTACATAGCTTGGTCAGCTTGATATCTGGGAACCCTCAGGATATTGATGGTTGGCGATTCTGTGATGGTACCACCATTGAATATCATAACGAAATAGTCATGGCTAGTCTTATTGTAAGTCCAGCTGTACCTTCTATTGGCTTCTTAATTTGTTTTTGCCATGCGCTGATATACTTCCGGAATTGGCCAGGCCAGTAATTTTGTGGGATGAGGCCAGATACGAATTGTTAAGCTACATTTCTTTTAGACAACCTGGATAGTTTTCTGTGTATCCAGTGAGCTTTTTACCTGAATGACATTAAAAATCAACAGTGGACATGAAGAGCAGCCTTGATCTTATTCACCTTGTTCAATTTTATTCATCTTGTTTGAAACAATATCTTTTTAACCTGAAACAAAAACTGAAATTGCTGGAAAAGCTCAGCAGGTCTGACAGCATCCTCGGAGAGAAAGCAGAGTTAACGTTTCGGGTCGAGTGACCGTTTCTCAGAAGGTGATAATGTTTAGAGTGCTTAGAGGATTTATTTTTAAATACCAAGTCTTTAATTAAGAGAAACAACTCGTCAAACTTACAGAGCATGAAACTTTTATGTTCAACAATGTCATTTATTGATATACTGAAATATATTTAACAGTTGTTTTGCTGGCAGGGGAATTAATGTGTGATTTTCCTTCAGTTCCTCTAATTTTGCATCTGGCTCCAGTACAGTCAGCTGAACTATGGCTTTCTGGAATTTTAAATTGAAGTGAGTTTTCACTAAAGCCACTTCACATTATATTCTCTGCATTGTTATGTGCTGATGTACAAGTCAATACCTCCAGATCAGACCATTCTACAACAGATTACAGATTACATTACAGTGTGGAAACAGGCCCTTCGGCCCAACAAGTCCACACCGACCCGCCGAAGCGCAACCCACCCATACACCTACATTTAACCGTTACCTAATACTACGGGCAATTTAGCATGGCCAATTCACCTGACCTGCACATCTTTGGACTGTGGGAGGAAACCAGAGCACCGGGAGGAAACCCACCGGTTGTGGGCGGCACGGTGGCACAGTGGTTAGCACTGCCCGAAGGGCCTGTTTCCACACTGTAATGTAATGTAATGTAATGTAATCTAATCTAATCTACAACCAAGTTTTAGCCATTTGAACTGATTCATGAAAGCTCTTCGACTGGACTTATTTTCTTCATGAATTGACACTAATGAGCAAAAATTGAAACTTTTTTCGTTATAAAATCTTTAACTTACTGGAGGCATAACCAAAAAGGACTATATTAAAGCAGTCTAGATCATTTTGTTTGCGTGATTTGCAGTGACTCAACAGGTGAAAATCCTCTTTAAAAACGATCCAGTTTTGGATAAAATCTGATTTTTAACAAAGGCTTAAGATGTAACCAAACCAGAAGAAAAACTAAGGACATTTTGGAGCAATTTCTCCAATGTGTCGAAAGAAGAAACGCAAGCTAACTGTCATAAACCATAGATTACAGAAAGTTTGCTGTACTGGATTAGATAACAGCCTGAACAAAAATCTATTAGAGAAACATGATACTTAAGTGATCTTCAGGTGATCTTAATTAGACTGTGACTGCAGATTGGTTTGCTAGCACAAGCACTTGCGTGTTACTCATGTACCAATTAGCACAAATATGCATTCAGGATTTGGATTTTTTGAAATGCATACTTAAGAGGCTGTGAGGAAAGGTGCAGGTGATTCAAATTATTGATAATAGTGCACACTTGGAGGTCAGGGGGCTGTTGTGAAGTGACATTGTCACTTCCTTTGGATCAAGAGTTCCATGTTCAAGTCCCACCTGGTCCAGCAATGTGACATGTAGGACTATAGAATTATGGAAACAGGCCATTCAGCCTAATAAGTCAACACCATCCCGTAACCCTGCATTTTCCATGGCTCATCCACCTAGCCTGCACATCCATGGACACTGACGGCAATTTAGTCTGGCCAATCCACCTAACCTGTCCAGCTTTGGTGCTGTGGGAGGAAACCAGAACACCCGCAGGAAACTCACACAGACACGGGGAGAATGTACAAACTCCACCCAGACAGTCGCCCGAGGGTGGAATCGAATGCGGGTCCCTGGCGCTGTGAGACAGCAGTGCTGACCACTGAGCCACTGCACCGCCCTGTAATGACGTCTTTGATCAAGTTGATTAGGAAATAGTGCACACTTTGGGGCCCTATGGGTATCATGTTACTTTAAAGCCAAGCATGTACGGTATTCTAGGACAGATGAATTGTTTTCAAATGTTATTTGGAAGCCGATGGATATTATTTTCATTTTCTCCCCCAAATATCTGAGCAGCCGTAATTTGATTTCATCAGATTTTGAAGGCTGACATTAGCAGTCTAATGATTTATAGTGTTGCTTATTTGTTATGGATGATGATAATGATAGAACGTAAGAATTAGAGTGGAAGTAGACCATTCAACTGTTCACGCCTGCACCACCATGTGTGAGATCACAGCTGATATTTTACTTCAACATTTTCCTGCAAATTTTGGACATCCCTTGACATTTTTAATGTGTAGAAATCTAATCGATTTCAGCCCTGAACATGGGGAAAATACAGAGCCTCTATAGCCTTCGAGGCCTGAGAATTCCAATGAAAAAGAAATTCCATCAGTCTCATGATTAAATGGCCCTGCATTTATTCAGAGATTGTTTCCCAACCTGAAAGAGCATTGCTCTTGCAGATAACCTGTTGATTCCTGTAAGATTTTTTTGTTTGAATGAGATGACAATTCATTCTTCCAAACACCAGAAAATATGGCCTAGCCCTTCCTTCACAGGACAATCCCTTCATCCCAGGGATTAGTTAGGTGAGCTGCCATTGCATTTCCTCTACAACAAATATATCTTTCTATGATTAAGTAGACCAAGTCATACACAGTATTCCAGGTGTGTTCTCACAAAGCTTTTGTATAATTACAATAAAACATTCTTACTCATATACTCAAATCCCCTTGTCATAAAAGCCAACATACCACTTGCTGACTTAATTCTTTACTGCACCTTTTCAGTGACTCACGATCAAGGACACACAAGTTCATAAAACATTCTTACTCATATACTCAAATCCCCTTGTAATAAAAGCCAACATTCCACTTGCTGACTTAATTCTTTACTGCACCTTTTCAGTGACTCACGATCAAGGACACACAAGTTCCTTTGAAGTTTAACATTCCTAACTTTTCACTATTTACAAAGTAGTCTGTAGTTCTTCCTACCAAGTTGTGGAAGTGCCAATGTTGGATTGGGGTGGACAAAGTTTAAAATCACATGAAACCAGGTTATAGTCCAACAGGTTTAATGAAAGTACAAGCTTTCAGAGCACTGCTCTGGTAGCTGCCTGATGAAGGAGCAGTGCTCTGAAAGCTTGTACTTTCAAATAAACCTGTTGGACTATAACCTGGTGTCGTGTGATTTTTAACTTTTCCTACCAAAGTGAATAATTTCACATTTCTCCATATCGTATTCCATCTGACAAATTTTTGCCGATATGCTTAGCCTGTCCAAATCTCATTTACGCACCTTTGCACCCTCTTCACAATAGTCACTTCCACACAGTTTTGTGTCAGCTGCATTCCCAACTTGAGAATATTACATTTCATTTGCACACCCAAATAATTGATTTAGATTATCAATAATTGGGCACAAGCATTCAGCAGTTGTGGAGATGTTTGCTTTCCTCCCACTGTCGAAAGATGTGCAGGTTAGGTGAATTGGCCATGGTAAATTGTCCATAGTGTTAGGTGGATTGGTCAGGGTAAATATAGGGGAATGGGTCTGGGTGGGTTGCTCTTTGGAGGGTCACTGAGGACTTGTTGAGCCGAAGGGCCTGTTTCCACACTGTAGGGAATCTAATCTAATCTAATCTAATCATAATTGGACCATTTTTCTCTAAACTACAGCAGATTAAGGTATTATGAGAAAGCTTTCAAGTGGAATAGTCATGATAAAAAGGCATTACTTTTCCCTGGCTTCTCATCTTAAACCTGAATTAGTTGAGTCTTTTATGTGTGACAGATTACTTGAAGTCAATTTCAATGATGTGTCTTGTTTTAAATAGACATTTGAAGACTTCAGAAATGATAAACAAGCGGTAGAACATCAGCAGAGGATTGTGGATATCTTGCTCACAGTAAGAATTTGCCTAAACTTACTTCACGGCTTCCTTAATAGTTTGGTTCTTTATTAAACAGCTCTAACGAAAATTATCACTTCTTCATTATTGTGTTTTTGTGCAGTAATATTTACAAATTAACATTCATTGCTCTTGTAAATAGCAGAAATTTCAGCAAATTATTTTACTCAGAAAAAGATCAAAAATGATGGATGACTCTGGGCCGCACCCCATCAGTTCCCTGCTGCCTATCAAATTCTTTAATTTGCCTGTTTTTCAGCTGTAACTAAAATTTATAGTTTGTATAATGAGGATAAACATTTTTTATTGGGCAATAATAAGATTAAATATAATTAAGTTTTTTTTTTCCATCTTCCAGCTTTTCTTTGAAATTTTATTTGAAATATGAATATTTTTTAAAGTAATGCAAAATACTCTCATTTGCAATTGTTGACTTTCCATATACCGTGAGTATGCAATTCTCTGGCAGTAACTTTAGAAGTCCCTCGTGTTGCATTAGGATAATTAATCATAGTTATTGCAGCATGGAAGGAATCCATTCAGCCCACTGGGTTCATGCCAACTCTCTGTAAAGCATTCAGTCAGTTCCATTTCCCTATTATATACCTGTAGTCATGCAGTTTTATTTCTCACTGGTATCCATCCAATTTCCTTTTGAAATCATTCATCCTGTCTGCTTTGTCCACCTTTGGAGGCAGACTTTGAATTAAGTACTATGCAGGGCATAAAAATTATTTTCCCCCTCATTCCCCCTGCATGTTTTTGTACAGAATCTTAAATTTCTGATCCCCTAGACAATATTCCCTCTGATTTTCTTACTCGCTGCATGGGGTTGTAAATCTAATGTATAGCAGTGACATCCAGAACTAGACATTAATGCTGAGATCCGTGTGGAACCTTGGAGTGGCTGTGTGTGTGGGAGGCCAGGCAGCTTAGGGAGAACATTGTTCCTGCACCTGTACTGTCAACTAATGGGAACAGCATTAGTTTCTGTATGTTATCTAAATCTGTTGTACACTTTTGGGATTTTGAGATATCAAATTCTTTCACTTAAAGTATCTAAGTTCCAAATTTTTAACTTCCAGCAACGGGGTCCTCAGCTGTGCTTGACCTAACAAAATATCCCTAATAATATTTATGCATTGAGTAGAATTTTTAAAGCAAAATTTCTTGAATATTTAGTACAAACACATAGTGAAAACAGCATGAAAATTTCCAAATATTAAACAAAGAACTGTGGATGTTGGAGATCTGCAACAAAACAGAAATTGCTGGAGAAACTCAGCAGGTCTGACAGCATCTGTGGGGAGAGAGCAGAGTTAACATTCTAAATCTTGTGACTATTAATCAGAACTTTCTCCCCAGACATGTGATGGCGCAGGTAATGCTTTTCTTCTGTCTGATGTACTGTTATGTTGGACAGACTCTTAGAAGAATTGGACCACAGCAGCCTTGGCAAAACTGTAGAAAAAGACTTATTGTCTGACTCTTATTTCTAATGCCAAAAGCTTATTGGGAAATTACTCAAGTTAACTCTTTCCATTTAAGGTCAGGGCCATCTGGTGGCATTCTATCTCTGTAAGTATAATCACGTAGACTAAACAAACATACATCTCTTATTTCTTAGTTCCCGGGAGTCAGATTCCACATCCTAACAGAGAAGTGGTACAAACTACATTGCATCCTTTTATCAATGGTGCCAGCAACCATAAACGATCCACTAAAGCAAATAAAAATAAATTTTTCTAGCAGAACATCAGAATATACTTTTAAAATGTATGTTTTTGTTCAAGTCAGGGAGCAAACTAAACTTTACTTAAAATACATAAGACTTGTACAAAGTTAGCTGTTGTATTCAGTACCATTTGTTAAATTTAGACTTCTTACTTGTCTCTTTAAAGTTAACAAACAAACCTTGAATTACACAACATAATTAAAACAGAAACAATAGCTTGAATCCCTATGTTAGGTATGTTTAGGCACTTCTTCTCTCCCTTGAGAGAAAATCAAACTGGATTGTTCAAAAGTATAACTAATGCAAAACCATGAGATGTTACTTCAAGCTGATACAGTACCCTAAACATTAGTCATGATTTGGAGATGCCGGTGTTGGACTGGGGTGTACAAAGTTAAAAATCACACAACACCAGGTTATAGTCCAACAGGTTTAATTGGAAGCACACTAGCTTTCGGAGCGAGGCTCCTTCATCACCTGATGAAGGAGCCTCGCTCCGAAAGCTAGTATGCTTCCAATTAAACCTGTTGGACTATAACCTGGTGTTGTGTGATTTTTAACTAAAAATTAGTGGTATTACCAAAATCTTCAATAATATTGTACATCTCTCTCAAATCTCCTCCTCTCAATCTCCTTATCGGAGAGGAAATAAACTCTACTTCTCACACCCAACCTTGCACTAAAATTCCTCATCCTTGGTAAATTGTCTCTGCATCCCCTCAAAGATCCTCAAATCCTTCCTAAGTGTAGTAGAGCAGAACTGGGAAGAGTTTCATGTAGCTTTAGTGATGCTTCCTGTTTGTATCCTCAATAATTATATTTCTGAAAATCAAGAGCCCTTTTTCTTATTCACGATACTACCTACTACCTTCAAAGATTTATACATATGAACCCCAAGAATCTTTGTCCCTGCCATGCTCTTTAGAACTGTGCCATTCAGTCTGTGTTGCCTTTTCCTCTACCTTCCTGGCAAAATGTATTACTAGACACTTCTCTCAGAGACACTAAGGTTGTTTAAGAAAATGTAGTAGAATGTCTGAGATTTTCTGTTTGAAATAATAATTTGTGAAGCAGTCGATGAGAGAATTTTATGTTAACTCAGCAATATTTACATGTAACTTTAGTATTTAGATTTATGGTAGATGGTTATAGGAAAAATTCCAAAATGTTCATGATTCATAGACAGAAGTGTTAATACTTCTATCTAGAAAGAAGTATTAATTCACTAATCACTCGGAGATTGTTAGAATAAGTGCCAGTTCTGCAGATGTCTCTACTTATTTGATGCTTTTTTGATGGAAATTATTTGCATTTTTGATTATTTTCTGCAGGTTATGGTGGAGAATTCAGATTTCACTCCATCACAGGTTGGGTGTCTTTTCACCTTCCTGGCACGACAGCTGGCAAAACCAGACAACACACTTTTTGTCAATAGGATGCTTTTTGACCAGGTAAGTTGTTCTGACGATATGGGAGATTCAGAATAATCCATGACCTCTTTAACAAGGTTATCTAATTCTGTTTAATTTCTAATTATACTCAATGGGTTCAATTTGTCCACTTTTTAAGCAAGTTTTTGAGTGATTTTTGTCCGCCACGTCCCGTGGCAATTCTTCTCACACAATGTATATGTTAAGAAAATAAATCAAGAGCCATAAGATGAATCCTGTGCAGATGTGTGATTGGTCCAGCGTATATAGCAGCCTGGCAAAAGCATGCAAGTCGTAGTGAAATGCTTAAGGGCTGATGTGATAGTTCAGTCTGAAGGGAGCCATTATGATATGTTAAGGCTGGTGGTTTGTCCTGTTGGATTTGCTTGGTGAAGCAGACAATGTCTTTGGAGCATACAGTGATGTTATTGTGAAGACAGAGATGTCTGATAGCCCAGAGAGGCAAGTGGAGAGCTGCTGTTGCCAGGTGATAGTTCTGACTTTTAGTTCAGGAATTAATGTGGTCTTGTCTGAATGGAAAGGAGAGAATTGGGAGTTGCATGGAAGGTGGTTGAGATTGGCTAATAATGAGGTGCCAATGTACAGACATAAAGTAATCCCCACTCATTAGTGAGATTGTGAACTCAGCATTTAAACTGAAAGGAGAAAGTCAGAAATTTTTCTCTCAAAGCTGTATTTTTTCACAGTCCTCTTCAATTACCTTGCTGCTTGAGGGAGCAGAAAATTCTGCTCTATATTTCGACAAGATAGTTCAACATTGCTTTCCTTTGGTATCCCTGTGCTGTCAAGGAGAACATGTCATATTCAGTGCCAAACATTCAATTTCTGTTGTCCCATGTAAAGCACAGCTGTCCCATGACTTTGCTTATGTCAGATTTGGCAATGACAAAGATATGGAAATAATGCAACTCGCTCCACGTTCAAAGTGATGTGTTGTCCATGGAAATGGAAATAAAGATTTTAAAGTAGCCTCTTAATTGAATTCCAGATTAACCAGCTTCTTAATAAAATGTATGTTTTGTGTCTTAGGTTCTTGAATTCCTGTGTAGTCCTGATGATGAATCTCGACACGCTGAGAGGCAACAGGTAAAAATAGGATTGATATATTAAATGTGTGATTGGAATGTATTGGATGCAGAATTTCAATTGCAAGATTGCAACTTTGCAATTCTTAAACCTTTTGTGATTGCAATTGATTTTTTTGGACAAATCAGACTCCAGACTGAAATCTGACTTGATAATCATATTGCTTTTATTTCTTTTAATGCGGTGGGTTTTTTTTTTGCTGAAACATAAGCATGCAATGTTGCATATTTGGGTTGCCACAGTACATCTTGGTAGATGTTACACACTGCTGCTAACTGAGCATTGCTGGAGGAGAGTGTGGATGGTTGTGGATGTGATGCCAATTAAGCAGACTGCTTTGTCTTGGATGGTGTCAAGTTCTTGAATTTTGTTGATCCTGCACCATTCCAGGTAAGTGGGGAATATTCCATCACACTCCTGAACTAGTGCCTTGTAGATGGTGGACAGGTTTTGGGGAGTCAGGAGGTGAATTACTCACCACAGTATTCCAAGCCTCTGACCTGCGGTTGTAGCTACTGTGTTTATTAGGTGAGTCCAGTTGAGCTTCTGGTCAGTGGTAACCCCCCCAGGATGTTGATAGTGGGGTATTCAGAGATGGTAACACCTTTGAACATTATGGGCAGTGATTAGATTGACTCTGATGGGACAGGGTCATTGCCTGGTATTTGTGTTGTGTAAGTGTTACTTGCCACTTGTCAGCCCAAACCTGGATATTGTCCAGATCTTGTTGCATTTGAACATGTACTGCTTCAGTATCTGAGGAGTCGTGAATTGTGCTGAACGTTGTGCAGTCTCCACTGCTGACGTTATGATGAAGGGCAGGTCATTGATGAAGCAGCTGAAGATGGTTGGGCCAACACCTTCCACCCCGACCTCAAATTCACCTGGACAGTCTCAGATTCCTCCCTCCCCTTCCTCGACCTTTCTATTTCCATCTCAGGCGACCGAATCAACACGGACATCTACTACAAACCGACTGACTCCCACAGCTACCTGGACTACACCTCCTCCCATCCTGCCCCCTGCAAAAACGCCATCCCATTCTCCCAACTCCTTCGTCTCCGCCGCATCTGCTCCCAGGAGGACCAGTACAAAATACGTACAACACAGATGGCCTCCTTCCTCAAGGACCGCAATTTCCCCCCCGACATGGTCGACGGTGCCCTCCACCGCATCTCCTCCACTTCCCGATCCTCCGCCCTTGAACCCCGCCCCTCCAACCGCCACCAGGACAGAACCCCACTGGCCCCC
>NC_057716.1:14776187-14806619 GCF_004010195.1 Chiloscyllium plagiosum | reverse complement strand
GGCCACATCGGGTACAGGGGATGCAATAGATGATATGTGTGGAGGTACAGGTGAATCTGTGGCGGATATGGAAGTTTCCTTTGGGGCCTTGGAGGGAGGTGAGAGGGGAGGTGTGGGCGCAAGTCTTGCACCTCCTGTTTAAGCAGTCTTGACTATATTGATAAGACAGTGAAAATGAGATTAGATTGCTACCCTCGTGAGATATGGCAGCTGGTCTATGAAAATTCATCTCATGCACAAGCCAAAACACACCATTTTTGATCACTATGTCCTGATAGAATCTTCTTCCCGACCTCTCCGCCCCCACCCCAATCTGTCCTATCACCCTCACCTTGACCTTTTTCCACCTATCACATTTCCGACGCCCCTCCCCCAAGTCCCTCCTCCCTATCTTTTATCTTAGCCTGCTGGACAAACTTTCCTCATTCCTGAAGAAGGGCTAATGCCCGAAACGTCGATTTTCCTGTTCCCTAGATGCTGCCTGACCTGCTGCGCTTCTCCAGCAACACATTTCCACCTACGACTGTATCCTGAGGAACTTCTGCAGAGAAGTCCTGGAGCTGAGGTGACTGACTGACTGCTGAAAATGTGTTGCTAGTAAAGCACAGCAGGTCAGGCAGCATCCAAGGAACAGGAGAATCGACGTTTCGGGCATAAGCCTGACTGCCAACAATCACAATCATCATCCTATGTGCCAGGTATAACTCCACGCAGTGGAGAGATTGCCCTTTGATACCCATTGATTCCAGTTTTATTAGAGCTCATTGATTGCACACTCAATCAAATGTAGCCTTGATGTCGAGGGCTGTCACTCTCACCTCACCTCTGGAATTCAGCTCTTTTGTCCATGATTGAGCCAAGGCTGTAATGAAGTCAGTAGCTGAGTGGCCCTGGCAGAACCCAAAACTAGATGTCACTGAGCAGGATATTGCTGAGCAGGTGCTGCTTGATAGCATTGTCGATGACACTTTCCATCACTGGACCAAATCTAGCTGCTACGTCCTTTAGGACTTGACCAGTTCGATCAGTCGGGCGACATTGAAATCCTCCACTCAGAGTACATTTTGTGCCCTTGCCATCCCCAGTGCTTTCTCCAAGCTCTCTTCAATGTGAAGGAGTAGTGATTGATCATCTGAAGGAGAATAGGTGTCATTGTTGAGGACTCCCAGGGCAAATCCATCCTGACTGTTCTACGACTGTGCCATCACCTCTGCCCATGGGATAGGACATCCAGGGATGGTGATGGTGGTGTCTTGGACGTTATAATTCCGTGATTATGACTATGTCTAGCTGTTGCTTGACAATTCTATGAGACAGTTCTCCCAGTTTTGCCACTAGCCCCCAGACATTAGGAAGGAAAACTTTGCATGATTGACCGGACTATTTCTGCTGTTGTCCTTTCCAGTTCCCAGATTTCTATCAGGTAGTCTGTTTGGTTTTCTTTCTTTGTTGAGACCTCATAGTGATTAATAGAACCAAGTGGCTTACTAGGTGATTTCAAAGGACAGTTGCTGTGGGTCTGGGGTCACATGTAGGCTGGACGAGGTGAGGATGGCAGATGTCCTTCCCTGAATGGCATTAGTGAACTAGATGGGTTTTTAAAATTTCTGACAGTTGATAATAGTTTCATGGCCGTCAGTGGATTTTCCATTCCAATTTTTTTCTCTTATTGAATTCAAATTCCACCATCTACTGTGGCAGGAATTGAACCTGTGTCAGCAAAGCCTTAGCTGAGTTTCTGGATTAATAGTCTAGCAATAACATCACTAGACCATTGTCTCCCCTTTTGCTATTACGCAAAAAGAAGTGCAGATCACTTGGCATATACCAACTATTTATGTGTTATACACCTTCAAAGACTTAAAAGATATGATAAACATAATCCCCTTAATCCTAAAAATAAATCTTTATTAACCATTAAGAGCACCCCTTTGCAGTATTGTCAGTGGAGAGAATCCTTAGCTCTGTACCTCTTTTGCTATAATTCAGCTGTGACTCCCAGTCCTAGTCTTCAGAATATGACCATCTTCCTGAAGCCTTCATAACCCTCTGTTTAAACATTCTGATCTTCAAATAATCCTTTCTGGGTTTTACTCAAATAGTCATGGTCTGGAACTATAACTAAATTCCTTACTCTGAGGTATTCTAATTTTAGCAAATCTAAAACACCTGGATGTAGGTTTGCTCGCTGAGCTTGGAAGGTTCATTTCGAGATGTTTTGGCACCCTACGAGATAACATCTTCAGTGGGCCTCTGGGCGAAGCTACAAATCTTCTCAAAATTCGCTAAAATACCTTTTCTCTTTTTCGAGAATAACTGTTTAACACATCCTTCTTCATCCTACTGAACTGTATCAAACTGAAACTAAAACTGAAAGTTTTCTTTCCAATTATGAGTGTTACCCTCAAATGTTAAAAAAATCCAGAATCTTCAATCGGAAAGCTATGTATGTTACACTGTATACTTTGATCGCCTGGAAGCACTTGCAAAAAAGTCCATTAGATCTTGGAGATTTTTTGTCTCAAACTGTTTTGATATAAGTTCTCATAATTACAGAAATACCCACATGGTAACCTTTCACCGCCTTCAGACACACAGAAATCTCATGCCTGTAGTTCAAAATTCAGAACTCTAAAAAATAAATTATGTTCAACTAGGTGTAAATTCCACACCTTACATCACAATCCCAAGGTTGGATTTGAATTCTTCACTGATCTATTTCATTGAGCTGCATTCAGATGTGAACTGTTAGCTCCAGGCACTCTTAAGTGCCTGATCAGTTGTGCCAAATACTGAGATGTGTTATTTATAGATGAAAAAAGCCCACCTCATCCCAAAAAGTATCTGTAAAATATTTAACTATAGAGGAACAAGATAATGAGAAAAGTAATGTGTCACAGAGGAATGCGAAGACATAATTAACTGATATAAAAATGAAGACAATGGAGACATAGAGGATAAAAACGAAACCTTCCTTATGCATTTAAAAAAAATGCTGGAAATACTAGACTTAGCATTCAGCATCTGTTATTGCATTTAGAAAGAAAAGCAGAGTTAATATTGTGGGTCTGGCTTTGTTCAAAATAAATCAAACCAGAGAAGGTGGTTGATTAATCAAGGTGTAGATTAGTAGTTCAAAGATATCAGCCGATAAAGTAGTTGTCAAAGCACATAAGAAAGCAATTCCTGCTGGTGACACAACTGGGCATGTCTGATCCTAGAACAAAAACATGCTTGATGAGTATTTTTGTTTCAAATGTAGTTAATATGATGATCATTTACTGGCACAAACCCATTTCAGTCTGTAGCAATTCTTTAACAACAGAACAGAAGTTTATTATGCAGAAAACACAATTTAAAAAGGAGCCCAACTAACTAGATCAGAAAAGAACAAACACAACTTTCAACCTATTTCCTAACACCATTAATTTGCAACAATTCAAGACCAGCAAAGTTCGCCATCTGTGCAAATCTCTAAGTTCTACTTAACTTACTCCCACCTGTATCTTTCCACTGAGCTATGGAGTTTTTAGCACTGAGAAGAACTGAAAACTCAAACTTTGTCAGCTACCAGTAACCTACAAATTTCTTATTAAGCGCTCCTGGATTGAAAATGTCCAAAACTAAACACTTTTTTTTTAATGAGGCGACTGGCTTTTCTGAATTGTATCCGTCTAAAGAGAGAAGCCAAGCTTGCTTCTCACCCTTTTCAGGTATCCTCTCACCTCTCTAAAAGCTTTCAATCTCTGGGCTTTCTAAATTAAAACCAATACTTCATGATTCTGAACTGAAAACAAATGGCCATTTGCATTCACTCTATCTGTTGTAAACCCCATAGCATTAAGATTTCATTCCATTAACATTCTGGGGTTCCCATTCTTATGCGCTTCAATTAATATTTGGTTAGGTCATTGTCCCACAAGGACTGTCTGACTATTTCTAAAAAGAAAACCTTCACGAAAGTCAATGAGGCTATACACAAACTGGAGGAACAGCACCTCATATTCTGCCTCAGGAGCTTACAGCCCAATGGCCTCAACATAGAGTTCAATAACCCTCTACCTGCATCTACCTATTATTATCCCACCTACCCTTCCCACATCTACCTATCACCATCCCATCTACCTTCCCCAACCCAAAACCCCTCCCTCTATTTACCTCCGAGCTCCATTCTTCATCTCCAGTCCTGATGAAGGTCCTGACCCAAAACGTCAAATCTCCTGCTCCTCCGGTCCTGTCTGACTTGCTTGGTTTTCCAGCCCCACATTTCATCAACATCCATATTCCTTTATTTTGAAATCCAAACTTGTTAAATGACATGAATCTCACACATTTCATCTTAATAATGAGAGGTCATACAAAAGCTTGGTCAAAGAATTTAGGAAAAGAATCAGGAGTAGTAAAACAGTTTAGAAAAGGAATTCTAGGCATGACCTTGGTCACTGAAAGCACACGCACCCATGATGTACAGTAATTATTGTGCGTAACAGGTCAGAATGTGACAACAGAAATCTTCTGGGGGGGAGGAGGGTGGTGGAGGTGAAGTATTACTTTCTCTGTAAGAAGAGGGTGACCTTATGAAGAATTTAATTTTGGTGAGAATTTTACATTGGAGGCATGTGTATGGACAGAAATAATGAGTGTATTGAGAGGGTAGAGCCAGCAAAGTATGATTGGGGGGGTGGGGTGGGAAATAGGTGAGGTCACTGAATATTTTTAAGGTGGAGGTAGATAGGTTTTTGCTGGGTGAGAGGTACATGGAAATATGGAAATTGAAACACAGATTATGCCATGATCTTATTGAATGGCAGAGCAGGTTTAAAGGGCTGAGTGGCCCATAACTTCTAATTTGTATGTTTATGTGTTAAAGAATGTTGAGGTATTGTGGCTAATTAGGACAGCATTGAGAAAACTGGAAATAGGAATGTCATAGCTGGTGATCCCAACAGTAGATGGGCTAATGCAGGGACAGAGTCAAGTGATGTGGAAGTGGTGAGAATATGCAAACCATGTTAACAAGAGAAAGTAAAACTCAGGGCAAATTATTAAGCTAGCAGTGCTAATCATTTATACAGTTTAATAAGTGGCTGTAAAATTCGATTATTTTGTTCCTTCCAGTATTTAACTAGAAAAAGTTGTGGTTCATCCAAAATCGAAAGACTGACAAACAGTCTATTAACATTGAAACAATGGAGAGTTAAGAGGTGGTGGAGATGTAGAGCTGGGTACCATTGGTATATAAATGAAAGTTGACTCGATGCCTTTTAATAAAGTTCGCAGCAGGCAGTTTGTAGGTGAGGAAGAGGAGGGGGCCATGGATAACTCATTGGAAGCTTCAGATTTATACATCCTTAAAACAAGAAGCAGTACATCTTTTGATGGCAATTTTAACAGTCATTATAGAAAATGTTATGAACATGTGCAGAGCCAGAGAAGGTAGGTGATAAATAAAAGAACATGTAAAGGTTGCAAAAGACATAACCTGTAGACGGATTATTTATTTCCTGAATAAAAGCTTTTCTATTTTTGTTCCTATCTAGGTCCTCCTGGAGTTGCTTCAAGCTGGGGGAATTGTACAGTTTGATGAGAACAGACTGATCACTATGGCTGAGAAGGCTGCATTGTGAGTTCTGGTTTCAACTCAATTATAATCCTGCTTGTTAGGCAAGAAAAGTTTTGAGATTTATCTTTTGCCTGGAACTGGTACTTTCACTGCTAATGGGTTTGATTTTTTACTCATTTGAAAATCAAAAAAAAATTGCTTAGAGTTTGTTAGAAATAATTTGAAAATATGCCTTAGGTTCACTAATGAGGCACATATTTGCTGTATAAACAAGACATCACCTCCAGAGAATGTCTTATTTTTTGATCGGGGATGAAAACAAAACTGCCATTATTTATTCTTGCCTATAATGCTTCTAATTTTCTAGACTTTCAAACTTGACTGTATTATCTGTTACATCTCCCTTAGGGTAGTGTTAAGTTAGAAATCAGATTTTACAATTTAACTTAATGTATGATTCTAGTACTAAATACCAACAAAATTCAATTTTCTTTTAGTGTTATAATCACTGTCTTGATGACATAGTTATTAGACATCTGTACTTTGTTTCTCTATGCTGTTGAAATAATAAAGTAATGGTTAAAGTGGGCGACAATTCAGTTTCAGAGCTTGCAGGTTTTGCGGCAGGATATTTAATGTATGTTTAATAGCAAGAAATTGATTTATTGAATGATTACAGGCTAGTCAAATTAATCATAGTAGCAAGAAATTATTGGTAAAGATTGAGGGGTCAGAATAAACCTTCATTTAGAAAGAAACAAATTACTCAAAGACAGCCAACATGGGGTTTGATAAAGTTGGATCATGTCTGACTAACGTGATTGTATATTTTTGTGGAGCTAACAAAGAGGGTTGATGAGGACAGTGCATTTGACGTGTAGCCTTTATGGATTTTAACTGGGCATATCATGAGGCCAAACATAGCAAACTTCACAAAAGCCAAAGACCAAAGGATTCAAGGCAATTTAGATTCAAAACTAGCTCAGAGGCAGGAAGCAAAGAATCATGGTCAATCAATTAATGCTTTTAGTGATTAGAAGATTGTTTCCAGTGGCCTTCCACAAGACGCAGTACAAGGTCCCGAAGATCCTTTGTTACATAGCAATGATTTAGGGGTGTATGTAGGGATATGATTTAGAAGTTTGTAGGTGATGCACAAATTGTCTATGTGGTTGAAGTTCTGGATTGCATCTTGAACCCACAACCATCTGACCTGAAGGCCAAAGTTCCATCTGCTGAGTCAGGACTGCCTTTTGCATCTATTATTAATTAATGTTGTGGTTCTGTTCGCCGAGCTGGGAATTTGTGTTGCAGACGTTTTGTCCCCTGTTTAGGTGACATCCTCAGTGCTTGGGAGCCTCCTGTGAAGTGCTTCTGTGAAATGCCACTATAAATGCCGGAGGAAACATCACAGAAGCGCTTCACAGGAGGCTCCCAAGCACTGAGGATGTCACCTAGACAGGGGACGAAACGTCTGCAACAAAACTTTCCAGCTCGGCGAACAGAACCACAGCAACGAGCACCCGAGCTACAAATCTTCTCTCAAACTTTGAATTATTAATTAATATTATTTCACTTGTTTTTATCATTCTTTATTCTGCAAATCATCTCGTACTGCTGGTGGATTAGCAACATTTGTCCTAAATACAATAAATAAAATGTAAAGAGTAATTAAGGACCATGAACCATTGAGCTATTTCTTTAAGCTGGATCTTCTAGTTATCAAATGGAATGCTAATCCCTCCTCTCTAATTTTTTGCCTTTTACATTCTATGTAGAATGAAAGGTTTTGTGTTTTAGCATGTCTTGCTTTTGAAGTTTATATTGACATGATAATGGCATTGTGATTTAACACAACGATGTAGACTCATTTAATGTGCATATGTGAAGTCTCAAACATGGTTTTCATGTACTAACCTCTACAGGTGCTAATTAGTAGCTGGTATTTCATAAAGGCAGATAAGTCAACGTTGTTGTTAAAAACATACAATTGCAGAGAAGTAATAACGTTGTAAACACTCATCTTGCAATTGTTTACTGAAGTCATTTGTGTCATGTACTTTTATTTCCTTAAGCTATTTGCACTGAAGAAATGTTTTAAAATCTTGCTTTTGAATTTCACAGAGGCATCACAATGAAGCAAAATGAGTTGATAGATTTTCACAAAATCTTCCAATGCCTTTTTAGAAAAAGTCCTGAGTTGATAATTTAACTGAATACTGAGGACAAAGTCTTGACAGTTTGCAGAATAAGTGGTAATGTGGTAGGCTATGTAATAAATTCCAATTAATTTTTTGAGCCAGCATCACATGTAAATTAGATCCTGTTGAAGTAGTGTGCGTTGGTATCACACACAGAACTTTCTATTTATGCAGCACTTATTACTACCTTGTCCCACTTATGCTGTGACAGTTTTGAAAAATGTCTGTGTTGTCTGCATTGAAGACTTTCACTAATTGCTGTTCAACGAGAATAAAACTAGATTATTCGCCTGCCAGAAAAATGCGCCATGCATTTTTTTAATGTTCAAAAATACTTGAGAATGAACACATCTGTCAAAAACTCAAAGAATCATTCTACTTGTAATTATCCATTAGATCAGCTCTGCTTTGGGTCTGAGAAATAATTCTGAGGCCCACATTGTGAGCTGGTGGACATGCCTGGAAACTGCATCACTTTTAAAAGGACTCTTGTTCTCCTTTTGATAGCCCTGAAACTAATCCAGTCAGAATATTATGTATTTCGGAGATTGTCAGGAGACTTTGACAAAGCTTAGGTTTAACAGAATTAGGAATATATTTGTTGCTACACTTCCTTTTCTCACTTTTTTAAGTATGAGTATGGAAAGCAAAAGCAAAACATGCCACAATCTGAAATTGAATAGTAAATGCTGGGAACAGGGTAAAGATCAGGTCTGGGGAAATGAACAAAGTTAACAATTTGGGTTGATGAGTTTTGTCAGAACTAAAATAAATCAGAGATTTTACAGTTTCTAAGCAAGCTACTCACTTTTTTTTATGTGGGTAACCAAGTTAATTTCCAAATCTGTAAAAGTTATTTCTCTTGAATATAGGTATGTGAATAATATAATGCAATCATCATGACAAAATTATCAGAAACTTGCAGAAAATTGAAGGCTGTTCGGAATATATGTTGGAACTTCTGTAACCCAATCTTATAAATTAATTCATCCTCCATTCAAGAAGCTATACTCCCTACCTCCCCTTCTCTTCGTACAACTTGGCATTCTTCATTTCATTCCATTCAGCTTTATTCTGTTTCCAATTCATTGTGCAGATCGTGATTCTTCACCAGTTCTCAGAGCCAGATTTCAACATGCCTCGCTCCTCACTGATAACATTCATGTTTTGAAGGATTGCATTTTATTGTATCCCATGGATGTTTTTAATTCTCCACAATTATGAGGAATTCAGATAGATTTCATAATAAAATGTGATTGCATTGGGAAAACATGGTCATTGCCTGGATAGAGGAAAACCATACGATTCGCATGTTGTTTAACATTTGGTCTAATCTAGAGTCATAAAGATGTACAGCATGGAAGCAGACCCTTCGGTCCAACTTTTCCATGCCGACCAGATATCCCAACCCAATCTAGTCCCACCTGTCAGCACCCGGTCCATATCCCTCCAAACCCTTCCTATTCATATACCCATCCAGATGTCTTTTAAATGTTGCAATTGTGCCAGCCTCCACCACTTCCTCTGGCAGCTCATTCTGGACACATACCACCCTCTGTTTGAAAAAGTTGCCCCGAAGGTCTCTTTTATATCTTTCCCCTCTCACCTGAACCTATGCCCTTTAGTTCTGGACTCCCTCACCCCAGGGAAAAGACTTTGCCTATTTACCCTATCCATGCCCCTCATAATTTTGTAAACCTCTAAAAGCTCACCCCTCAGCCTCTGACACTCCAGGGAAAACAGCTCCAGCCTGTGCAGCCTCTCCCTATAGCTCAAATCCTCCAACCTTGGAAACATCCTTGTAAATCTTTTCTGAACCCTTTCAAGTTTCACAACATCTTTCCAATAGGAAGGAGACCAGAATTGCACACAATATTCCAACAGTGGCCGTCACCTTCTTCGCTGTCCACTACACCTCCAATTTTGGTGTCATCTGCAAACTTACTAACTGTACCTCTTATGCTCTCATCCCAATCATTTATGTAAATGACAAAAAGTAGAGGACCCAGCACCGATCCTTGTGGCATTCCACTGGTCACAGGCCTCCATTCTGAAAAACAACCTTCCACCACCACCCTCTGTCTTCTACCTTTGAGCCAGTTCTATATCCAAATGGCTAGTTCTCCCTCTATTCTGTGAGATCTAACCTTGCTAACCAGTCTCCCATGGGGAACCTTGTTGAATGCCTTACTGAAGTCCATATAGATCATATCTACCACTCTGCCCTCATCAATTCTCTTTGTTACTTCTTCAAAAAACTCAAAACAAGTTTGTGAGACATGGTTTGAGATTAGATTCACTACGGTGTGGAAACAGGCCCTTCGGCCGAACAAGTCCACACCGCCCCTCCGAAGAGAAACCCACCCAAACCCATTCCCCTACCCTATATTTACCCCTGACTAACGCACCTAACACTATGGGCAATTTAGCATGGCCAATTCACCTAACCTGCACTCTTTGGACTGTGGGAGGAAACTGGAGCACCCGGAGGAAATCCACGCAGACATGGGGAGAATGTACAAACTCCACACAGACACTTGCCCGAGGCGGGAATTGAAACCAGGTCCCTTGCCCACCACCAACGTCAGGCACACTGGTCAGGTTCCCTGGCTTGTCCTTACCGCCTTCTTAAACAGTGGCACCACGTTTGCCAACCTCCAGTCTTCCAGCACCTCACCTGTGACTATCGATTATACAAATATCTCAGCAAGAGGCCTAGCAATGACTTCTCTAGCTTCCCACAGAGTTCTAGGGCACACCTGATCAAGTCCGAGGGATTTATCCATTTTATGCATTTCAAGACATCCAACACTTCCTCCTCTGTATTATGGTCATTTTGCAAGATGTCACCACCAATTTCCCTACAGTCTATATCTTCCATATCCTTTTCCACAGTAAATACTGATGCAAAATACTCATTTAGTATCTCCCCCATTTTCTGCGGCTCCACACAAAGGCCGCCTTGCTGATCTTTGAGGGGCTCTATTCTCTCCCTAGTTACCCTTTTGTCCTTAATGTATTTGTGAAAGCTCTTTGGATTCTACTTAATTTTATTTGCCAAAGCTATCTCATGTCCCCTTTTTGCTCTCCTGATTTCCCTCTTAAGCATACTCCTACTTCCTTTATACTCTTCTAAGGATTCACTCGATCTATACCTTGATGTCTATACCTTACATCTGCTTCCTTTTTCTTAACCAAACCCTGAATTCCTTATTTTGTTAGGGTATCCACCAAAACAACAGATTGGCCCTCCTAATTCATATGTTTGCATGAAGCACAGATATTTTCTCTTTTGGAGAACTGAGTTTGCTACATCTGAAAGGTTGTGTGTCTTCCCCATTGGATTGCTACACCTGCACGTCAGCCTTCAGTGACGTATTACCAGGGACATCTGCATCTGCACTTGCTACGTCTACACTTTCCAAAATTTTACCATCTGCTTATGGTGGTTTTTCATTGTGCCTTGTTTGAGTCCATGTTGGAGACACTCTGACCCTTTCTCCATGAATTTGCATCTCTATTTGCATTGTTATGAAGGAGGGCAAGGGGTCTATTGAAGTGTTTGTTTCTAAGTATTTGAAAATGAAACTCTTTCTTTCTAGCTATCAAGTTTGCGAATTCATGTATGAGAAGAAACAGCTGTATGATAAGATCATCTCCTGTTACCTGAATGATCAAGTTAGGAAGGTGCGTATTTCAAGAAAGGGGATGAAATATAATCATTGGGTTATGTATAATTACAACTTTGGTTAATTATTTGTATTCCACCTGAGTTTGGGACTGCAAACCCCTCTATAGCATTGACCTCTATAAATTATACGCTATCCAAAATGTCGTGCAATGTTGATGTACATTGTTGCAAATTTCATGTAATAGTTACAGATTCTTAATGAGATTTGAATTTGTGACCAAACTGTCAAATTACATTGCTTAGGAGAAAGCAATATAAAAAGATGTACTATCATGGGAAAGGCTTCTGAGACTGCCCACAGTATAGTGTATCCTACGCTGTTGAGTCATAAACTGCAATGCAGGAATGATTCAATGCTGATTGGCCCTCCTAATTCATATGTTTGCATGAAGCACAGATATTTTCTCTTTTGGAGAACTGAATTTGCTACATCTGAAAGGTTGTGTGTCTGAAATGGTCTGCACTGTACACATGCATCTGACCTCTAATGAAATAATCAGCTCTCAGAATGACTGTAAAGAATAACTCAGCTGCTTGGAAATCAAAACTGTGTTCCATTCTTCATTGCTGGCACATGCCTTGCTATTTCAAGGTTCCTTACTGTTCACTGGGTGGGAAAGGTTATAAATCAATGAAACTTTAATCTAGATGTAACTTTACAGTGCTGATTACGTGGGCAGGTTCAGATGGAGTAATTGCACAATGAGTTGAGTGATTCTCCCATTCTGAATAGGTAGAGATTGACCAAGTGGGCATCAAGGCAAGAAGGTGAAAATGGCCTGAGCAGCTCTCCACCATGTCCAAACCATCAAGGCGATCCAGATAGCCTGAATACTCACTCCCATTAGAAGATAAGCAGCCATTAGGTTCATTTTAATCAACCATACAGAAGCCTCCAAGTTTCTCACTACTGCATCCAATTGCTTCTTGACTAGTTTGTGCTTATTGACCACTGCTGGCTATCAGGGTTTTTTTTTTGATAAGCACTAAAAGACTGACAAACATTATTCTTAAATTTGCATAGACTATTTTGAACCTATTCTGCTCCCCTTTTTATTTTAAAGTAAATTCAGATCTCCACCTCCATGTCTTTCAATATATTTGTGCACCCTTGTGTGATTATCTGTCTAGGTGTCCTCCCTCAGGCTGAAAAGCCCAAATCTCCATCCGTCTTGCCGTGCTTCACTTTCATCATGTATTCAGGACTTTGAATAAGACATGCTACAATTTGAACACTGTCTACGAATGCTGGTTGTAGCTACAAATGTACTCTATCTGCTTTCAATGTATGCACGGCAACCTATCTTCTGCCAGAGGGTATCGACTATCTGGAATTCTCTACCCCAGAGAGCTGTAGCGGCTCACATGGCTGAAAGCATTTAAAAAGCAAGTGAATGGATTTTTGAAATATCATGGAGTTGAAGGCTATGTTGAGCTTGTAGGTAAGAGGAGTTAAGACCTGTCATAGATCTACCATGAACTTAGTGAATGGTGAGGCAGGCTTGAGGGACTGAATAGGCTGATGTTCCAGTGATTACTTCTCTTCTCATCAATGTAATCCTTCAATATTATTTTTATTAATGAAGATTTATAAGGGTAGTTTTGACAAATCAGAAGAATGCGAGCATATGAACAAGGATTAAGAGTATTCTGCTCAGCCATTTTAGCCTGTGCTACCATTTGATATATTCATGACTGATCTGATTCTAGCCTCAATTCTACATTCCTGCATATCCCCAATAATCCTTCTTACCTTTGGTCATCAAGAATCAATCTACCTCTGCCTTAAAAATATTTAAAGATTCTGTATCCACGGATTTTTTGATGAAGGGCAGTCCTGCTCTCCGGATAGTCGGTATCCTCTGGCAGAAGATAGGTTGCCGTGCATACATTGAAGGCAGATAGAGTACATTTGTAGCTACAACTAGCATTCGTAGACAGTGATCAAATTGTAGAATGCCCTATTCAAAGTCCTGAATACATGATGAAAACAGAGTGAAGCACGGCTCTCAACCATCTCAGAGAAACTTCCTTTCCACACCTATCTTAGATGGGCAATTCCACATTTTTAAACTGATATGACCTCTAGTTGTAGACTTCTCCATAAAGGAAATATCCTTTCCATGTTTACCAGGTCAAATCCCCTCACGGTTTTTTGTGTTTCAGTTAGGTTTCTTTGACTCTTCTAAACTTCAGAGGTTACAAGTCTAGCCTCTCCTCATAAGCAATGTGCTCATTCTGAGTATTAGTAAGCCTTGACTGAACTGCTTCCAATGCATTTACTTTCTTCTCTAAGTACAATGACTGGTGGTCTACACAGTACTCTGGATGCGATCAAACCAATGCTCTGTATAGCTGATCCATAACCTCTCAAACTTGCATTCAGTTCCTCTTGCACTAAACCAGAACAGTCTATTTGTTTTTGTGATTACTTGCTGCAACTACATACTAACTTTCTGTGATGTATGAGCAAGGACACCTGAACTCTCTGCATCTCTAAGCTCTTCAACCTCTCATTATTTAGATATTGTGCTTTTTTATTCTATTTAGATTAGATTCTCTACAATGTGGAAACAGGCCCTTCGGCCCAACAAGTCCACACCGACCCTCCAAAGAGTAACTCACCCAGACCCATTTCCCTCTGACTAATGCACCTAACACTATGGGCAATTTAACATGGCCAATTAACCTGGCCTGCACATCTTTGGACTGTGGAGAAACCCTGAGGAAACCCACGCAGACACCGGGAGAATGTGCAAACTCCACACAGACAGTTGCCTGAGGCTGGAATTGAACCTGGGACCCTGGTGCTGTGAGGCAGTAGTGCTAACCACTGTGCCACCCTATTTTTCTATTTGTTAATAAAACTTCCTGCAAAATCTCACCATTTGCCATATCTTTGCTCATTCAACTCACTCAACTATATCCCTTTGTATGCTCCCCACGTCTTGCTGTATTATCTTTATGGATTGGATCTAAAACTGCAGCACTATGGTGCCTAGTCTCCAGCACTGTATAGCTCCTTTCAGGGGATGTGTGCTCAAGGAATTTAACCCATGAAGCTAAAGTATTTTTAAGTGATGCCAACATTTGGTTACGTTTAGTTCCTTGGATGTTTTTGTATTTTGTTTTGTGGCATATGCACAGCATTGAGCCAGATTGTCATTATCATTTTGTTTTGTTTTGAGAATGATAATTAGAAAATACTCATTTATTCACTGGACTAATGTTTATTTCTTAATTAATACTGGTTTTCTATTTGAGTAAGTTGACTGATGTTCTCTTCACAGACTTTCACCGCTAGTCGCATGTTTTCATTTCACAGAACAAAAATAGTAACCTTTTGTCATTTAAGAGACAAAATATTTGAGGCAATATGATTGAAATGTATTCAATCAATGTGTCTGCACCTGGGTGGAGTGTTATCTTGACTGACCAGATCATTTGAACAAAGAATAAACAGTTGTAGCACTCTTAGGATAATTTAGTATAGGATTAGAGCCTTGAGTATTTATTTGAGTGGTCTGTGCATTCTTTGAGTAATTGGAATGACAAACTTGGTTGATTGTGTCATATTCTTGATTAATACACAAAGACAAAGCGATTTGCTGAGATCAGTAAGACCTTACTCATTTTAGCTAAAGGTGATTTGCTCCAGGGATTACGCTAGAGTGAGTTGAAAGCCAATTCAATCAATTGCCTTTGACTGTGGGAGGAAAATGTGTTTTTTTTTTCGAGTTGATGCTAATGTTATCTTCAAGGCTCCAGTTTCTTTGCCAGTCATAAATCTAACACTTTAATTTTCAGGAAGTTCCATTTCAGTGAATGTGTGGAAATTTTAAATTTTTGTGGATCTTTTCTCTTAGAAAAGCCAAACTGTTTTGGAATGTAGATGCACTGTATAACGAATTTTATTCTCCCAACCTCTCTTTTTATATACACACACACACACGCACGCACACACACACACACACACCCTTACTGCCAATAGCCAAACCTTGTTGCTTAACCATTCAAATCATCAGGGTTGTTCAGACTGGCAGAGGGCAGCGAAATTCATTTCTGGATTGGAAGTGATATTTGACTGCTTATAGAACTTTCCATTGGGTGCTCAGTTCCCATGGAATGTTAGGAATTGGTCAGCTCAAAGGAGACGAGCAAGCAATTGATGAGTTTTGGCTTTAACTGATGGCATTCAGTCCCACGTCTTAACAAAAGTGGAGTCTCTGAAATATGTCTCTGGAGTATCCTGCAGCAAGTATAGGAAACGCATGGTAGCATGTACAGGAAATGCATGGTTGGGCAGGGTTCGTGGAGATTGAAGGTGATGGGTCTAGGGGGAAGATGTGGGAGGAGTGACCGAGTGGCTAGCACTGCTGCCTCACAGCACCATCGACCCAGGTTCAACTCCACCCTCAGGTAACTGTCTGTGTGGAGTTTGCACATTCTCCTCTGGTCTGTGTGGGTTGCTGCTAGGTGCTCTGGTTTCTTCCCACCGTCCAAAGATGCGCAGGTTAGGTGGATTGGCCATGCTAAATTGCCCATAGTGTCCAGGAGGTGGGTTAACCATGGGAAATATAGGGTTACAGGGATTAGGGTAGGGGGATGGGTCTGGGTGGGATGTTCTTCAGAGGCTTGGTATGGACTTGTTAGGCCAAATGGCCTATTTCCACATTGCATGAATTCTGTGGAATATTCAGAAAGTTGAACAGTTTAATGAGTGCTGGAAGCTCTACACTTAGAGATTGACAGTCAGACAGTGGAATGAAGAGACTATCGCCCGTATGGAGAGGGCAGGAACAGAACTTGGACATGGACATGGAGGGGGCATTGGGCAGCTAACGTGGAGGAAGGTGATGTCTCGTGTAAAAGATGCACAGGGTGAGGCTGAGTTTCATAAAGACGACGAGTATCTGGGTCTTTGAGGACTGTTTATTTGACGGGTATTTCATGACCAACTGGATGCTGGAGATGAGATTGAAGCCACTGGGATCTGATGGTGGCATTGAAGATTACCTGTTCCTCATTTTTTTTTCAGACAAGGTTCTCCAGGGGTTGTCTGGAAGGAATTCCAAGATCTCTGAGTCAGCTGTTATCCTGAAGGCAGGGGAATACATCCGCATTTGCATCAATCATGCAATCGGCTGGGTGATTGATTCATTTTAGGGTCAACACTGGTTTATCTCACATGGGTGGCTATCAAGTGCCTATCAGAGCAGCTGGGCACATTTGAATTTGAAGAAGGAATTCCACTCCCTCAAAAGTTCAAGTTATCTGTAATTGCTGGATTGGAAGCTTTCAGGGTTGTGTGAGGTTCTTGTGATGCTGCCATGACTCATACATACTGAGGTTAAACCGAGGTACATTAGCTTTTTGAACCATCAAAAAACCTTCATGGATGGATCCTTAGTGTCAAGAGATGTCATGACTTGTTTGGACCAGTGTGGAAGACCAACACTGACCCAAAGGAAGCTTACAGTTGCTGGCATGGCCTAACTGATGACAGTATGATGGACATTTGACTTCTGTAAATGTTGTTTGACTGTTTTGGGGAAACCTTTCAAGGTCAATGCTCGAGGGTGTCCCGTAGTGCAGTTTTCTGCATTCTGCTCAACCAGGCACAGGTGTGTAGAACTGGTAACGGGTGAAAATAATGAGTATTCCAAACCCCTCCAAGGGGGCATTGAGGCAGAAATGCATCTAGATTCTGCATTCAATAGCTATGCAGGTGAGGAGGTGATGGCATGTGAAAGGGAGACATACAAGTCCATTTACACACTATCCATTTGGGAATCCCTGTTGATCCACTGGATAACGTTAATGTCCTGGTGGCCTGTGCTGAAAATCCATTACCAAATGAGGAGCTTCATGATGAGATAATCCCAAATGCTTCATTTACCCAGAACTCTACATTTACTGGCTACCATTGCATGGGCACCATCTTAAAGATTTAAACATCTTGATACTGGGTTAGCAAGAAATACAAAGGATGCCTAAGTATGAATTTCCATATGTTAAGATACAAAATGTGAATGCACATGCAGGAAATAAATGCCCACTAGAATCTCATGTATCATTAGGTATCTTCAATATGCTCCTAATTATGCTGTTGCAGAGGCTGCATCTGAGATGGAGGCAACCTATTGGTCTTCCTGATCTGTTGCTTTGCGCTGTTCAAAGATGAGGGCATTCAGTAAGGTTCAGCAAAAACCTTCTGCGTCCACTTGGCTCTCCATGAGGTTCACCATTCTCACCTGATGAGGCCATGTGCTCATATATCAGATAAATGCTACCACTTGTGCTATAGATGACTCCTCCGTTGTCTACCACCAGGAACTTTGAGGGATGTCTCTACTTGCATTTGGCACTGCTGCTTCAGCAACTGCCACTTTGCTGATACTTCTCAAGTTGTTGATCTGCATGACCTTGAACATGGCTGAACCTTCTCTCAGTTCTTTTGGGAGTGGCTGCAGTTGTCCCTGCCCCCATTACCTGCTCCATTATTTCTGTGTCAGGTTTACCAGCTGGTGGCATCCATTCATTGTATTATATTTACATGAGAATTGCTATGCTGGTGGAGGGTGCTTTGGATGATAAGATGATATCTCTTTTAGAAGGTGGCAACTCTGTGATTCAGGGCAGTTCAGATCTCTCGTCAGTGTTTCAGTTTGCTACTGGCCAGTTTCTCTATTCTTTTGCGTACCTCAGAGCAGCATTAGTGTAGAGTTTCCTTTTACCTCAGTGAACCTATTCCTACGCAACTTAGCTTTTGCTGCATCTTTTCCTTTAACTCTTCTCTCTGCAGCCAGTATGAAGGCTATGATTTTATGTTTAAAAATGGCTGATAACCTCCCTGGTGACACTACTTCCCTCACCCAGCATGATACTAATTACTCAGGGGGCTCTCAGCCTCGTCTCTCTCTACCCAGTATCTCGGCAGCTCATGGCCAGCCTCGGCCCAATCTCTCGGCAGCTCATGGCCAGTCTCGGCCCAGGCTCTCGGCGGCAAGTGGCCAGTCTTGGCCCAGTCTCTCGGCGGCTCATGGCCAGTCTTGGCCCTGTCTCCCGGCGGCTCATGGCCAGTCTCGGCCCAGTCTCTCAGCGACTGATGGCCAGTGTTGGCCCAGTCTCCCAGCGGCTCATGGCCAGTCTCGGCCCAGTCTCTCTGCAGCTCATGGCCAGTCTCGGCCCAGGCTCTTGGCGGCTCATGGCTAGTCTCGGCCCAGGCTCTCGGCGGCTCGTGGCTAGTCTCGGCCTAGGCTCTTGGTGGCGAATGGCCAGTCTCGGCCTAGTTTCTTGGCGATATGTCGGTCTGGACTCTCGGTGGCTCATAGAGGTGTTTCGGCTCAAGTGGGTCTTGCCTGTCTATGTTCCTGAGACACCAGGGGAGATTGGAGAGGCAGCTGCTTCAGCAGCAGCGTTGGTACCTACAGCGATGTCAAGAACAGGCTGCTGAAATCTCCCGGAGAATGAGATAAATGGAGAACTCATCAAAGATTTTTGAACTTTTAATTTATTCCTTTATTTCCCTGGTTTAAATTAAGAAAGACTTCAATGTTAACCTTTGCCTTTATTTATTTTTCTACTCATTCTATGAAGTGATGCTTAACCCTTTAACTCTGTTCCTCTTCCTACTTTGTACCTTAGTACCTAAGATGGTGCCTTTTGTAGTGACATAATACACTTCTCACTGTACTCCTATGCTTCTGTACTTGAGTACACATGACAGTAAAATCTAAATCTAATTGGACGCATGGTAGAAATTTGCCTTTGAAATTTTGCCACTTACCCATCCCACAGGTGACCCCAGTGTCAGGACTTTGAATCGATTGCTGAAATCCAGTCTACTAATCTACTTTTAAAATGTTTCTGTCAATTATGAAACATTAATGGTTAACTAAAACTGATCAGATACTAATCCAATTTAAGGTTTTGTTTAGTTACAACAATTTCCTTTTGAACAGAATAAAATCGAATTATGTGCCATCAATTTGCTCTGTTGATGCTGATATCCATTAGGATTCAAAGTAACACTCAGAAGATCTTACCTTCTGATATACTGATCATTCCAGTATTCTGCTTATTTGGGCTGTGGTAAAATTCATTTTTGTAACTGCACTCCACTGTAGTCTGTTTCATTGTCATTGTTTAGTTTTGTGCTTGATGTCGGCCAAATAAATTCCTTCCTACGCATCTGTGCACAGTTGTGCATTGCCCTCTGAGAGTATTTTTTATCAAAACCCTCTTACTAGAATTGCTTGACCAAAACTCTGAAGTCATTCCATCTGTGATTAGCTCACTAAATTGTGTAATATAATCACTTCAGATTTTAAACTTCAAAAATATCACCCAAAATTATGTTGCTGAGCATGTTCCATTTTCGTAATGTTAACTTTTTTTGTGTCTGTACCTGACTAATGGGTTTTCTGTAATTTTATGCTTTACTTGCCAGCTGTCAAGTATAAAGCCTCACAAGCCATGTCTTTTGTCTCTTGTTCATTTCCAGAGGCATTTTATGACCTTCTATTCATTCAATTTAACTTGATGATATGGTAATGGCCGTTCTTCATCAGGGAAAATAATTGTAGAAAGAAAGGCCTTGAAATAGTCATGAAAAGGATGAACTATAAATATGAAGTAATATAGATAATTGGAGCAAGTTCAATTTAGGTTTATAGTTACAGTTTTTTGAATTGGTAGAGTCATTCTAATTGTCACTGTGCCCATCAAATGCCAGCTGTGTTGGCAATACAGACTTGAAGCATTCATTAATCCAGCTATCCCAGTGAAGAATACTGCTTCAGATGTTTTAGAAAATTGCAGACACAGCTGCCATATAAATGGATTTCCTGTTTGTTTGAAGCATGTAGATAACACCAATTGAAATTCTGATATTAACCATCAAAGCAAAGTTTCCATACTATCCTGCTTATGAACAAAACAAATATGATTTTCATTTCACAACATTGGACTTTATGAATGAATCAGATAGGCTAGCTTTCTTAGGAACATGCTGTTTGAGGTCTGGATCATGTTAAATGATCATTGGAAAAATATAGCAAAGAAGGTGAAAACTTGGCATCTTGAGTCTGTTAAAGCTGTTTGCTTGAGCAGTCTCAACTGAACCTGCTGCTTGTTCTTTGTTAATTTTAATTTATTCTCTTGGGCATTTTAAAAATGACTTCTTGTCACTGTGTTCAGCTGCCCTTTCTGATAACATCTGGACTTCCATGCCTGTTTATACTCTCAAAATGTAAACTATGATTTCTTCCCTACATTTAAATTGCAGCTAGCACCTACCTGTCCATTTCAATAACCCACCATGTCCCTCTGAGGCTTTTCATTTGTAGTATTTTCCTTAATTCTTAGACATCCTTTCAGGATCAAGGATGACTTGCTTTACTCTGGTTCAGTTGATTCTTAGATGGCATTTGGTTGTTTTTGCCTTATATGGGGCTAGTGGTGCTTAAAAGATTGGGGGCAGCTTTTGTTTAGAGATTTTTTTGCATCTCTCCTATGTCTCAGTGTTGCCTTTGCTTTTCCAACAAAGTATCTGAAAGTGTTTGATGCTTTCCCAAATGAGCCTTCTTTATTTTGGTCATTTATAGGTCAGGAACTTGAAGTGTTTGACCTCAACACCTAAAGCATGCCCACTGTCCTCCACTGAGGTTCCGACTGAAACAAGTGCTGAGTAGAGTAGTTACTTCATGAGTCTGTTGTCATGGACATTAATGGTATGCGCTGGCCGATGGTTTGAGTGGTTAATGTACAATGATGAGGATGCTGGGTTGGGAGAGGGTTCTGCCAATGGCTCACATTTCTTGCTATCATAGGTTTTGATAGTACACCTCTAGTGCTTTTCAGGTGTCTAACATGATGGTCAGTCTAAAGTGTGGTGCTGGAATAGTAATTCCTGATGAAAAGCTTATGCCTGAAATGTCGACTCTCCTGCTCCTCAGTTGCTGCCTGATCAGCTGTACTTTCCAGCACCACACTCTTAACTCTGATCTCCAGCCTCTGCAGTCTTCACTTGCTGCATGATAGTCAATCTGGCCTGGTGTCTGATGGGACTGTGCAGAAATTGACTCAAATGAAGCTATGCTGTTACACACTTTAATCCCTCCTGCATTTGCAGGTTATTTGCCCAGCTATGGGGCAATTGACTTCTTTAAATTAGTTAACCTGCCAGTCAAGCTTCTATTCCTGCTTTAATGATCAATATTACAGACTAAAAATTGCATTCCACAAGCTTTCCTACTTGCCTCAGATGTATGAATTGATTTCAGGAAGTGAAGTGTGAATGATCCTTATGCGTCTCCATTGCCTTCAGTTATCTTTGCATTCAGGAACCAATTTGAGCTGGTTGCTGTGCATCGATTGCACAAAGCCAAAGCAATGCAGTTTTTTGCCACTTAGCGTAAATGACAAAAAAGGTTGTTGAATTTTAAACTTAAATTGAACTCCATGTAACTAATTTCTAAATCTTTGGTTCAAGTTTTAAAACGTCACTACAAAACATGCAATAATCTCTCTGTGAATTAATCATCATTGGGGATTTACAATGAATACTCTCATTTGCAGACCTTCAGGGTGGCTTTTAAAATTAAAATGGATTTTTTTGGGTACAAGAGCATTGAAAGATGCTTTTAAAAAACTTCTAATGTGATTTTTGTTTTAATTTACTAAGAAACTGACTAACTTACCATAATATAATTGGAGTGTCTCATGTTTGTAAAACTTTCAAGTCAAAAGTTTAGAATGGAGTTACTGAGAGCTGATTAATTGGCGTTGATTCTTGTTTTAATTTTTGAAATGATACATCAAAGAACTATTTGCATTATATCAAAGAAAATGTTTCAAACAAATTTAATTCTGACAGAAATTGTTTGGAAAAGTTCAAATGAGCTTCAGCAAAAGCATTTGGTGAGGAGGGGAGAACACTGTACAAAGTGGCCTCAGGAATTGCACAGTTGCTTGTTCTGTAGGTTTAATCCACTTGTGTACTAAATTCAGTCTTAAAGCTTCATCCAACTTTGAATGTGTCCAACGACTCAGTTACGAAAATAACCAGTATTACACAATGTATTATTTGGATTGTTGCTAAAGTATTCTGAAATATTTTTGAGATTCAAGAAATAATCTGCAACATGTGCAAGGATGGATGACTGAACATATTGTCCTTGCAAATCTTTTAACATGTCACTTGTACTCACACAAGATGCAAAGCTATCTGCATGTTTTGTGAAAAGACCTTTATCAAACTTACTTGAGAAGTATATCACAGACACTGTATCATTCTCTACTTGATGGCCTTGCTGGAAAGAATAATTTCAATTTGTGTTGGTCTTTGGGGAGTTGATGCACATCTCATTTTATTTCCTTTGTATTGTGGAGACCCCATGTTAGCATTTTTTCCTTGTTAGTAACTATTATGTTTACTGGTTTAGGAGGAAATTTTCAGTTACATCCATAATATTTTGTCGATACCTGGATACAGTAGTGAAGAGAAGAACTCTGTGTGGAATAAAACCATGGAACACGCTAAGGTACCCCCATTCAATAGCTCAGAGTGATTTGAATGAGCTAATGAAGTAAAATGAAAAGAATATAAACTATACAGTGTTATTCTAATAAATACGTAGAACTTAGTTATGATTTATGTACTTCATAGTGTTATGCTTTTGTTAATATATCTATTTCTAGTTGACTTTAATTTATAGGGGGATACACTGCAATGAAAACCAAGTTAAATTGACTTTGTATTACCTCACTGCTCAGACCTCATTTAAAATCCTGGAGTTTACCAAATGGTGAAATTTGTGTGTTTTATACAATTGAAATTCATGGTAAAAACTATCATTCATTTTGGAATTGTCTTAACACTTATTTGTCCTAATATACAAAGAGCCATATGTGTCATTAGCATAATGTTTTGCTTCCAGCTGATACAAAGGTAATGAAAACATATTACTTCTCTCAGTGACTTGCTGTTACCACTATGCTAAGACATCATGCACTTTTATATGTATACTGAGGAGATTAAACCCTTATTTTTGGAAAGGCAAATTCATTTTTTGTTGAATTGCAGGAGTTGGTGACCATCAATCCTGCAAAGGCAGGTGAACTGTTTGCGATGCATTTCTTTACAGAACTCAGAGTGATTTTGGACCAATTGGAGGTAAACTAATGTTATCAAGTATTCTATTTTCTTGTAATGATAACTGTTTGTGAATTAGTTTAGTGGAATTTATCTAACAATATTATAAATGCCAGTCTGGTAAACTAATAAAGGCTGAACAATAGCTTCAGAAAATTTGTCAACTCAGAACGCTGACAACTTTAGATATCTGAAGGAGAAATTGAGGTGCAATTCTGATCCATGCATTTCTCTGGAGGTCCATAGCATAAGATAAAAGAGTAGTTGCAATAACAGTCAAGCTGTTTCGTCATAGTGAATGTCTGCTTCCAGCCTGAAAATGCAGTCTGTACACAGATGCAAATTGCAGATGTGGAGTCCCTCTGCTAGTCCCTCTCCCCATTCCACGCTGATATTTATAGTGCCTATTTGGGTAGTGCCATTTTTTTTAACTGGCAGGGCATTCCCCATTACATGCATTCATAGAATTTTCCGTATGCATAATGTGAAACTCTTGGGGGTGGGGGGGATGTCAGGTGAATTCCTCTTGTCAACCTAAAGCTTATTTTCCATTTCCCTTTTGTCCCCTTTATATGCTTTCGGTTATCATCTACAATCCTCTGTACTCTGTTTCTTCTTCCTGCCTTGTACTCTGTTCTACCCCTTTCGTTCCCTTGTTATGTATTCTACCATGCCCTTCGAATCACTGACTCAAAGCATAATTTTATTATAAAAACCTGTCTCCTGTTGCGACGTAAGAATTAATTTCAAATGATCAAGCTTTTTAACAAACAACAAAACATGCTTTCCTATTTTATCTGTGATCTTATTGAGGAGAATATATTTGTAAAGCATATCATAAGGGTTACATCAATTCTATCTGTTACATTTTTAGCAGTATTTGTTTCCATGAAAGAAACAAGCATGATTAGAGATGATGCAAGCTTTTAAAACAATGAAAGGAATAGATGATCTGGTTGCAGGCAGCTTTGCTTAGTCTGCACTGAGCAGAACTAAAGTGTGTAAGCATGATATTAATGAGTGTCAAATGAGAGTTGAGATGCAAACGAAATAGTTTCTTCATCAAATCTTTGTGTATGGAATAAATCCACGGTTAATGGTCTTCCATTTAATACTTAGAAAAATAATTGGGATGTAAAGCCGTTTAGCAATAACTTTAATCATCATAAGGAATAGCACAAATAGAGTGAACAGTGATTAGGAAAAAAAGCAATATGTAAAGTAAAATGACTACGGATGCGGGAAATCTTAAATCAAGTATTGAGTAAGCTCAATGAGTCTAACAGCATCTGTGGAAAGAGAGCAGTTTTGAGTCCAACATGACTGTTTTTCAGAATAAATTTTAACATTTTCAACTTTCACTGGAAAACAAACCAACTGAGTGCTACAAGCATTCTGAACCTCTTGCAATTAAATGAAAGGACATTTCTTACTCAGGAACAGTAAATGAATGCTCTGAGCATCATTGTTCCTGAGCTTCTAGGCTGGCCATGTTGAGGATTGAGTAGATAGATAGACACATTTCAGCTTACGTATCTTTGTGGCAGAGGAAGAAATTTGGTAATATCTTTTTTGACTCTGAAGTTTGTGGGAGAAAATGTCTCGATCGACTCAATATAATTTTTGGGTCCATGATGGCTCCTGTTTATGTAAATGTATGACTTTATTAGAAATAGTACAAATTTCACTCATTGCACTTTTTTTATGTCTTCTTCATTTGTTCAGCTTCCAAGTGCAAATGAAAATGTTGCAGTCTAAATGTCATGAAAATAATTGCTTTTGAATTTCATTCCCTTCCGGAAATAATGGGATAAATTTGGAATGTATTGTAATTTATGTACACACTTATATTTGCAAGTTTAAGCAATTGTCTGTTCCATTTGGTAGTCAAACATTCCACAGGTACATTTCTAAACACCATCTGTTTACCAAATTCTAGATTGTGTTTTGAAATAATTCGCTTATGTGCTGCGATTGAAAACATAAGGATTACTTCTCTAAATACATGTTTGGCTTCCTATTTTTATATCGTTAATCTTCTGCATGTGTTAGAAACACCTTCCCTTGGATTGAAGACTGAAAAAATTGAGGTTTTGCAGAATGCTTGAGTTAGAGGTTACCATGTGACTCTTTGGAAACTTGAGTGTCAAAAGTTAGAACTGTATTGTGCTTTTCTTTTTGTTTGCAAAAGGACAAGTGACTTTGGGAAAATCAGAGCTGCTTGGAGAAGAGGCATGATTGATTAGTTACTTTTGCGAGACAAACTGGTAGAAGGAGCCTTGAGTTGATGGTTGCCTGGCAACAGTTTTTGGGGCTGTTAGTTTCTGTTTTGCCACAGATTAATGAGTGGTACAGTTGAAAAGAGACTTTCAAGAAGGCTGCAGCAAGCCACAAGTCTACCTCTGTCCTGGAGATGTGACAAAATTGCTCTATCATTGTGGAAATACAGTGCATCATCTCTCCTACTTTCTTTCCTTCTTCTCTCTCTTTGAGTAAAAAAAAGATGGTTCTCAAATACTCCAAAAACTGTTATTTCCATATAAGATCTGGGTTTTGCAGACCAGCTACCTGTACGGAAGATCCTTCATTGCCCTATGGTGTCACCAGTGTGAATATCATCTGTGGGAACTGAAAGATCTCTGAAAAAGTCATTTCGTTCCACTCTTGTGCTTTGGTGCCCAAGTCCTCCAAGATTTTCAATTTTTACCTTTTTGTTTTCACCTGTAATACCTCTGCATTGCAGTACATTTCATCTCATCCTGTCTTTGTATGAATGTGTTTGGAAATATAGTTTATGTTGGCAGTGCAGTAGTTAATAACCCATTCTCCCACTTGTTGAAGACTAAATATGTTCATGATAAGGAAACTTTTGTGTTGATCGATGATATTGGGCAGGAGTCTCTTGTTTTTCTTGCGGTTGACTGCAGTATGATTAGGCAATTTAGCCCATCTTGGTGATTAAATTGGACTTTTAAACTTCTAGGACATCATGTGTATCAATGAAGCTTGATTACCACTGCAGACCTCATCAGGGTTGTAACACTCGCTAGTTCTTTATCAGAGGTATCTGGTAAAGGTAAAGGAGGGTATAGGAGAGGCTTGTTTCAGTGTCTTTGGGAGAGTGGTTGGCATTGCGCAATCAAACGTTAATAGAGTCGTTGAGTCATACAGCATGGCAACAGACCTTTTGGTCAAACCAGTCCACACTGACCACGTTCCCAAACTAAACTAGCTCCACCTGCCTGCGCTTGGTCCATATCCTTCCAAACTTTTTCTGTTAATGAACTTATCTAAAATGTCTTTTATATGGCACAGTGGTTAGCACTGCTGCCCCTCAGCGCCAGAGACCCGGGTTCAATTCCCGCCTCAGGTGACTGTCTGTGTGGAGTTTGCACATTCTCCCTGCGTCTGTGTGGGTTTCCTCCGGGTGCTCTGGTTTCCTCCCACAATCCAAAAATGTGCAGGCCAGGTGAATTGGCCGTGCTAAATTGCCCGCAGTGTTAGGGGCAGAGGTAAATGTAGGGGAAATCGGTCTGGGTGGGTTGCGCTTTGGCGGGTCGGTGTGGACTTGTTGAGCCGAAGGGCCTGTTTCCACACTGTAAATTAAGTAATCTAATCTAATCTAATATGTCTGTATCGGATCCACTACTTTTTCTGGCGGTTCATTCCACACACCACCCACTCTTGTAAAAAGAAAAGTTGCCCTTCATGTCCTTTTTAAATCTTTCTCCTTTTACCTTAAAAATATGTCCTCTGGTTTTGCACTCCCCAACTAAGGGAAAAGTCCCTTGTTGTTCTTACCTTACCAATGCCCCTCGTGATTTTATAAATCTCAATCAGGTCACCCCTCAACCTCCTGCACTCCAGCGAAAAACAGTCCCAGCCTTTCCAATCTATCTTTATATCTCAAACCCTCTACTCCCAGCAACAACCTGGTAAATCTTTCCTCAACCCTCTCTAGGTTAATAATATCTCTCTTAGAACAGGGTGACCAAAACTGCACACAGTGCTCCAGAAGAGGTCTTATCAAGGTCTTGTACTGGCTGAGTTTTAATTGGGGACCCAGATTTTAATGAACTTACAATGTTCAAGCAGGAGAAATAAGGAATAACAGATAAATGTGTGGGTAAAAAAGTTGAAACATTTTACTGGACGAAGAGGTTCCAGAAGAATAAACATGCAAAGATGGGAGAGTTAACATACTAGAGGTATAAACTTCAATATGTAAAATGCCCTTTTCAAATACCTGAGTTTAATCAGTTCTCCCTGTTGTTATGGTCTGAAGGTATCAGCAACAATCAGAAGATTACATATTCTGCACCTACAGCAGATTAATAGCGGATGTCCAATACTTAATTACTCATGGCCATTAGGACCTGACTCAATTGCTTTTCATACAATTAAGAATGAAAGTAATAGAAATGCCACGAAAGAATTGGGAACAATGTAGTATTTTAATCTAGCTGATGTAACTGTTGTTGCTGTGCGATTATCACTTATGGTCCCAAATCTCTTTTTTTTTCTTTTCCAGTAGTAAAGCAGAAGTAACAAATCTTTTTCTTCTTAATATTTGTTTCATCAAAGTGTAAAAAGCTGAACCTTATTGAATATCATGCTTTAGAGAGATGAAGTTGTGTGAAAGGTTTTATGACCACTGCCATATTTCTTTTCATGTTATTATTTAGTATGAATAAATGAAAGATACTCCTGAAAGTTTGAAATAAAAACAAAGCGCTGGAAAAAATTAGCAGGTCTATGGGAAGAGAAACAGAGTTAACATTTGAGTCCGATATGACTGTTTCGAATACCAGAGATGGATGAACACAGAATTCTTGGGATTGTAGGACTGGAGATGAGTACAGCAGAGATAGGGAAGGACAAGGTTATTGCAGAGATTAGGATGTTGCTTGACCAGGAACTAGTGTAGGTCATGAGTTCAAGGGTGATGTTTGACATGGAATTAGAGTAATGATGTGGGCAGCAGAGATTTCAATGAGCACAGATTTTCAGGGTATGAAATGAGAGATGGAGTGGTGGTGTGCATTCAAATGTGTTGTTAAGACAGTGGATGGATGAGGGTCCTCGGACTGATGAGTTGAGGTAGGACGAAGTCAGGCAGTGTTATAGAAGTGGAACTATGTAGTCGATATGAAGATGCAAAGAAGTGTTTGGAAGTTTGTCATATGGTAAAATATGACAGTGAGGTTGTGGTTTGTCTGTTTCTGCTTCAGATGGTTGTCAGAGAGAAGGATTGAGTCGGGAATGGACCTGGAGTTTGCGATGGGGTCCAGAGACACTGGCTTCAGTCTTCCAAATATTTAATCAGAGGATTTTTGCTCTTCCAGTAGTGGATACCACACATGCAGCATGATTATACAAAAAACTATGGAGGCATTGACCAAGATTGTGGTAAAATAGATTTGGATGTAATCGGTGTACATGTGGAAACTAACTATCACCAGCAGTTAGTTGTGTCCAGGGCTCAACTCAATTTTAGCAATGTCACTAATTTTGATTAGAACATTTTAAATTCATTTTTGCACTGTAGTGTATGTTTAAATAAAAACGACACTCTCCCATAATTTTGCCATGTGCAATTGGTTTTGAAGGCAATACAAATTTAAATATTCATTTAATTTGTAAGCTGTCATTCTTTGCACCTGTTTATTATTTCCCACTTTGGGTAGATATAATCTGCCTCATCAACTGAGTCTCAACAGCTTAGACACATCTACATTTGTTTACTTCCACTAAAATCATCTCCAAAAAATTGGCATGATATGTTGGCATTCACAGTGCTTCAGTGCTGTTACATTCCACATTGGCTTAGTGCCTGAATATTATGTGTTAACACTAATTACTGTTGTTTCCAGTGGTAAAAGTCCTGCCAATAATTCATTACAAATTATAGATCTAAAATCTCAGGATGTTTACCACAAATTTAATCCCTAACACTTCGGAATATCCAGGTTGTTAATGCTGACCTAGAGACTCCATATTTTTATTGACACTGTTCATTTGCAGCTATTGACCACAGCAACAGGTTAGAATTAGAAATAAAAAGTAAACTCCCTCTGCCAGCAGTGAATCTCAGCCAAAAACACTGTTATTTTAAAAACGGAACTGAAATAAACTGTTAAAGCTACAATTCACGAAGTAATTACACAATACTTTTCAGCAAGTTTTTCATGTAGCAAGTTTATATTTTCCTTTTTAGTGATTAAATATATTAGAGCCTTTGGGGTGCTGTTTGTAGGATAGTGTAATGTTGATTATAATAGACTAATAGCCTGGATACTTCCTGCCTTGCATTTGGAGAGAGATTTTGAAGAACATAGAAGCTTTACCAGTGGGCAATTCAGTAGCTTCAACAGGGTGAGTTATGGATAGCCAAAGACATTGAGAGTGCTAGCTCTCTTATTAAAGGAGTGACCTTAATGGAACAAGCCAAGTAATGCTATCCCGTATTCCCAATTCCTCCGCCTCCGCCGTATCTGCTCCGAGGAGGACCAGTTCCACCACAGAACACACCAGATGGCCTCCTTCTTTAGAGACCGCAATTTCCCTTCCCACGTGGTTAAAGATGCCCTCCAACACATCTCGTCCACATCCCGCACCTCCGCCCTCAGACCCCACCCCTCCAACCGTAACAAGGACAGAACGCCCCTGGTGCTCACCTTCCACCCTACCAACCTTCGCATAAACCAAATCATCCGCCGACATTTCCGCCACCTCCAAACAGACCCCACCACCAGGGATATATTTCCCTCCCCACACCTTTCCGCCTTCCGCAAAGACCGTTCCCTCCGTGACCACCTGG
>NC_057716.1:14734674-14776023 GCF_004010195.1 Chiloscyllium plagiosum | reverse complement strand
CACCAGATGCCTGGAGGAAGAACGCCTCATCTTCTGCCTCGGAACACTTCAACCCCAGGGCATCAATGTGGATTTTAACAGTTTCCTCATTTCCCCTTCCCCCACCTCATCCTAGTTTCTAACCTCCAGCAACTCGATCCCTGACCTGTCCGGACTTGTCCGACCTGCCCAGCTCCTTTTCCACCTATCCACTCCCCCCTCTCCTCCCTGACCTATCACCTTCATCTCCTTCCCCACTGACCTATTGTACTCTATGCCACTCTCTCCCCACCCCCCCCCTCCTCTAGCTTATCTCTCCACGCTTCAGGCTCTCTGCCTTTATTCCTGATGAAGGGCTTTTGCCCGAAACGTCGATTTTTGCTGCTCGTCGGATGCTGCCTGAATTGCTGTGCTCTTCCAGCACCACTGATCCAGAATCTGGTTTCCAGCATCTGCAGTCATTGTTTTTACCTTATTTTTTTTCTCAGTCCATTCTTCATTTAAGTGTACTCATTTTCTTCTTAGAATGCATTTTTGTTTAATGATGAGAAATTCACAACTGCAGTGTTAAGCATTTTTAACCAAGAATAATGATTTCTGCATTGCAATATTGGACATATTTGCTGCAAATTGAATTGTTTATAGTAGAAAGAAAAGGGAAATTATTAGAAATGCTGGTTAAGCGAGAGAAGAAGAGGAAAGAAAAATAAATGAGAGCCTGCATTATTTAAACGAAATAGGCATGGCTATGTTGTATAAGTTGAAATTTCTGTTGAGTCCTCTGCTTAATTTAAGTCCATTTCACCCAAAGTCAGCCAATCTAGGACAGAAGTTTGAGGGATTTTGTTCAGTATTCAGTGTAAATAGCTGCATTAATTAAATCAGGTTACCACTGTTAAATATATTGAGGACTATTTTTTAATGCAACGTTCGTTTCAAACTCTCCTAGTCACTGCCTCGTTTCCCTGGTGATTGGCAGATCTTATGGTCAATTATTTGCAAATTAAATTCAGCTGAAAGCTGAGCAAAGGAATGTGTTTGGGAAGAAGAACAATTTTGAGTTTGTGCTCAGTTGGCAGGTTGAGTGATAGTAGAAAGAAAAGGGTGTCCAGAATGGAAACTCTTATTGGCTGTATGGTCTACCCTCACTTCTCCTATACTTTAAATGTTCTGAGAAGTATGTAGTTGCCAGAGAGTAAACCAAGGTAGATGCTGAGATGTTGTTTGCAGAGAATTTTAAATTTGACATAAAAATCTTTTCGCAACTGGTGACAATAAGGGATACCGATTGATTTTTTTTTCAAATGAGGTTTTATTTTCTAAACTTGTTTTTTTAGGCTCACTTCTACATCATGCATATTTCTCACTTTGGAACATTAAGCCAGTTAGCAATATATTCTCACATCTCTACAGGTCTTGTTAATTCAGTCACGTCAACGTTGGTTTTTCATTCAACTAATGTTCCTAAACACTGCTGCTTAGTAGATGGTCCCAGATTGGAAGTTTCTTAAATTGATGATATGCTAAATTCATCTCCTTTCTGACAAAACAGTTAAGGTCCCTGTTTTGCTGTCCTTGCCAAAGAGATTCCTTTTAAGATTGTATAATTAATAATCAGTAAATGTATTAAGGTTTGGAATGGTATATATTAGCATCCGGACATACAACTTGGAAATTTTCAATTTTTCATTTCACCCTTTGGTTCACAAAGTAGTTGAGGCATCATGAGAATTTAAATTTGGAAAGGAGCAAAGAGTTACAAGCCTTAGTGAAGTATAATTGGGTAACAGGAAAAGAAGCACCATTAGCACCCCAGTTATAACATAGGTGTTGTCAGTTGTTTGTATACGTGTATTTAAAAATAGGTTGCTCTGAGTTCCTGTAGCTGTGAAGCATAATTCAGTGCTACCAACAGCTTTAAAATTCAAAGTGATTTTTAATTACCAGCAGCAACATCTTTACAGTTACTGTTAGCAATTGTACTGCTCTAGATGATGTACATTCTTTAAAAATCAGCTGAAGATGGCATTGTAGGGAAGGTGTTTGACTGATGATGTGTGCATATAATGGGAATTGGTACATGCTGTTAACATTGCCAGATGGTGCTGAATATTCACTGATTATTTTTAAATGTGAGCTGGGACTTCCTAATCATTGAATTCATGATGATGTTCCAGGAGTTATTACATGGGAATGAGGTATTGACAAATGCTTCTTGCCATAAACACACTGACTTACTTGTGTTTTTTGTACATTTACAAATGAGATGACAAAGTACAGTCTTCTCAGAAGACAAAAGTTCTTTGGGAGACTGAAAAAAGATTAAACTGGTTTGAATTTTCAGTGGCAGGGCTTCCTGAATATGGATTGTTGGAAAGTGGAGAGTTGGAATTATATAAATAATACCATTATTCTTGTAGCTTGTTATTTTGGTGTAAAATATCTCTTACATGCTTAATTCACATAATGAATTGCATTTTGCATAAAATGTCTATTTTCAGGCATTATCTGCATGAACAGCATTATTTGCAATTACTCTCAAATATGCCACTGGGAACATAGAAATCCCAAAAGGCTTCGAGGGTTGGAGGCAGGGAGGGAGTAAATCTGTCAAGGACTCTGTAAAGTAGGATGAACATTTTAAAGTGAAAGCATTGTTGGGTCAGGAGCCAGTGTCGGTCAGTAAGAACAAGAATGATAAGAGTACGCAGGCTTAGTGCTGGACTGGGTATTTGAGTGGAAGCTCCTATCAGGGCCAGGACCATACACAGCCTCAAGTTTACAATGGTCTGGTAAGCCATGGATTTGTGGCAGAGACAAAAGATGATCACTTCAGTCTTTGCAATATTTAGTCAGAGGGAGTATTTGTTCATGAAATACTGGATGCAGGATTAGCAATTTGACAAATTAGAGATGGTGCAGTGGCTGAGAGGGAGAGTGGTGATGGTATAATATATATGGAGCCTGATATATTTTTCAGAAGATGTAGCTCAGAAATATCATGTGGTTGAGAAAAAGATTAGATTCTCAGGCACTATTATGGGAGGAAAAAGAGAAGCCAAGAAAAGTAAGCAATTAAATAAGTTTTTATGAGCAATTATAGGCCGGTATTGGTTTTTCTTAAGAAATTGATTGAAGTCAGTGGTAGTTACAATTTGACATACGTGTATAGCTGTTCATCCTAGGAATCCACATAAGACCAGAAGACATAGGAGTGGAAGTAAAGCCATTCGGCCCATCGAGTTCACTCCACCATTCGATCATGGCCGATGGACATTTCAATGCCACTTAACTGTACTCTCCCCGTAGCCCTTAATTCCTTGCAAGATCAAGAATTTATCAATCTCTGCCTTGAAGACATTTAGTGTCCCGACCTCCACTGCGCTCCATTGCAATGAATTCCACCACTCTCTGGTTGAAGAATTATCTTCTCATTTCCATTCCAAGTTGAGACCCTCTAATTCTAAGACTGTGCCCATGGTCCTAGTATCCAGACGTGACGGAAACAAATTCCCAGCGTCCACCTTTTCTAAGCCATGCATTATCTTGTAAGTTTCTATTAGATCTCCCCTCAACCTTCTAAACCCCATTGAATACAATTCCAGGATCCTCAGCCGTTCATCATATGTTAGACCTACCATTCCAGGGATCATCCGTGTGAATCTCCGCTGGACACGCTCCAGTGCCAGTATGTCCTCCCTGAGGTGTGGAGCCCAAAATTGGACGCAGTATTCTAATGGGTTTATAAAGTCTTAGTAGCACATCGCTGCTTTTACATTCCAACCCTCTTGAGATAAATGACAACATTACAAATTTGCTTTTTTAACCATGGACTCGGCCTGCAAGTTAACCTTTAGAGAATCCTGGACTAACACTCCCAGATCCCTTTGTACTTTGGCTTTATGAATTTTCTCACCATTTAGAAAATTGTCCATGCCTGTATTCTTTTTTCCAAAGTGCAAGACCTCGCATTTGCTCACATTGAATTTCATCAGCCATTTCTTGGACCACTCTCTTAAACAGTCTAAATCTTTCTGCAGTCTCCCCACCTTCTCAGAACTACCTGTCTGTCCGCCTAACTTCGTATCATCAGCAAACTTCACCAGAATGCCCCCAGTCCCTTCATCCAGATCATTGATATAAAGTGAACAGCTGCAGCCCCAACACCGAACCCTGCGGGAAACCATTTGTCACCGGCTGCCATTCTGAAAAAGAACCTTTTATCCTAACTCTCTGCCTTCTGTCGGACAGCCAATCTTCAATCCATGCCAGTAGTTCACCTCGAACACCATGGGTCCTTACCTTATTCAGCAGCCTCCCATGACGCCCCTTATCAAAGGCCTTTAAGAAGTCTAGGTAGAGAACGTCCACTGGGTTTCCCAGGTCTAATCTACTTGTTACCTCTTCAAAGAATTCTAACAGGTTTGTCAGGCACGACCTCCCCTTACTAAATCCATGCTCACTTGTTCTAATCTGACCCTGCACTTCTAAGACTTTAGAAATCTCATCCTTAACGATGGATTCTAGAATTTTACCTGCAACCGAGTTTAGGGTAATCGGCCTATAATTTTCTATCGTTTGAATTGATCCTTTCTTGAACAAGGGGGTTACAACGGCGATTTTCCAATCACCTGAGACTTTCCCTGACTCCAGTGACTTTTAAAAGATTACAACCAACGCCTCCGCTATTTCCTTAAAGACACAAAGTATTTATTACATTTTTCACTGTAATTACCTTTATTTAAACAGTAACACCATTAAATCCGATCTTGCCTTCTCCCTTTCAAATTGCAGACTGAACTCTACCATATTATGATCGCTGCTTCCTAAGTGTTCCCTTACTTTAAGATCTTTTATAAAGTCTGGTTTATTACATAGCACTCAGTCCAGAACAGCCTGTTCCCTTGTGGGCTCCATCACAAGCTGTTCCAAAAAGCCACCTTGTCAGCATTCCATGAATTCCCTTTCTTTGGATCCACCGGCAACACTATTCACCCAGCCCATTTGCATATTGAAGTCCCCCATGATCATCGTGACCTTGCCTTTTTGACATGCCCTATCTATTTCACGGTACATCTTGTGCCCCTATCCTGACCACTGCTGGGCAATCCGTATATAAGTTCCATTATGGTTTTTTTGCCTTTGTGTTTCCTCAACCCCACTCACACAGACTCCACATCATCTGACCCTATGACATTCAGTGCTATAGATTTAATTTCATTCTTGACTAACAAGGCAACCCCCCCCCCCCCCCCCACCTCTCTGTTTTTTTGATAAATTGTAAATCCTTGGATGTTTAACTGCCAGTTGTAAACCCCCTGCAACTATGTCTTTGTGATGCCTACCACATCATAATCATTCACGATGATTTGTTCTGTTAATTCATCCATTTTGTTATGAATACTGCAAACATTCAGGTAAACCTAATTTTCTTATCCTCATGGTTTCCATCACCTCTAGTAGTAGGTCCCACATCATACAGCACATCACCTGTCCAGCCATCTTTACTTATTTAATTAATTTATACAAATTTATGAGTTAAATAATTTCTTTTACTTCTCTGTCATCTTATTCACTTAACCAACTAATAGTAAACTTTTAATCAATCACACAATACACAAGAAATATAAATTTAAATGCCTTACCTTAGCAACACACGAGAGTCCTTTTTTATTGATTGGAGGAGGAGGGCGGGTGGGAGACAGTACATGTGTGGTGTCTTGGGATTCAGTCTCTGCCAAAATATATACCTGAAACTCCCGAGGTAAGTTTTTATATTAAATTACCTTCCTATCAGGCCACTGGTCCTTGCTGTCACTCCTCCCACTCCAACTGCCACTGAAAATGAAGAAGACTATGTATTATTAAATGTTAGGCGAAGTGAATGTATCTGGACAATAGTACAGCTGAAATTGAGTTGCAGTTGTGTGCAATACTAATTTGAAAAGAGTTGTCAGTACATTTCTGTTTGTATGCATATGGAAATATGGTGCTCCAACTCTCCTCTTAGGTTTTGTGATATGGTTGATTTATGCGGACCTGTATCCACCTATGTTCAATCTGCTTACGTTGAAAAAGAATGGAGGAACTTTATTCAAATATCAAAATATCTAAGATAGTTGAGATCTGATATCACTTTCTTGGAGTGAGAGCAAATATTTTTCAAAAAGAGCTGGGAAATGGAACAGTCCTTAACTCCTAATAATATTTCCTGATCTTTTTTGGCTTCACAATAGGAATAAGAATCTTGGGAGGTTATTTGAGGTAAGAGAGGTTGATGTGTTTTAAACTGGGGCAACAATGAAGGATTGAAGACAGATTGGTATATTCACAGTACAATTGGAAATGCACATATTCAGTGTTATGATACTATTACACTATGATATTTCTCTGAGCGTATGTTGAGAGTGTGGTGTTGGAAAAGCACAGCAGGTCAGGCAGCATCTGAGGAGCAGGAGAATCGATGTTTTGGGCATAAGCCCTTCATCAGGAATTAATCAACATTTCGGGCATAAGCCCTTCAGTGGGACTTACGACCGAAATGTCGATTCTCCTGCTCCTCGGATGCTGCCTGACCTGCTGTGCTTTTCCAGCATCACATTCTTGGCTCTGATCTGCAGTCCTCACTTTGTCCTAGTTGATTTCTCTGAGCATGGCCAACATTACTGTTATAAAGGTAAAAACAAGGACTGCAGATGCTGGAAACCAGATTCTAGATTAGAGTAGTGCTGGAAAAGCACAGCTGTGCTTTTCCAGCGCCACTTTAATCTAGAATATTACTGTTAATGCTAGACAGTCTCCATGCCAGTCATAAGAACATAAGAATTCGGAGCAGGAATAGGCAATTCAGCCCCTCGAGCCAGCCCTATCATTTAATATGATCAAGACATGAAGGGCAATCTTTTACGCGTGAGGATCTGAAACCTGAATATAGGCTGAGTTAACTAATTGTTGTCAGGAACAACCACTTAATACACATTCTTACTAACTTAGGTGGAAATAAAATGGCTTCTTAATGCAAATAACATAACAAAATAACTTATAGGCTGCAAATTGACAATTCTGCTTAAAGCTGCATAAAATGGCTTTTAGCCCTGCTAAATCTGCATAATTGACTTGATCACAGTCTGTCTCAACAAAGATTAGCAGACAATGCTTCCTTTACAGCATAGAAATAACTAGGTGAGATAAGAAGCTACTGGCCATCCTAACTGACCTTAAACTGCAGGTGCAAAAACTCGATTCATGAGATAAGAATGGCTTAGGTTTTGGAAAGCAAAGTTAGTTCCCAGGAAATATCATTGGGTTGAATTGCTGTCAATAAAACCATTCCATTAATTAATTGGTAATTATGTACGATTATGGCCTGTACCTCTCTTTAAGAAAAGTATAAAAATGTCTTTATTTTAAGCCATGTGCACAGTTCCTCTGAGGAACACGGAAGTGTTTAACCTCTGTGTTTCTGGATGATCTGTGTCCGGCTGTGAGTAAAGAACCAGGCAGATTGCTAGTGTTTATTGACCGATCGCAGAACAGAGGCTTCACCCCACAAAAAGGGGTTCCAAATCTTCACACGGAATGTGGTTCGTGTGTGGAATAAACTTCCAGAGGATATGGTGGATGCGGGTGCAGTTACAACATTTAAAAGGTATTTGGATAAGTACATGAACAAGACATGTTTGAAGGGATATTGGCCAAAGGAATAGTTTAGTTTGGGATTATGGTTGGACCGTTAGATCGGCCTCCATGATGTATGACTCTATGACTGATCTAACTTTGGCCCCAACTCCACTTTCATGACCTTAAAGGTCTCCAAAATACTTTAACCCATGACTAATTACAATTTTGCCCCTTTCTTCCTTAAATTTGGGGCAGCATGGTGGCTCAGTGGCTAGCACTGCTGCGTCACAGCGCCAGGGACCCAGGTTTAATTCCATCCTTGGACGACTGTCTGTTGGAGTTTGCACATTCTCCTCTGAGTGCTCCAAAGATGTGCAGGTTAAGTGGATTGGTTATGCTAAATTGCCCATCGTGTACAGGGATGTGCAGGCTAGGTGACATGGGAAATATAGGATTACAGGGATAGGGAAGTGAGGTGAGTCTAGGTGTGATGCTCTTTGAAGAGTCGGTGTGGACTTGTTGGGCCAAATGGCCTGTTTAAACACTGTAGGGATTCTATTCTATTGATTCAAAAAATTTACACAATGTCACAACATCCACCACACACTGGGATAGTGACTTCCACAAGTTCATAAACCTCTGAGAGAAGTAATTCCTCCTTATCTCTGTTTTAAATCTGCTACACTTTATCCTAAAACTGTTACCATCTGACCTGACATTGAAGTGGTCAAAGCAGATCATTCTGACTTGTTTGGTTTCATGCAATTCTTCTGACATGAGGTCAGTCCTAACACTTGATTAGTATTGCACAAATTTATCATTGATGAGACAAATCTGTTTCCATGCTGTACATCTCTATGACTCTATAGAACTGAATTGCACCAGTTTTGATATAAGTATAGCTGACGAGGCACCAGAGAGAATCAGAGGTACTGAGGACACGATAAATAAACGCATTGCAGAATTGATACCTATTTCTACAATTTATTTCCACCAATCAATTAAATTACTGGATGCAAACATTGCCTTAGTTACTTTGTCTCCTTGGGTTAACCCAAAGTGCCTAATCAGAGAATTCTGCTCGTGAAGTCTGAAACTAGGTAACTGTGCAAGATTAAAAATACATTGTTTTGCTTGATCCTTCAGAAAAACTTGAACCTTGACTGCTTTTAATCCTATTTTGTTTTTAATTGATTGTGAATTTTTTTTTTTGCTACTTACTGTGCTTAAAACAACTTGGTTGTAGTGTAATTGCTATTTATAAATATTTTACAAATGTGTTTTTTTTCCCAGGATCATCACTTAGTGTTTCAGTTGTTACAAGGTCTACTGGATTCTTCGTGAGTATGCAGTTATTTGGCTATTAAATATAGTTTGAATACACAAAGTCAACTGGTTAAAGTCTGCTTTGGAACTTTTCAAGGCTGATGGGTTTTCACAATATTTGTGAACCACCAGCTGGTAATACTTGCAAATAACTTGCTCATACTTTCTGCTGATATGATTAAAATCAGATTACAAGTCAAAGGCAAGTATTAGTATTTTCAGGGATTTGGAACAAGTGAACTTGGATTGAAGAGTGGCAAATAATCATAAATTAACACCTATCAGCGCAGGATTTGAATGACCTTTAGCAAAAGTAAAGAAAAGAAAGGTTTTCAGCATTACCATTAATGGCACACTAAAGTGTATTAATTCCATTAAGCAGTAAAGCCAATACACCAGAATTTGGGTTTCTCTTCCCGTACACATCGTTATTCACACTCACTGTATTAATTGGATTCGTGGGCAGACTGATAAGGCCATAAGGTGATAGGAGGAGAAGCAGGCCATTCAGCCCATCAGGTCTGTTTAGTCATTCCAAGAGATTGTGGCTGATTTAAATAATCCTCAAGTCCACTTTCCTGCCCTTCGTAACCCTTGATTCCTTTACTGATTATAAAATCTATCTCAAAGTCTTGAATATATTAATGACACAGCCTCAAAAGCCCTCTGCAGAAAAAACTATCCACCGATTCACTACCATCAGAGAATAAATCTCTCCTTGCCTCTATTTCAAGTGGACAACCGCTAATTCTTAAATTATTCTCTATGTTTCAAGACTCTGTCACAAAGGGAAGCAGCCTATCTGCAACTATCCCATCAAGCTCTCTAAGAATCTTGTTGTTTCAATAAAGAAACCTCTGTTCTTCTGGACTCCAGAGGGTACAGCCCAACTTTCTCAACATCTTCCCATAAGACAGTCCCTCCTCACCCAGGATCAGTCTTTTGATGTTTACCTAGACTACTCCAATGCAGAATATTTTTCCTTAGATAAGGAGCTCAGAACTGTTCACAGTATTCCAGTGGTGGTCTGACTAGTTCTTTGTATACTTTTAACAAATTCTACCTACTTTTATACTCTATTCTCATTGAACTAAACACAAACATCCCATTTGCCTTACTTGTTGAATCTCAATGCTAGCTTTTCGTGATTGACTGATGAGGACCCCCAAATCCCATACTCTGTAGGTCTCTGCAGTTGTTCTTCATTTAAATAATATTCCCCTCTTCTTTATGCACTTTGGCAGGAAGAATATTAATTATCTCACATTTTCCCACATTGTATTCAATTTGCCAGGCTTTTACCCACTCGCATGACCTGTCTATATCCCTCTGCAGATTCTTTGTGTAATTCCCATCATTTACATTCCCATTTATTTTGCATCATCTGGAAATTTAGCTGTACTAGATTCATTTTCCTCATCCAATTCACTATCATATGTTATAAGTTATTGTTCCCCAGCACCGATTCCAAAGGCACTCCTCTAGTTATAGGTTGTCATCTTGAAAGTGTCCTCCTTATCCCAACTCTCTGCCTTCCATTAGTTAGCTAGTGCTCCATTCATATTAATATACTACCTCCAACACCGTGGACTCTTATCTTATTAAGTTGCCTAAAATGTGGTATCTTATCAAACGCCTTCTGAAAATTCAAATATATAACATCCGCTGTTTCCCCTTTATCTGTTCAGCTTATTATGTCCTCAAAGAAGGCTAGTAAAAAATGTCAGGTGTGACTTCCCCTTTGTGAAGTCATGCCAACACTGTATCATCATTTGCACTTCTAAATGCCTACTCCTTAACAACACAAATTTTATGCATCAAGTCACTGGGATCATGATGCAAAAGAATTAGCATGTCATTGTGGTACCACTCAGTAGTATGGGATACTCATACTGATGAGCAGGGGAAAATATTCTGTTGATAGACAATTTCTTTACCCTGAATGTTGGAATGGATGTGTTCCATCCTAGGGGATTGATATAATTTAAGGTTTTTTTGAGTTTTTAAGAATCTTACTTGGAGTCTGCAAAGATGATTTCCATAAATAAATGGCACATTACTACATTGTTCTATAGTGAATACTTTTTTTGTAAAAACCTGTGCTTTCTATTCTATTTATTGTCTATCCTCAAATAATGTCATGTTAGGAACATTTTAATACATGTGTTTAATATATGCAGCTATCCTCATTTATGTATTCCCTTTCTTCTTGTTATCACTTTTTATTGCTTCTTGTTATCTTTTATCTTTGCAGCTTCTGCACCAACGTCAGCACCTGGCAATTTTAAAGTTCACCTCCCTGTTTACTGTCACAAAAACTGAGCTTAGCGTGTCACACAAGTTAGATGGAAAATAAGTCACCTTCTGCATTGTCTATTTAAATGCCCTTAAGTCAAATGGAACAGGTTAATTGCACATAAAAGCTCCTGCTTGAGCCAAACCAACATTGAATCTCTATTATATCAGCATGGACGTTTCTATTTCCCAAATACCGATGTTACTGATCCGAGTAAGTGTCTACATTAGTACTGAACTGTTCACAGTTTGTACAATGGGTTCATGGTGTCAGGAACTGGGTTATGTCAACCTCTAACCTCAAACTTAAGTGGAAGCAGGAATTGTTCAACCTGGGACAGGTTATGAACTCTGATGCAGTCCGTTCAAGTACTGGGGAATTTCAGCTCTTGAAAGCAGATTGCATTGAGCCATATGAAATGTGAATATTTGAAAAAAGAACAAATTATCAACTCACCTCAAGCTCATTATCAAAAGCATGTTTTTTGCACTCAAGATTTCTTTTTGAGAGTCAGGTTGAGTGACAAAAAGAAGTGGCTTAATGATGTTGGATCTGATTGTATCAACTGTGACAAAATCGGTTTCCTCCCGCTGTCCAAAGATGTGCAGGTCAGGTGAATTGGCCATGCTAAATTGCCGGTAGTGTTAGGTAAGGGGTAATTGTAGGGGTATGGGTGGGTTGCGCTTCGGCGGGTCGGTGTGGACTTGTTGGGCCGAAGGGCCTGTTTCCACACTGTAATGTAATGTAATCTAATCTAAAATACATGTCTTTGAATTTTAAGTAACCTTCTAGTTTTAGTAGAGACCGGACGGGGTGGGAAAACAATGCATTCTAATAAGGATGGCTGCCTCGTATTAAATCTGCTTTCCTGTCAAAGGTGCTGATTGAAGCAGTGAATTATGAACATTTGTAGAGTCATACAGCATTGAAACAGACCCTTTGGTCCAACTAGTCTCCACTGACCATGTTGTCAAACTAAACTGGTCCAACCTGCCTGTGTTTGGCCCATGTTCCATATCCAAACCTTTCCTATTCATTTACTTTTCCAAATATCGTTTAACATTGTAGCTGTACCTGCATCCACCACTTCCTCTGGCAGTTTATTCCATACATGAACCACTTTCTGCATTTAAAAAAAAACTTGCCCCCCGTGTCCTTTTTGAATCTTTCTCCTCTCTCTTTAAAAATATGCTCCCTAGTTTTGATCTCACCCACCCTAAGGCAAAGACCTTTTGCTATTCGCCTTATCTATATCCCTCATGATATTATGTATCTCTATAAGGTTACCCCTCAACCTGCTATGTTCCAGTGAAAAAGTTCCCAGCCCATTTTTATAGCTCCATTCCTGGTAAATCTTTTCTGAATCCTCTCTAGTTAAGTGATATCTTTACTTGGAGAAAGTGAAGCCAAGTTAATGAGCTTCAGAATTTAACTCTGGCTGACTGGGTTACCTGGACTTTACGAATCCTGGCAGCTAAAGTGAAGTGAGGGCAACTAGGTGAGAAGAGATTATCCTGAACTGCTGGTTGACCAGGAGAAACAGCTATGCTCCCTCTCCACCCACTAAATTGACCTTCTGACCTTAGCACCATCATAATCTCCACAACTTCCCCTGATCATCATTTGCAGGTTCCTTTTCGAGCCTGGGATTTTTTATGCATAGTATAATCATTCTGTATTCAATATCATTTTGTTATCATCTAATTGGATTGATGTGCTAGAAAATTGCAGAAGTCAAGAGATTTCATAACCTTCAAAGAAAAGGACTTTGTTTCAATTTTTTTCTCCACCAAGGGAGCTAGCAGATTTGAAACAGGTTTCACTTTAAATAAGTGTTCAGCATACTGCTAATTCTTTATAACCGACTTGACAGATGAAATCTGTTTTGAAATCTGGAAATGTATTTTACTGTGTGAGGAATTAATCTCAGTGTTTTACATATTAAGCATGTTTCAGCAAGACTAGCCAGCTGTCAAAATGTTACAAAAAACGACTTTTGCAGTGTTGGTTTGCTTAGCTGAAAAGTAGGAACTGTTAGTTTGAATGGCTTAAAATATTCACAGTTGGATTTTTGTTTCAGAACTATACTGGTTTTTGTTGAATTGTATGGAATTGATAATGATGGACATTTTTGAACAGCTGGGCACTTTTTAATTTAATCAGTTAAGGAACGTGGCTATCAGTCTATACGGTGGTGCAGATATTCTGTGAGTGAACAATAACTTTCTAATGGTTATTCAGTTTATAATCCTCTAAAACATTTATGAAGCTTCGGATAGAGATGGGTGCAAACATCAATCCAAGGTTAATGTCTGCTTTTTATTGTAGAACCTTGTATTATCCAGACTCAGCAGCAGCTTGCATTTATATGGCAGCAGTAATGAATTGCTGCATCCCATGGTGCCTTTAGTATTTGCTTTGCCTGTTATTTATCAATATTTTCAAGGATAAAGCCTTGTACAAAATATTACTGCAAAGCTTTTTGACACCTCTTCCTGTTTAGTATTAATACAATAGATCACGAGGGAGTTGGAATCAGTTTACAGTATTTGCATTGCCTTCTCTTTGTTTCTGTGCTTGTGATACTGTTGTACTGTAATTGCAAAGCAAAGATTTCAGGACTCCTAATTATTAGCAATTTACTCACCAGATGATGGGAGGCCCCTTCTATTGTAATTGATAATGAGGGTTTTGGTACACAGTTAAATTAGAACATAATACAGTCCCACTGTTTCTTTAACGTGGCAGCAAGACTCCAGTAGCAGTCTTGCCTCTGCAGAACACTGTTGTGGTTTCAGGCTCTGCTGCAGAACTTAAGTACTTAATTATTGCTGGCATTGTAGTGCAAGTGATGGTAAGACATGTTAATTTGCAGCTATGGCTGCCAGTTCAGACTACTAGACACCACATGGAATTTATTTGAGCCTACTGAACTTCAAATTGGCTTTCTGGAGTTGGGAAAGCTGTTTCCATTTAAATGGGAACAGGCAGAGCCTAACACTGGAACCCTTTCTGGCAAGGTAAGTCAATTAGACCCATTTAAAAGCCATAACAACTGTCTGTGAGCCTACCAGAATTCACTGGTGACTTTGCAATTAAATGAACTTGCTCAGTGCTCCCATAGCTCCCAAGAGCTATCCTTCTCAGGTTAACTTCTCTACATTGACCACTGAAATCAACTGGTCGACCAATTATGGAAATTATAGCCGTTTTGGAAATATGCTTGATGAACATTGGTTATTGTGGTCACATGTTTAACAGCATTTTTCCACATTAAAAATATTGGTGCACATTGGACTCCAAGTGTGATAAGTGCTGTATGAATATGCAGTATTTCTTCCATTCATGTATGTATGTATGTACGTATGCATTTATCTATTTATTGTGTGCCGAGTTGGAGCCGAGCAATTGCCTGATCAGTGGTTCGATGGATTTCTTTAATGCTCCCTGCAAGTGTTATCAGTGGACATTCCTTGGTAATGTGAGTCATTGTTTGGTCTGCACATCAGCTGTAACCTGGATGTTCTTGGTGAACACACTGATGTTAGCAGGCTGCACAGAGGCCTTGACCAGCCCAGAAATAGATTAAAAGTCACTGTTGACTTTCAAAGTGTTTGCGTCTCAAAATGTTGGTGTGCATGTGCAATATGTCATCAAGAAAGTGAATGGGATGCAATACTTTATTATGAGGGATATTGAATATAAAAGTGAGAATGTTTTGCTCCATTTATAAAGGGAGAGCACAAATCAAATACTGCTTGCAGTTTAGGTCTTATTATTGAAGGAAGATTGTTAATGTATTCGACACAGTTCAGCTGAGGTTTTACTGGATTGATACCTTCAGTGAATGGATTGTCTTCAGTGGATGGGATGGACTGTACATGGGGTCTTCGATTAGAGAATGGCTTCTGGTCAATCTTTTATCCTGTCAGTCTTCCTGTCATGGTTCCTCAGCATGGTAGTTTGAAACCATTGTGGGGCAGTTTGAGAGAAGACATACTGCTGATGGATTGAGGATGCTTTTGAATAAGGTAAGGATTGGATTGGAGTAGGCTTTCTCTAGTAGCCTGTTGCATTTATCCTCCTGACCTGGGTAGGGAGAGTGGCAGTTTGCTCAGGGCTGTGATTTAGTGAAGGTGAGTCATGAGAAGAATGTGTGTGATGATGTACATTGTTGAGTTGAGCTGCACATTGGTAACTTGTGGGTGTAGGCAGATCGGTACCACACTGGGTCTCAGAATTCTGCAGGTGAGCAGGTTCACAGCTTGTGATCTCCATATGTAGTGGGCAGTTCAGCAAGGAAGATGTTGTGGGTTTTCGGTTCTGAAATCTCGGTGAGGTATTCTGGCTGCATAAGGTTCTATCAAAGGTAATACATGGATAAACAGGTTGGGGAATCCATGACATCTGGTTTTCTCTTAATATTGACGATGTGAAGGTCGAATCTGATGGATTCTGTTTTTGCTGGTACTCTGTTTTGGGCACCATGTCTTGCGTCAGTCGGCTGGCTTTATCTGTCAACTTGGAGAGAGTCTGCATCTTTATGCCATAGCAGACACCCTCTGCACAGATAAAATTCCAGGACCAGGTTGGGGAGTTGTGGCAGTTTTCCCTCTTATTGTAACCTATGTAGTATATTGGGTCATTTGGTTGCTGAAGGTTCGATTTGGAATTGTGCTGTCCACAGAAGGCTCACCAGCTCAGTCCAGATTTGCTTCTTTGTTGTCTATTTTTCCAGCAATGCTGCCCCTCCCCGAGGCAAAGGAGATGCCTTGCTACCTGATTGGTATTTGCAGACGGAGGCTTGACATTGTTGGTTGCTGGGCTGCTCTGAGGTGGCGTAGGACTCTCCAACACTTGCAACTTGTGTATGTGCAATGCAGGTTCTTTGAATTCCTGGATTGCACTGGATGAAGGCAATCAAGTGGTGTGCCATCTTGTTGGATGACAATTGGGTAATGCTATTTTTTCTTAGTTAACTCAACAGAATACGTTTCCATTTCTTAATGACGGAATAAACTTCTGACCTCTGTTGAAAAGAGTACAAATTCTTATCTCTCTCATTTTCTTCCAGCTAGAAAAAGTGTATATACATTTCTTTCATTAGGAGGGGTTAATCATAAAGTGTTCAACAACCTTCAAGAAAAAGCCACACCTATTTCTCTCAATCCGAAAGGCTTTAAGCTTAACTGACATTAATTAACTGAAAGATGCTTGGTGAAAGCAGAAAGAAAATCACGATATCATTAAATTGCATTTTCTCATGGTAAAAATTCTATTAATCAGTTGGCATCTTTACACCTAAGCTGCCTTTAAGGAGAACTCACTTTTGGAATAAAAATGGCAGAGTCCCAGGAGTAGGCTTGGAATATGTTTCAAAAGCTTAAATATCTAAATTGTTACTAATGAGCTCAGGAAGATCATACAATATTTTGGCTTGGGTCCCCAAAACATAATGCCTTGAGGATATTAAGAGATATTCTGCTTAGATTTTCTAGGTAGCGTAGGGTATAGCACAATCCATTTTATTCAACTCTGTATAGAGAAAGTTACATCTTATGTTGAAGCTAACGAGCTTGTGATAAAATATTTGCTGCTTTTCCTTTCTATTCAGAAATGTACTGAGGATCGACGTAGCAATCTTTGGATATTTTATATCAATTGTGATTAAATGTTTCAAGTTCTTTGCCTCTCAAAAGCTGTTTTTAAAATAGAATAATACCTGATCAGGTGCTATTCACAGCAGCATTGATTTACCAGACAACATAATGGTTTACTAAGTTGCAAATATGGCCTCTCGGTATTTATTTTTACCAATTTATGGTTGTATTTATGGCTTGCAGTCAGATATTAGTACATTTTTTCATAGGCTGTGGATGACGCTGGCTGTGCCAGAAGTTTTGTCAAATTCCTAATTGCTTTTGAGAATCTAATGGGGCGGGTTGCCTTCTTGACTTGCTGCACTCCATGTGTACACCCACATTTTCAGTTACCAAGCAAGTTGCAAGGTGTTGCCTGAGTGACGGTAAAGAGGAATGGCAATATATGCAGAGTCAAGATGGCTTGGAGGGAAACTTGCGGATAGTGGTCCCACTATGCATATATTGCCTTCCTCGTTCTAAGTGTTAGAGATTTTTCGGTTTAGAAGGTGCTATTGAAGAAACTTTGGCGAGTTCCTGTAGCATATCTTGTAGATGGTAGACACTGCTGTGACTCTTGAATGAACAGTAATAGAATTAATTGAACATAATTATATATTTCAGAGGGTAAGAGAGTATATCTTATGTAGAGCCCTACACACTAAGGTTGTGGTTCCATGTCATCTGACCACATTACGCACTAGCTCCTTCTGCAAATGCTCAACAATTCCCTTTCCTCCTCAATTACGTCCAGAGTGCTACCCCAAGGAACGTCTGCAATATTGGGAATGAGATGTTTGACTTGCCAAAGGTGCAATCAGTTTCCCTTGGGCTATATGTGACTTCAACCAGTGGAGAGCATTCTCCCACATTTCCATTGACCCCAGTGTTGCCTTGGGCTCCTTGACTCCACACTTAGTTAAGTGCTACCTTGATGTCAATGGCAGTAACTGTCATGTCAGTTCTTTTGTCCATGTTTGGATCAAGAATTTAATGAAGTAAGGTGCTGATGGAAAGCAAACTCTTTGTCAAAGAACGAGTGTTCCTTTGCCAGTGCTGTTTGTCAACACTGATGGAACTTCTTCCCTCACTTTGATAGCGATTGAGGTTAGACTAATGGGATGGTCATTGGATGGGTTGGATGTGTCCTGTTTTTTCGGCGCAGGATATTGCTGTGCACTTATTTGCATTGCTGTGTAAATGCCACTTTAGTAATTGTACCAGTTCTGGAGCAATAGTACATATCATCACTTTGATGTTCAGTTTATATTAAAGACCCATAGAACATTTTCTGTGAGAACATGTTCCTGATTTGACTTTGGATCCACTATTGAATATTGAGACTCATTGTACAAATAGATTTCATCTTTTAGAGTTCAACACCAAACAATTAGCCCTAATTTAGTGAGGGAGAGGCGGGTAGGAAGGGTTTTATGCACCTAATCTACAGATACTGTACTATATTTATAGTGTTCATTTCAGTTATTCATTACAAAATAGAGAGCAATTGCCTTAAAAGAAAACATTTAATCCTTGTTTGCTTTAAAGTCCCATATCAAAAGTATGACCATCATGACAAATACAGATGTGAAGTCGTGGGATTGTAGAATAAAACTTTACAAACACTACAACTACCAGAAGCCTTCATAAACATTACAGCCGATGAAGTATCTTTTGAAGGTATTAACTTTGATAGTGTGGGAAAAGGAACAAATATTTAACTTCTGTCCTGCATAATTCTCAGATTCTGAAACCAACAAATTTGATACATCTGCATATTATTCTTGGAATCCATTCATTTCTTTATTGTTAAAAAATGGCACATCTTTGTGACAGTAGTTACGTAGATGGATTGGAAGGGCTATGACTAGAAATATCCACAAAAAGATTTGGTAGAGGTATTCAAAACCATGAGTGATCTGGATTGTTCCTATTGATGGAAAAATCAAGTACCAGGGGGCAAACATTTAAGGTTATTAGCTAAAGAAGCAGCAGCAAAATAAGAGAAAATCTTTTCAAGTTGAGAATGTTTGTTTATGAGGCTGGAATGCAGTTTTGGGGATGGAGGCAGATTTAATCTTGGCTGTCAAAAAGACATTGGATTGTTATCAGAATATAAAATATTTGCAGGACAGCATGGTCACTTTGTGAATTGCTTTTGCATAGTCTCAGTATGGATTCAATTGACTGAATTCTCTCTGCTGTAAGCATTCTGTGATTCTAACTATCTTGTGCTTGTAATTCACCCCTCCAATCTCCCTGAAATTGTGATCAGTGTGCTTGGAAGACCTCACAGTAGAATGTACATTCTCAGTTGTGATTTAATGCCCCAAGGAGATAGCATCTGCATCTAGCTGCCGGAGCTTGGATGCCCCTTTCTGGGCTGTCTGCTGCTGTTCACTCTCAGCCAATTGCTTGAGTGCATTGTGAAGTCTGAGTTACAAGGTGAAAATCCAACTGTTCTTTCCTGGTCCCACTGAGGTATCTGAACTAGTGCATGGACTATGGTAACTGTCCTGCAATTGTGCACCCTTGGATTGATTGAACTTCCGTAAGGGACTATTTTCTTTGACTTCCATCAGCTTATTTTGCATGCATGAAAGTTCAGTGAAGATAAAAGGATTTAGCTATCTTTCTATCTGGAGTGTGAAATGGGTTTCAGGTTTTCTGAATGCAAGACAAGGGAGGCAGTTCAGATAATGAGCATTCCTTTTGAGAACTTAGACGGTCGCAATAGGCTTTTATTTACAAATTACAGCAAACATTATAATTGCAGAATTCAAGAAATCATGCAGCTTGCAGGCAATAGAAATAAATGCTGTTGGCTCTGTTTCACAGAACACTTCCCTCCACTCAGTTCAGATCTTAATATGAATAACACTGGTTGGCGGAAGATAATTGCACTGGGATTTTGGCTTATCTGGCTGGTCCCAAACCTATGAAAATATGCACAGTGCTGTCAGAGGAGCAGTGTTGTTGACCTTTAGAAGTTAAAATGAAAAACTCAAAAGGTTATTTTTCAGAATATCAACTGAGGTTATAATGCCTAGAACCATGCTTTATTTGAGCTTTTAAAAAGCAATACTGCATTTTGCAAACCCAGTGTGTGGGGAGCAGTCAGGATTGCTGCCAATATCAGAGGGTAAAGAACTGAAGTGTGGGCTGTGGCTAGGACATGACTTTGAGGTTGAATCAACATAACCTTTTACATAAATAAAAGCAAATTATTGCAGATGCTGAAATCTGAAACCAAAAGAGAAAATGCTGGAAAATCTCAGCAGGTCTGGCAGCATCTGTAAGGAGAGAAAAGAGCTGACGTTTCGAGTCTAACCGACCCTTTGTCAAAGCTGGTGCAGACAAGGGATTTGTGGGCGGCACGGTGGCACAGTGGTTAGCACTGTTGCCTCACAGCGCCAGAGACCCGGGTTCAATTCCCGCCTCAGGCGACTGACTGTGTGGAGTTTGCATGTTCTCCCCGTGTCTGCGTGGGTTTCCTCCGGGTGCTCCGGTTTCCTCCCACAGTCCAAAGATGTGCAGGTCAGGTGAATTGACCATGCTAAATTGCCTGTAGTGTTAGGTAAGGGGTAAATGTAGGGGTATGGGTGGGTTGCGCTTCGGCGGGGTGGTGTGGACTTGTTGGGCCGAAGGGCCTGTTTCCACAATGTAAATAATCTAATCTAAAAAAAACCACATGAATAATGTCCACAGGCTTTTCCAGTTTTATTCAATTGTCTTCAAAAGTTTGGTTTGCCTGTAGCTAATGATTAAATCCATGATGGTAGTGATAAAGGGCACAGTTTTAAATAAGGGATCTCCTATTTGAAATTAAAATAAGGAAGAATTTCTTCTGGTGGCCATTTATGTATGGAATTCGCTACCTCATAGAGCCACGGATTCTGGGTTACTGAGTATGTTAAGGCTGGTTTAGAAAGATTTTTGATTGATAAGGGATGTGAGTGTCAAGGAGGTGGTAATAATTGAGAGCAAGTGGTGTTGTTGGTCAGGTAGTAAAGCGAAATGAAGGCCACAATCAAAGCAGCCATGATCTTATTAAATTGAAGTGTAGACTTCAAATTTCTTCTGATCTTGATTAACCATTTTGTTAGGATTTTCTTCATTCTTTGTGTCATATCTTCTTCATGTTATGCCTCTTAAGTGTACTCTCCACCTTTACAACTGCTAATAGCTCTGCAAGTTTATCCAGTTATCAAGGTGTCCGAGTTAATCTTTCGAATAGGATTTTCTTCAGGATTTCAGTATTCTTCTAAACACCCCTTAGACTAACACGTGAGCTCGAGATCCTGTCAGAGATTGCCACTTTTGGAAATGTATGCCTCTGGAGGTTATGTGAGATCTAGGTTCCCGTGGTCAAATATATTTCAGTTTTCTGAAATGCTGTCCTTACTGGGACAGATTTCTGCATCAAGCTGTGGATGCTGAGTGGGCAAGCACTTTTAAGAATAAGCTTAATAGATATATGTTCAGTACTGCTATCAAGGGATTTGGAGCAAAGATGTGTATCCATTACCTCATTGACTGCTCCAATTGTGCAGATCACGGCATGATGTGGCACACTTTGTCCAGAATATACTGGAAGACCACACCCCATCACACCCACCCCATCCCCCAGACCCAAAACCAGTTTGAGCATTGGATACACATCATCAGTGACCTTATTGTCTGCTCCACCACAACCCTGGTTGAGGCATTTTGTATTTAATTCATCCAATAGATGTGTGTGACTCAGTATTGACTTCCCCACCACTTTTATTACGGACCTCACCCTGCTACCTCTATTGCACCCTCCTGAACTATGTCATGTGGACTGTGGGAAATAGCATTTTCCCCAGACATCTGACAAACGTTGATGAACAGACACTAGAAATAATGTCATACAGCACGGAAACAGACCCGTCGGTCCAACCTACCACACATCCCAATCTAATTCAGTCCCATTTCCCAGCATTTGGCCCATATCCCTCTAAACCTTTTTCCTATTCACATACCCATCCAGATGCCTTTTTAAATGTTGCAGTTGTACCAGCCTCAACCACTTCCTCTGGCAGCTCATTCCATACACACACCACTGTTTGCATGAAAAGGTTGCCCTTAGATCCCTTTTAAACCTTTCCCATCTCACCCTTAAACCTATGTACTCTCATTTTGAACTTCTCCATCCTAGGAAAAAGATCTTAGCTATTCACTTTATCCACACCCCTCATGATTTTATATATCTCTAGGTTGTCACCCCTCAGTCTGTGATACTCCAGGGGTAAAAGCCCCAGCCTTTTCAGCCTCTCCTTGGAACTCAAACCCTCCAGTCCTGGCAACATCCTTGTAAAATCCTTTCTGCACCCTCTCAGGTTTAACAATATCCTCTCTGTGGAAGGGTGACCAGAATTGAACACCGTATTCCAAAACTGGCCTCACCAATGTCCTGTTCAGCTGCAAAATGACATCCCAACTCTTATACTCAATGTTTTGACTGACTAGACTACTGAAGTTTGAGATGCCGGTGTTGGACTGGGGTGTACAAAGTTAAAAATCACACAACACCAGGTTATAGTCCAACAGGTTTAATTGGAAGCACACTAACTTTCGGAGCGTCACTCCTTCATCAGGTAGTAATGGAGGGCTCAATCCTAACACACAGAATTTATTGCAAAAATTTACAGTGTGATGTAAATGAAATTATACGTTGAAAAATTGATTGTCTGTTGAGTCTTTCATCTGTTTGAATACCATGATAGTTTCACTTCATTCATGTGTAAATTATAAAACCTTTTTTTAAAAAGTTGCATTCTCAGGTTAGCTGTTAACAATTGGTGATAGCTAGACAATATGTTGAAGGTGTTAGCCCCCTGTGTTCTCTGTCTATGCCATGATGTTTAGATTGATTTTAATCTTAAAAGTGAAATAATGAAGTTTTACATGAATTCATGCAGTTTTTGAGCAAAGTACAATGTAACCCTGCAAATACAAATTCACCCCACAAAATATATGTGTGCTTGTGTGTCTGTCTGTCTGGGTTGGGGGTTGTAAGTATGAGAAAGTGTGCATGTGTGTGTAGTGAGTGTACAAACAGGGTTATAGCTAAAGTGTGCCCGTTACAGCCTTTCACTTCTAGTTGCTGTACACATCTGTGCCTTGTGAATGCCATACTAGTGAATGGGAGGTGTCCAGATGGTTTGCGAGGGTTGGCAAATGCTGGAAGTCAGTGTCAGTTGGTGAAGGATGCTAGCAGCTAGTGCTCATGGACCTTCCTCATTGTCCAACATGGAGATTGTTCAGAGCAAGGTATGAACTCACTCTGGTAGATGCAATGCTGTGGTTTCCTTGTCACGTTTTCCTGACCATCTAGCTTGTTTGGCAAGTTTAGTAAGTTGGGAGTCTGAATATTCATGTGGAAAGTTGTGGCATTAACAAGGTGTTTGATAAGTAATAATAAAGCATCAGTTGGCACCTGCTCTTTTACTAGCAAGAGTCTCGCCACTCTCCTTGTAAAAAGCATAGAATTCAGAAGTCAGATGACACCAGATTACAGTTCCACAGGTTTATTTGAAATCACAAGCTTTCGAAGTGCTGCTCCAAGCAGTGCTGCAAAAGCTTGTGTAATTTCAAATAAACCTATTGGACTATAACCTGATGTTGTGCGGTTTCTGACTTTGTCCACCCCAGTCCAACACTGACACCACAACATCATGACAAAAGCCATAAAAGATGGAACGAGATAACCTTCACATTGAGATGGACCGCCTTGCACTTAGTTCACTGATTCTGCCACTCATCTCGATGTGGCCCACAATTCTCAGACCCCTGTAAGAATTTGACCGTTACCTATTTTTTAAAATGTTCTTGCCAAGGAGGGAAGTGTATGCAGTAAAGGATTGAGAATATCACGGAAATTTGAGCAAGAACAATAAGCACAAGAAATTGTTAAACTGCATGTGTTGTACGTTCAGTGATACATTGAGCTTAAAGGAAATTTGGTTTTGTTAAGAAATGAGAAACACCATGTGTTCTTTCAGCAAGATCTTGAATTCTGGCATTATGTTTGAGGAACTACTTGTTTCTATTTTTATAATGGATAACATGAGGCCCAAATGGATAGACATTTCTGGAGGTGTGATATAGGCTTCTTCAAAAATAATTACTTGGACAGAGTTGGGATAATAAGTAAAATTCATGGTTTTTCATCGATCAACCCTTTTCTTCCTGATCGTGGATGGAATAGGCTTCTCATTGTGCTGCTATAACTTTAAACATTTTTTCCTTGTTATCACTTCAAGATCATAATTTGTTACATTGTTCAAAGTGACGTTTCTGAGCTAAAACTGGCATAGGTTTAGTTCCTTTACATGTTTAAAAGCTGTTGCTTCTAGCAGGCGGTGGCTAAATGAATACCTCCATCTATTACACCATGCTGTTTTTTTTTAACTAGTTCCAGGGATGATCTAGCAACTGGAGGAGAAAGTGAGGGCTGCAGATGCTGGTGATCAGAGTTGAAAATGTGTTGCTGGAAAAGCGCAGCAGTGGTTGCAACTGTAATCTTTGTGACTTTTAAATTTGCTTGCAGGCATTTTTGATGAAAACTATACTTAAACTACCAAAGATCTTACCCCTACAATTCTGAAAATACTAAAATATTATAATTCTCCATATATTGACTTGTACAAGAAAAGTTCTATAACATGCTGAGATTGATAATTAAGGCAGCTGTCCAGACAATTTTGAATAATGTCTTGAATTATTAGATCAGAAAACTTCAAATATATCAAATTTACCCATTAATTCCTCACATGCTGTATTAGAGACTGAAAAAAAACAAAATCATCTATAACACTTTGATAATGCAAATGTATTTATTTCCTCAAAATGCAGTCAAATTTTAAAAGTATGTACTATGTTATTTCCATAATGACATTGCCATTGCTGCTTTTGTACTTTTTTAATATACTGTTGATTGTTGGATCTATTGCTGGAAAATGAATTAAGTAAATAATTTAAATTGAGGGGCCATAGACAATAGTAATCACAACAAAATAAGGTTTAATATCATGATTGATAGTTATAAATGCAGAGTCCTCCCTTTCTTCTATGTAGTTATAAATACAGTCAAAGACTGATATTTAATTGGAATTAAGCTAACTTTGAGGTGGTGTGAATGGAGCTAGAGACGATAAATTGGATGCAACTACTGATGAAGATAAAAGCATCAATGGGAAATATGTAAAACATGATCAATTGAATTCAGAGGAAATATTACACTAAAGAACAAGTTAGCCAGTAATAGGATACCACAGCTGATCAGATTTGGTTTTCTACTTCGGGACAGCATAAAATTACATTCGGACTAGTTCAGACAAGGTTCGCTAAGTTTATTCCTGGTATGAAATATTTGTCTTATGTGGAAAACTTGAGCAGATTGAGCGGATCCTGGAATCTGTAGGAATGATAGGTAGTTGTATTGAAACATACAAGCTTCTGAGTGGGTTTAGCAAGATAGATGCTGAGAAGACGCTTCCCCTCATTTGGATATCAAGAACTTGGGGCATAGATTAAAAATTAGAGGTCACCTATTTGAGGCAGAGATGAGGAAGAATTTTCTCTCTCTGTTGTTAGCTTTAGGATTCTTTATCCCAGAGAGCAGTGGTGATTGGGTAATTGAATAGCTAAGCTAGATTCTTGGTCTACAGAAGAGTTGAGGGTTATGAGGGAAACATAGGAAAGCGGAGTTATGGCCATAATCAGACCACCCTAATCTTACTGAACCCTAATCCACCCTTGTAAATTTCTATTAGATCTCCCCTCAACCTTCTAAACTATAATGACTACAATCCCCAGATCCTCAACCGTTCATTGTATGTTAGGCCTACCATTCCAGGGATCATCCATGTGAATCTCTGCTGGATACACTCCAGTGCCAGTATGTCCTGTCTGAGTTGTGGGGCCCAAAATTGGACACAGTATTCTAAACGGGATCTAACCAGAGCTCTATAAAGTTTCAGTAGCACATCGCTGCTTTTACCTGTTGAGATAAATGACAATATTACATTTGCTTTCTTAACCACTGACTCAACCTCCAAGTCAGCCTTTAGAGAATCCTGGACTAGCACTCCCAGATCCCTATGTACTTTAGCTTTATGAATTTTCTCACCATTTAGAAAATAGTCCATGCCTGTATTCTTTTTTTCCAAAGTGCAAGATCTCGCATTTGCTCACATTGAATTTCGTCAGCCCTTTCTTGGACCACTCTCCTAAACTGTCTAAATCTTTCTGCAGCCTCTCCACCTCCTGAGAACTATCTGCCTGACTGCATAACTTTGTATCATTGGCAAACTTCGCCAGAATGCCCCCAGTCCCTTCATCCATTATCATTATCCTTCATCATTTATATACAAAGTGAACAGCTGCGGCCCCAACACTGAACCCTGTGGGACGCCGCTTGTCACTAGCTGACATTCAGAAAAAGAACCTTTTATCCCAACTCTCTGCCTTCTATCAGACAGCCAATCCTCGATCCACACCAGTAGCTCACCTCAAACACCATTAGCCCTCACCTTACTCAGCACCATTGGCACCTTATCAAAGGCCTTTTGGAAGACTAGGTAGATAACATCTACTGGGTTTCTTTGGTCTAACCTACTTCTTACCTCTTTAAAGAATTCTAACAGGTTTGTCAGGCATGACCTCCCCTTACTAAATCCAAAGTTAAAAATCACACAACACCAGGTTATAGTCCAACAGGTTTAATTGGATGGAAGCACACTAGCTTTTGGAGTGACGCTCCTTCATCAGGTGAAGGAGCATCACTCCGAAAGCTAGTGTGCTTCCAATTAAACCTGTTGGACTATAACTTGGTGTTGTGTGATTTTTAACTTTGTACACCCCAGTCCAACACAGGCATCTCCGAATCATGATTACTAAATCCATGCTGACTTGTTCTAATCCGACTGTACCCTTCCAAGAATTTAGAAATCTCATCCTTAACGATGGATTCTAGAATTTTACCTACAACCGAGATCAGGCTAATCTGCTTATAATTTTCCATCTTTTGTCTTGATCCTTTCTTGAACAAGAGGGTTACAACAGCGAGTTTCCAATCATCTGGGACTTTCCCTGACTCCAGTGACCTTTGAAAGATTACAACCAACGCTGATTTCTTCAGCCACCTCTCTCAGAACTCTAGGATGTAACCCATCCAGGCCAGGAGATTTGTCAATTTTTAGACTTTCTTGCTTTTCTAGCACTTTCTCTTTTGTAATGGCAACCATACTCAACTCTGCCTCCGACTCTCCTTACTTTTTGGGATATTACTCATGCCTTCCAATGTGAAGACTGACACAAAGTACGTATTAAGTTCTTCAGCTATTTCCTCATCTCCCATCACTAGCCTTCCTCCATCAATTTGGAGTGGCCCAGTTTCTACTTTTGCCTCTCGTTTGTTTCTTATGTATTAAAAGAAACTTTTACTATCATTTCTAATATTACTGGCTAACTTAACTTCATATTTCTCTCTTTGTTATCCTGTGTTTGTTTTTGTAGTCTTCCCAATCTTCTGATTTCCCAGTGGTCTTGGCCACTTTAAAGGCTGTCTCTTTTTCTATGATACATTTCATGACTTGCTTTGTCAGCCATGGCTGTTTAATCCCCCCCCCCCCCCCCCCCCCCCCCCACACACACGCACACACACACACTCAGATAATCTTTCTTTTCTTTGGGATGAACCTTTGGACTGTGTCCTCAATGTCACCCAGAAACTCTTGCCATTGTTGCTCTACTGTCTTCCCCACTAGGCTTTGCTTCCAGTCGATCTTTGTCAGTTCCTCTTTCATGCCTCTATCATTTCCTTTATTTGACTGTAACACCATTGCATCTGATTTTGTCTTCTCTCTCTTTCAAACTGCTGACTGATCTCTACCATATTATGATCGCTGCCTCCCAAGTGTTGCCATACTTTAAAATCTTTTATAAAGTCTGGTTCAATATGTAGCACTAAGTCCAGAATAGCCTGCTCCCTTGTGGGCTCCATCACAAGCTGTTCCAAAAACCCATCCTGTAAGCATTCCATTAATTCCCTTTCTTTGGATCCACCAGCAACATTATTCACCCAGCCCATTTGCATATTGAAGTCCCCTATGATCACCGTGACCTTGCCTTTCTGACATACCCTATCAATTTCCTGGTACATCTTGTGCCCCTATCCTGACCACTGCTGGGTTTTTTGCCTTTGTGGTTCCTCAAGTCCACCCACACAGACTCCACATCATCTGACCCGATGACATTCAGTGCCATAGATTTAATTTCATTCTTAACTAACAAGGCAACCCCGACCCTTCTGCCCACCTCCCTGTCTTTTCGATAAGTTGTAAATCCTTGGATGTTTAACTGTTAGTCCTGAACCACTTCCAACCACATCTTTGTGATGCCTACCACATCATAACCATTCACGATGATTTGGTGCTGTTAATTCATCTGCTTTGTTCCGAATACTACGAGCATTCAGGTAAAGCGCCTTCATGCCAATTTTCTTATCCTCATGATTTACAGCATCTCTAGTAATATATCCTAAGTTATCCTTCCTTTTTGCTTCATACCTAGTCTGCCTTGAACTTAAACCCTGCACACATATTCACCTGATGCTTATCTGCCCACATGTGCCTCTAGACCCATATCACTGCAGTTAACTCTAAACTGCCCTTTGAAATGGCCAAAAAAGTTACCTAGCTCAAGGGAGATGAAGGACGAGCATGAAAAGCTAGCCTTGCTGGTGAAGTCCACATCCTAGGAAAGATATGAAAAATAGGAGAGCAATCAAATTTCTGGAGAATGTCAGAAGGGGCATAGCAAATATAGTCCGCAATAAATTCAATTTGAAATTCAAGAGATACATGAACACAACTAGCCACCAAAAGACACAACCCACTATCAGTAGTTTCTATACATACAGACAAAGAAGGGCACCACTTTGACTGGGACAACACCCACATCCTAGGACAAGTGAAACAAAGACACACACGAGAATTCTTAGAGGCACGACATTCTAACCAGAATTCCATCAATAAACACATCGATTTAGATCCTATCTACCTCCCCTTGAAAAAAGAACCAGAAGTGACATCACCCACCTTAAGAAACCAAGGTCTATAAATAGAGAGGCGGGACATACCACCAGCGCTTCACTGGAGACTCTCACTGATGATGTTACCTAGTCATGGTGACGAAACCTCTGAAAACAAACCTTTGAGCTCAGCGAGCTAACTTATATACTTATCATCAACCTGAGCTACACACCTTCTCAAAAATTGCAGAAACTCCTTGAAACAAAGAGTAGTTGGAATGTGGAACTCACTACCATATTTAGTAGCGGAGGTGAATATCATTGATGCATTTAAAGGGAACCTGTATAAACATAAGAGAGAGTAGAATACAAAGATATAATGATGAGATGGAAGTAAACTGGAGCAGGATTGCGTTGAGAATAAAAAGCACATAACTGAGTGTGGCTGTACATATGACATCATTCTGCCTAATATAATGCGAGAGAGTTTATTTTCGTTAAAATGGGTAAATACACAGTTATTGGGAATGTCCAAAAATCTATCAGGATAAGAAACATTACTGTTATTAAATTAATTACATTGGTTCCTGGCATTTTATAGTCTAGACAGATGCTTAATAAAAGTTGTGCTTACAGCTGCCTATGGTACATAATTTGGCAGAAAGCTGTGTGACTGGTGTGTGGGGATTCACAGGCAAATAGGCTGTTGAACTAATCCATATTTTCAAATTGAGGTTTGCAGTTAAACAAGAATAATTAATGAAAACTAGTAATTCTATAAAAGATAATGGGTAAAATATGCATAGATGATGAACTAATACATTATTGATTCTAACCTACACCTCCACGTAAGCTGGTAATATCTGCTGCAATTGTTGTTTTAGTCCACTACACTATTTAATACATGCCAATGAAAAAGGCTAGGATTGGAGATTTAAGCTAGAATGGCTAAAGCTTCTGCAGCAATCTTCAGTCAGAAGTGCTAAGTGGATGATCCATCTTGGCCTCCTCCAGTGCCCTGCAGCCTTTCAGATACCAGTCCTCAGCCAATTCGATTCACTCCACATGATATCAACAAACGGTAGGAGATATTGTATTGTCCTAATAACATTCCGGCAATAGTACTTAAGTCTTGTGCTACAGATCTTGCCACTCCCCCAGCCAAGCTGTTCCAGTACAGTTTCAACACTGCTATCTATCCGACTGTGGAAAATTTCCCAGTTATGTCCTGTACACAAGAAGGAGGACAAATTAAATGCAGCTAGTTACTACCCCATCAGTCAACCCCCAATCATCAGGATGGTAATGGAAGATGTTACCAACAGTGCTATCAAACAGGACTTGTTCAGCAATAACCTGCTTAGTGACGCCCAGTTTGGGTTCTGCCAGGGCCATCCCGCTGCTGACATCATTACAGCCTTGATTCAAATATGGACACAAGCTGAATTTCAGAGGTGAGATGAGAGTGACAGCCCTTGACATCAATATTCTATTCGACCAAGCGTGCCATCAAGGAGTCCTAGAAAAACTGTAATCACTGGGTATCAGGGGTCAAACTCTCTGGTGGTTGGAGTCATACCTAACACATAGGAAGGTGGTTATCAATGCTGGAGGTCAGTCATCTCAGCTCCAGGACACCTCTGCAAGAGTTCTTCAGGGTAGTGTCCTTGGCCCAACCATCTTCAGGTATTTCATCAAGGCTAGCGTGTACTATCTACATGATGCACGGCAGAAATTCACTAAAAATCCTGAGACAACAATATCCATACCTACCAGAAGGACAAGGGCAACAGGTGCCAGGGAACACCACCACCTGCAAGTTCCCCTCCAAACCACTCAGCATTTTCACTTGGAATATATCACTATTCCTTCACTGCTGCTGAGTCAAAATAGTGGCATTCTCACTAAGGATTTTGTGAGTCAACCCACAGCACAGACTGCAGGGGTTCAAGAAGGAAACTCACCACCATCTTCTCCAGGGCAACTAGGGACAAGTGATAAATGCTGGCTAGCCAGTGATGCCCACGTCCCATAAGTCAATGTTTAAAACAAAAAGCTGCAAGTTTTGTTTTGGCTAATAACTAATACCTTTTGTATAATTGCACAAGTTCCTTTTATATTCACTAGGGACTTTGATTAATACAACATTCCTTTTTTTGGCAGCAGAAGTGTTGTTTCTGCAATAAACCATCCTAACAAACATAAAGTGCAGTTGTGCTCCCTCAGATTCCAGTAATGAAGGCTGTTATTCTGTTGAAATTCTCCAATGATGTCCAAACATATCAAATCATCAAAATGTTGGAATCTCAAGTGTTCAGTTTACCCTTCCTGCTACATTTGCAAAATGGCGACCTGAAATCCTGACTGGAACATTGATTAAAAGAACCAAAAAAAAAAGTTTTTAAAAAATTTGAGTTTTAAAATGTGTGAAGTCGAAATACAAGGCCCTAAAATTTGACCGAGATTGCAAATGACTGCAAGATGTATATAATAAAACTCCTCATTAATATAACCATGTGTGTTCATTGTTATAGCTATCCATCAGTCAACCATATATGATGAAGGAAGCAAACTCTTGACAACAGCCTTAGGCCATAGTCAGCTGTCAACACTGAAAGTTTATTAGTAACAAACTTTCTTGAACTTTGTTTTAATAATTGGAAAGAATTGGGCAGCTATTGCTTCAGCTGAGACATAGTTACTTTTACACAGAACTGAATTGGATTGAAAATTGAGATTGGCAAGCATTAAAAGGAACAGAGACAACATTTTTATGATGTGGAAATTGCCATTTAAATTTAAGTTATGAAAATTAAATGTGATCAAGTTTTGACCATGACTTCTGGAAAGGAACATCTGGCACTCTTATTTATAATGAAATCATACTGTGGACTGGTGTCTTGCATTCAGACAGTTCCCTGGTGCGCAGTTTCACTCCACCTTCATCTTAAGGGATCTGAAAATCATCAAATAACGGGTGCGTCAGTACAAATTTTTTGTTGCATCACACACAAGCCATAACATTAATTTATATGCTCTGTTTATTTCTCAATAAAAATGTTTTCCCTGTTCAGTCTGGATAAATTTGTGTTTGATTAAAGCATTAGATACCAGTGCACCAGAAAAAAACATGCTGTATTGTTTTCTGTTTCTATGCATTTGAAAAAGAATCAGGGAAGTTTTGATTCAACTCAGAGGTGTTGTTTGGCATAGAACATGTTTTTATTTTTATTGCACTTTTCTCAGGATTTCATCAAAGCTCTTAATTCACAGTCAGTGGTGTGTCTTTATGTTGTACATGCATTTCTATCATTGAACACTTATTCCATGTATTTAATTTTCAGAGATGGAGTGCAGGTGAATCGAGAGCTTCAGCAACTGAATCCTGACATCCATGAACAGTACCTTGACCTGCTTTGTCAATATAGTCCACATCGGGTGACAGATTTCCTCAAGGTGTCAGAATACTACAGACTCGAAGAAGCCATTCAGGTACTGCTTAGAATCATTAGTAAAGTGCCGGGAACCAAAGACATGGTGGTTGTTATATGGAAAATTCCTTAGCCAACACAGTTTCACTATTTTTTAAACAAACAATCCAGTTAAGAACATTTCATTGGAAGCCATGAAGTCAGTGGGACACTTTTCCTTACCAGTTATCTATAATATACATTATCCTGGAGGCAGCATTATGGTGTGACTTGGCCTTGTTAATATTAAAAATATTTTTATTCTTATATCAAAAAGCCCTATGTGAGGAATAAGCCTGTAGAAATTTGAACCTGTTAAGAAATGATGATGTCTTGCCAGTACAGCAAATAGTAAAAACTAATACAGCTAATACTCTTGAAAAATTGAGCATAATGGCTATTTGATACTTTTTTAAAATTGCAATCTCTAAATCGGTTCAGTGAAACTTTGCCAGTGCTAACATGAAAACAATGCGATCAAAACCAAAGGATGATCCATTCCGTCAGATTTCTAATCAAATGGGTGATCAATACTGATAGTTTACCAATCAGGCAGGTGGTCCAGTTTGCTCAATTTATCAATCAAATAGGTTATTTGCCCTGACTGATTATACAATAAGTTGGATTTTGAAAGCTAAGCAAGTTTCTTGTGGGAGAAGTGAAAAGTGAGGTTTGAGGAGGGAAATGAGTTACTATTGAGGAAACTTCTGTCCCCTCATCATTTGTTCAAGAGGTTGCCATGTTCTGTTGAAAATGCGCATAGTAATGATGGAATGAGTAAAAAGGGGTTGAATAATTGAAAGGAGAAGTGATGCATGAAGCGGTTGGTGTGAGGAGGAAGTGCAGAAGTCAAGATGTGGACAGGCCACCAACTTGAGTGTCATACCAGTTACTTTTGAGGCTGACTGAAAATTGAGACTTTTTATTTTAAATTAATCACATGAAATGTTCTAACTTGCAAATTGGGGATGAAAGCATGAAATCATTTTAACAAATTGTTCTGCATTTACAGAAACTGGCCACTGGGTGGTTCCTGCCTTTGTAATAAAATGATAAAATAATAAATATCAACAATATTGTACCTCATTAATTAGCAACCAGCTCCACTGAGATATTTTCCATCCTAGAATTAAAATGCAATTTCTAGTTAGTCTTAACACCACCACAGTGTATCTGTGTTAAATTTGGAAGAAAGCCACAGTTAAATTTTAACTGCTTAATATTTGAACTTGATTCAAATTTGCTTTTGCATTATTCTTCTGTTTGTGTTGTTATGCATTCTGACATCCATAATATAAATGACCAAAGGTCAGTGGATGAGCAGGCCTGCACTCTATTTATGTAGAATTTATGTAGAAATGTCTAACACATCCCTGGCATTTACAGAATAATCCAATTTAATCATTCAGCCAATCTGTGTTCCTGGCATGCACCAGACTCCAACTTGGGAGTAATCCAGATGCATCAGTTCTGTAATACTACAAAGATTTTAGTGTAAGTAAAAATGTAAATGCATTTCATGTGTACAAAAGAAAAATCAAACACGATATCCCTTGGATGATTTTCAAGATTCCGGTTGACCATAAAGTCCACTTCTAAGCCATTGATGCTGAGCAATTAAAGTGTTCTCCAAAATTCACATTTGCTATTCATTAATATTCCATGTAGAGTACATTCAGTGGCAACATTGATCATGACACTCAACAAGATTATTCTTATCACAAGCACATTGTACCTTTGTACTGTTAGTTTTTGCTTCCTTTTCCAGAAGACCTTCTCCTGCCTATTTTCTTCTGTTGAATTTCTTCTGTTGAATTATTTTACTTTTTGCTGTCATGGTAACTGCAACAAATGTTCCTTGGATAACAGTCACTGCAGAGCGTGTGAGCTTCGAACCCCAGATTGCAGAGAATTTCTTGCAGACCAACAATGTCCATCCATTTAGAAGTGGCTAAGTCCATAAAACTGTGATGTGCAAGCTTATGGGAGCGATGGTCCCAGGGGCTAGTTAAACTTGTTGTAATTTACAGAAACAAATTTCAAGAAATGAAAGCTTGCATTTATATAGCACCTTTCCTGGCCTCTGATCATCGCAAAGCACTTTGTGATGGTAACTTATTTTTGAAGTGTAGTCACTATTGTGATATAGGAAATATTGCAACCAATTTGCATACAGCAAGCTCCTATCAACAACAAAATGACAAATGTCCAGATAAACTTTTGAGTCATGTTGTTTGAGGAGTAAATCTTGACTAAGGTACAATGGGACCTTTGCTATCTAACTGAGAGAGGAAATGCAACAACAGTTTAATGTCTCATTCCAAAGGCAGCACCTCCACTGTTGTTGCACTCCCTCAGGGCTGCATTGCAATCTCAGCCTAAATTATCTTGTGCTCTAGTCTCTTTGACTCAAAAGGTGAAAATGCTATCATGTATATGGTAATGGGCACTTTCTATATCTGAATATAGACTGGAATAATTGTAGTGTAAAGGGTTGAGCGGAGCAGAACTTCCTAGAATTTTTTCAGGCGAACTTTCCTACAGCAATATTTTTCCAGTTACAATAGGGAAAGCAGGCACCTAGATCTTGGAAATGAGATAAGCCAAGTGGATCAAGTGACAGTACTGGAATATTTATGGAGCAGAGTCGAAGAGTGTGGTGCTGGAAAAATACAGCCAGCCAGCCAGGCAGCATCCAAGGGGCAGGAGAATCGATGTTTTGGGCATAAGCCCTTCATCAGGAATGAGGCTTATGAGCCAAGGGGCCCCCAAGGTTGGGCAGTCTGCATTGTGTCATAAGGTTTAGGCTGGCTGTGGTAAAGGACAAAGGACGTTCAGAGTAAGAATAATTAATTACTGGGAAGGCAATTTCAGTAGGTAAGGACAGTAGAACTCAGCTAGTCATTTGGACAGAAAGGTTGAAAGCCAGGACTGCATATAGAAGGTTCAGAGGGCAATTGACAAAACAAATAAGAGAAGTAAAGAGAGAGTATGAGAAGAAACTGTCAGCTAATATTGAAGAGAATTGAAAAGCTGACTTTGGGCATGTAAATATTAAAAGAGTGGTTTAAACAAAAAGTACAGTCAATTAGGAACCAAAAAGGAGATTTGTGCACGGTTACAGAAGGCATAGCTGAGGTATTAATTGAATATCTTGTATGTGTCTTTACCAGGGAAGATGATGCTGTCCACGTCATGTTGAATACTAAAAAGATATAAACATTGATGATGAGAGTAATTGGATAGGTTCTCTGTTTATAAAGTAAATAAAGCATTGGACCATATGAGAATACTAACGGAAATGAGAGCAGAGATTTGGGAGGAGCTGATCGCTATTTTCCAATCTTCCTTAGATTCAAGACTGGTACTAGAGCACTGAAGAATTGTAAATATTCCATCTTTGTACAAAAAAAAGGATCAACTTTGGTGGTGAAACTTGAATTTGAGACCAAATCAATAGCAGTTGGGGAAATTGTCAGTTAAGAAAACAAAATCATCATTGATTTTAAGGGCAACTGATGGTATAATTTTTTGATGAAAGTTTCAGAGAAACTTAAGAACCCAGATGCTGTTGATGTAGTGTAGATGAACTCCTAAAAGGCATTTTCTGCAGTGCTATACAACAAACAGATATGCACAAAGTTATAACTCGTAGAATAAAAAGTAGTAGTAATATGGATGCAAAATAGGCCGAGTAGTAAAGAACAAAGTAGTGGTGAATTTTCTTTTGGACTGGAGTTGACCGATCGTCTGTATGCAGAAGTCTGCTGTTCCACATATATGCACAGGTACAATTACAACATTTGGAGATGATTCAAGGCTTGGAAGTATTATGAACAGTGAGGAAAAAGTGTAGAACTTCAAAAGGATGTAAGTTAGTGGAATGTGCAACATTGTTTATGTGTCTAAAGGCTGGCTAGATAGTGGCTCTGGCTCCAATTGACTCTTTTTAGCAAGATCCACTCCTGGTGGAGTCTCAAAGCTGGCCATATGAAGAGTGAGGTTTATCGCAAGAATCTTGTTAATGGCTTCATGTGATCCCTATTCCTTGATCTAAAGAATATGTTTTGGTAGCTATTATTCAGGGATGTTGCTCCACATGATGTGTTTGGATGTGATGTGTTAAGATGTAATGTGGATTGAACAGAGCACCTTGGAGTTGCAAAAAGGGTCAAAATGATTTTTGAGAGTTGGAGAGTGTGTTGTAGATTTGTTTAATTATGTTATACATCTCAGTCAGATCACCCTTTAATATCTGTACTTTGAAGAATGAGACCTATGAAACCTGTTTTTGTAATTTAATCCTTTTAGCTCAGGGGCATTCTGGTGAATTTGCGCTACACCCACTCTGAGGCGATTATGCCCTTCCTGAAGTATGATACACAGAACTGAATTCAGTTTTTTTTTTATGTACAGTTGGAATTCATGGAGTACTTCTGTTTTTGTGAATTGGTTTAATTTTGAAGGTAGCTGACAAGATGCAGATCCATGCCGTGGGCGGCACGGTGGCACAGTGGTTAGCACTGCTGCCTCACAGTGCCAGAGACCCGGGTTCAATTCCTGCCTCAGGCGACTGACTGTGTGGAGTTTGCACATTCTCCCCGTGTCTGCGTGGGTTTCCTGCGAGTGCTCTGGTTTCCTCCCGCAATCCAAAAATGTGCAGGTTAGGTGAATAGGCCATGCTAAAATTGCCCGTAGTGTTAGGGGCAGGGGTAAATGTAGGGGAATAGGTTTGGGTGGGTTGCGCTTTGGTGGGTCGATGTGGACTTGTTGGGCCGAAGGGCCTGTTTCCACACTGAGTAATGTAAGTCTAAGTAAGTAATCTGTTCCTTTCAGCACACATGTACAGCTCACCTAGGAAGTCTGAACATTGACCCTCCTCCCATTTAAAAATAAGTCTTCCTGTGGTTGCGTTGCAAGTAACATTGAGTCAGAACAGGGTAAGCATTGTTAGCATCTCGGTGCCTAACACTTGATCTATGAATCAAGAGCAGATTGCAAATGTAGCCAACATTGTATGATCCAGTTGAGATAGTATTTCCATGGAAGCTATTTGTTGCTGGAGGTTTAATTTGACGTATTTCTTACTTAGATTACAGAGAAGCATAGACTTCATGAAGCCTCGGCCTACTTACTGGAGAAGAAGGGAGATGCGCATGCTGCCTTTTTTGTCCTGCTTGAGGTATGATCATTACATCCTATTCAGAATTCTTCGTAAATCTGCATTTTTTTCAGGCAGTTGCAGGTGCAATCACTAGTTGGTATTTAATTTAAAAATGAAAGCGGGTCAAATTATAGATATTTTATTCTTGCCCTTCCAGAAAGAGAAGTTGCTCTTTGAATGTTACAATTTATTTTAAAGGCTGAGGCCAGATTTTTATTTTGCCTCTTCGCTTCAAGGAACTTGGCTTTCTGAGACCATTTTCTCCAACAGAGACTCAGGCGAGTTTTCATTTGTGAGAATAATATCACTTCAGAAATTTTAGGAATTGAGCTTCATTTTGTTCTGACTGCATCCTCACAATGCATTAAAAAAAAACAAATTATATTCTCTGAATATGTAAATGAGTTTGTTATTGCTATAATGCCTGTGAAAGTTGAATTTTCTATGTCTGCCTGTGCGCATGTTTGAGACAAAAAAAAACTGCAGATGTTGGAATCCAAAGTAGACGGCAGGAGGCTGGAAGGACACAGCAAGCCAAGCAGCATCAGGAGCGGGAGAAGTCAACGTTTTGGGTGTAACCCTTCTTCAGGACTTAGGGTGGGTGTAGGGAGCGCTGCAAATAAAGGGGCAGGTTGAGGCAGGGTAGTGAAGTGGGGAGAGGCGAAGACAGTTGGAGGGTATGACCTGGTTGGTCAATGGGAGGAATGAATCCAGTTGGTGGCAGGGAGCAGCGTTAGTGAGGAGGATGGGCTGGGAAAGGAGTCAGGGGATAGTGAGGGAGGTTATTTGAAACTGGACCACTCAATGTTGAGTCCTCCGGGCCGAAGGGTGCCCAGGCGGTAGACAAGGTGTTGTTCCTCCAACAGGCACTGTGATTTGTTTTGGCACTGGAGGAGGCCAAGGATGGTCATGTTGGAAAGGGAATGGTTGGGGGAATTGAAATGGGCATTTGGTCTCCCTGATGTAGAGAAGACTACATTGGGAGTACCTGATGCAGTAAACTAGGTTGGAAGAGAGGCAGTTGAACCTCTGCCTCACCTGGAAGGACTCTTTGGGGCTCTGGATGGAGGTGAGTGGGGTGGTGCGCTGGCAGGTTTTGCATCTTTTCTGGTTGCAGGGGAAGGTGCATGGGGGTTCGATGGTGGGGATAGCATGAACCAAGGACCGTTGAAGAGAATGGTCCTTGCGGAAGGCAGAGAGGGGTGGGGAGGGGAAGATATTTTTGGTGGTGGGGAATATTTGGAGTTGGCAGAAGTGAGGATGATGCGTTGGATGCAGAGACTAGGTAGGTGAGGGCAAGGAGGACTCTGTCCTTATTGCTTTGGGGGGGGGGTGATTTAGAGCAGTGGAACAGGGAATGGAGGTGCTACAGTGGAGGGCTGTCTGGGTGATGGACGGAGGGAGGGAAAAGGCGTTACTCAAAATAGGTGGACACCTGGGACGCTCGCAAGGGGAATATCTCCTCATCCGAGCAAATGCGACAGAGGCGGAGGAATTAGGAGAATGGGATGGAGTTCTTGCAGAATACTGGGTGGGGAGGTGTAGTCCAGGTAGTTATGGGAATCTGTGGGTTTGTAGCAGACATTTTAGCTGCCAATATGGACAGGAACCTGTTTCTTCTATCTTTGTTTATTGAAGAGAAATGGAATTAACTTTTACACTTGAAAGCTCATATCGTTTTTGATCTTAATATAGTTAGAGCTCAGGCAACAGCCTTGTGCCATTCTAATTTCTACCTCTTTTGTTGATTTTCTTTTTTAATTTTCATGTGCCTAACAAATGGGTTTTTACTTTACTGTTTTACAACTGGCATTTGATGCTATCAACTCTCAGAATAACAGAATTATTATGGTGCAGTGGGAAGCCATTGTGTCCTCACTGGCTCTTCACTGAGAAATATGACTTTGTGCCACCCTCCTGCCTTTTCCTTGGAACCTTGCACATTGTTTATGTTTATAATCATCTAGTACCCTCTTGAATACATAGAAACAGAAAATACGAGCAGTCTTAGGCCATTCAGCCCTATTAGCCAGCTGCACCTTTAATTATGTTCCTGGTGATTCTGCTTTTTCCTCATATCCTTTGATCAATTTGAGCTCATGAGCTAAATCCAACTCTTTCTCGAAATCATCCAGGCCTTGACTGCCTTCTGTGGTAGTGAATTCCACAGGCTCACAACTGTCTGGGTGAAGAAACTTTTCATCATCTCAGCCCTAAGTGGTCTACCCCATATCCTTAGACTGTGACCCCTTCATCTGGAATCCCACGTGAACGTCATTTCTGCATCTACCCTGTTTCTCCTCGATTGAACCTACCTCCGCCACATTTCCAGCTAGTGCAACACAGACCCTGACAACTGATTATGTGAGAACGTATTTCCTCACATTGTATTTACTTCTTTTGCTGTCTACATTTACTTAATGCCCTCTCCTATTTGATCCATTTGAGTAGGGACAGTATCTCTCTAACTACACTGTCCTAAACCCTCATAAAACGTCTCTCAAATCTCCACTTGGCCTTCTCCACTTGAAAAAAAATACAATCCCAGCTTCTCTAATATATCTTCATACTTGATGTATCTCATTGCAGAACCTCATCTGTACTCTCTGCGATGCCTTAAAGTCCTCCCTAAAGTGCCATAGCTGAGGTCTAGCTTGTGTCTCATTCAAGATCAGCATAACTTCCTCCTTGTTGTATGCTTTGCCTCTACTGATAAAGTCTAGTATAATGTATGTTTTATTAACTGCTCTCTCCAGCTCTCCTCCATCTTCAATATTTTATGCACATATACACTCCTATCTCTCTGCTCCTGTACTCCATTTTTTTTAAGCAATGTTTTTCATATCCTTTGTACCATACTGTATCACCTCACATTTTTTGGCATTGAATATCACTTGCAGCTATCTGTTTGCTTACAAATTTCTTAGAGGCCTTTTGAGACATAAACTGTCCTCTTTACCTTTTACAGTGCCTCAATGTTTTGAATTGTCCACAAACTTTGAAATTAACCCCTGCACACCAAAGTCTAGATCGTGAATGTACATCAGGAAATGCAAATATCTCAACGCCCATCTGTGGGGAGCTCCATTACAACCTTCCTCCAGTCCAAACATTGTCCATTAAGCATTGCTATCCATTTTCAATTACAGTTAATTTTGTGTCCCTGATGTTGTCATCCCTTTTATTCCATTAGATTTGACTGTCCTGTCATGACTTTGTATCAAAAGGCTTTTGGAAGTCCATGCAGACAATTTGAACCTACGTCATGAACTGTGTAGAATTACTTGAGAGAGATAGTTGGATATAGCTTTCCCTTAAGAAATCGAGACTGGCTTTCCTTAATTAATCCAAATTTGCCCGTGTGATTATTAATACCATCTTGAAGTTTTCTTCAACGTTAAACTGACTGGTCTGTAATTTCTGGGCTTATATTTGAGCCCTTTTTTGAGCATAGAGTCTTAGAGATGTACAGCATGGAATCAAACCCTACAGTCCAACCCATCCATGCCGACCAGATATCCCAACTCAATCTAGTCCGACCTGCCAGCACCCGGCCCAAATCCCTCCAAACCTTTCCTATTCATGTGCCCATCCAAATGCCTTTTAAATGTTGCGTTTGTACCAGCTTCCACCACTTCATCTGGCAGCTCATTCCATACACGTACCACCCTCTGCGTGAAAATGTTGCCTCTTAGGTCCCTTTTATATCTTTCCCCTCTCACCCTAAACCTATGCCCTCTAGTTCTGGACTCCCCGACCCCAGGGAAAATACTTTGTCTATTTATCCTATCCAT
>NC_057716.1:14731167-14734148 GCF_004010195.1 Chiloscyllium plagiosum | reverse complement strand
GCTAGTTCTCCCTATATTCAGTGAGATCTAACCTTGCTAATCAGTCTCCCATGGGGAACCTTGTCGAACGCCTTACTGAAGTCCATATAGATCACATCTACCGCTCTGCCCTGATCAATCCTCTTTGTTACTTCTTCAAAAAGCTCAATCAAGTTTGTGAGACATGATTTCCCACACACAAAACCATGTTGACTATCCCTAATCAGTCCTTGCCTTTCCAAATAAATTTACATCCTGTCCCTCAGGATTCCCTCCAACAACTTTTAGGTGGCACGGTGGCACATTGGTTCGCACTGCTGCCTCACAGCGCCAGAGACCCGGGTTCAATTCCCGCCTCAGGCGACTCTCTGTGTGGAGTTTGCACCTTCTCCCCGTGTCTGCGTGGGTTTCCTCCGGGTGCTCCGGTTTCCTCCCACGGTCCAAACATATGCAGGTTAGGTGAATTGGCCATGCTAAATTGCCCATAGTGTTAGGTGATGGGGTAAATGTAGGGGGAATGGGTCTGGGTGGGTTGCGCTTTGGCGGGTTGGTGTGGACTTGTTGGGCCGAAGGGCCTGTTTCCACACTGTAAGTAATCTAATCTAATCTAATCTAATTTGCCCACCACCAACATCAGGCTCACTGGTCTAAAGTTCCCTGTCTTCTCCTTACCCTTCTTAAAGAGTGGCACCATATTAGCCAACCTCCAGTCTGTCTTCCAGCACCTCACCTGTGACTATCGATGACACAAATATCTCAGCAAGAGGCCCAGCAATCACTTCTCTAGCTTCCCACAGAGTTCTAGGGTACATCTGATCAGGTCCTGGGGATTTATCCACTTTTAACCGTTTCAAGACATTCAGCACTTCCTCCTCTGTGATATGGACATTTTGCAAGGTGTCACCATCTATTTCACTACTTTCTATACCTTCCATATCCTTTTCCACAGTAAATGCTGATGCAAAATACTCATTTAGTATCTGCCCCATTTCGTGTGGCTCCGCACAAAGGCCACCTTGCTGATTGTTGTGGTTCTGTTCGCCGAGCTGGAAGTTTTTGTTGCAAACGTTTTGTCCCCTGGCTAGGCGACATCATCAGTACTTGGGAGCCTCCTGCGAAGCGCTTCTTTGATGTTTCCTCCGGTGTTTATAGTGGTCTGTCCCTGCCGCTTCCGGTTGTCAGTTTCAGCTGTCTAGAGGCATGGCATTCATATTGGGTCCAGGCCGATGTGTTTGTTGATGGAGTTTGTGGATGAATGCCATGCCATTCTCACATTCTCGTTTTCGAATCCCACTCTGCGAGTTTGCTACTTGTCATTTCTGTAAGATGCCAACGCCTATTTGAGTTACCATCTAATTCTGACCTCTTCCAGATCCCTGATCTCAGCACTCATTCCTGTAGGCAGACGTAATTTACACTTAAGCCCTTCGCCTTTAAGTTTTTCCTTGGAACCTACTTCCTTGAGCGAGATTATGATGGCAGAAAGCAGAAAGCTGTTGGCAGCAGTTCGTTAGATATATCCAAGAGGGAGCTGGACTTGGCCATTGCGGCTAAAGGGATCAAGGGGTATGGAGAGAAAGTAGGAAATTGTATGATTAGCCATGATCGTATCGAATGGTGGTTGCAGACTTTAAGGGCCGAATGGCCTACTTCCGCACCTATTTACTATCTTTCCATGATCACCTGACTTAAGACTTAGTGTCAAATATGAATTAAAAATGGACCAAATTTTTCAGCGATAATGATAGATAAACTACAATGTTTTCCATCAATACAATGGTGCAACTGACAGCAACTTCTGATATTCCCACAAGGGCGGTTAAACCGAAAAATCAGAGGTGCAGTTTCCATAATCTCCCCACGCTGCCACCTGCTGGTTGGGTTGTTGAAGCCCCCACACATGAAAAGCTTAGAAATCACTGACTTTAAAGTGAACCTCAAACTTTACACTATTGCAGTATTCACATTATAAAAAGATTGGAAATGTCATCCTCGTTAGATGAGATGCAATCAGGAATTCAATGGTGTATTAAACCATAAATATTTGATATTGACCCCTCTAGCTTTGAAAACCTTGTACTATATTTATGGAAAATTAAATCTTTCCATTATGATAATAAATTTCTATAGCATTTTAAAATATTTAAAAAATTAAACTTTGATTACAATATTTCTTTTTCCAACTTAATCCTTTCTGCATGCCCAAAATCTTTGTTTCACTCACTGTAAAATAATTAAAAATAAGGGATAATCAGTGTCATAGAGTCACAGAGATGTACAGCTTGGAAACAGACCCTTTGGTTCAACTTGTCCATGCTGACCAGTTAAGCTAAATTAATCAATTTGCCTGCATTTAGATTAGAATCCCTTCAGATTTAGAATCCCTACTGTGTGGAAACAGGCCCTCCAGCCCAACAAGTCCACACCAACCCTCCGAAGAGTATCCCACTCAAACACATTCCCCTATATTTAGCCTTGACTCATGCACCTAGCCTGCACATCCCTAAACACTATCGACAATTTAGCATGGCCAGTTCACCTAACCTGCACATCTTTGGAATGTGGGAAGAACCCAGAGCTCCCAGAGGAAACCCACGCAGACACGGGGAGAATGTGCAAAGTCCACACAGACAGTTGCCCGAGACTGGAATCAGACCTGGGTCCCTGGTGTTGTGAGACAAGAGTGCTAACCACTGAGCCACCGTGCCCCCCGGCCCATATTCCTTTAAGCCCTTTCTATTCATATACCCATCCAGATGCCTTATAAATGTTGTAATTGTAACAACCTCCACCACTTCTTCTGCCATCCATATACGCACCACCCTCTGCATGAAAATGTTGCGCCTTTTTATATAGTCAGAGAGTCATAGTCATAAAGATGTACAGCATGGAAACAGACCCTTTGGTCCAATCCGTCCATGCCGACCAGATATCCCAACCCAATCTAGTCCCACCTGCCAGCACCCAGCCCATATCCCTCCAAACCCTTCCTATTCATATAC
>NC_057716.1:14729754-14731064 GCF_004010195.1 Chiloscyllium plagiosum | reverse complement strand
CCCAGTCCCATGTTCCTAACCATGCCATGAGTTCATCTGCCTTCCCTGTTAGGCCCCTTGCATTGAAATAAATGCAGTTTAATTTATCAGTCCTACCTTGTTCTCTGCTTTGTCCCTGCCTGCCCTGACTGTTTGACTCGCTTCTGTTCTCAACTGTACCAGTCTCAGATTGATCTCTTTCCTCACTATCTCCCTGGGTCCCACCCCCCCACCTTACTAGTTTAAATCCTCCTGAACAACTCTAGCAAATCTCCCTGCCAGTATATTCGTCCCCTTCCAATTTCGGTGGAAACCGTCCTTCTTGTACAGGTCACTTCTAGCCCAAAAGAGACTCCAATGGTCCAAAAATGTGAATCCTTCTCCAATATATCAGCTCCTCAGCCATGCATTCATCTTCTCTATCCTCCTATTCCTGCCATCACTAGCTCGTAGCACCGGGAGTAATCCAGATATTACTACTCTCAAGGACCTCCTTTTAAAATTCCTGCCCAACTCTCTGTAATCTCCCTTCAGAATCTCATCCTTTTCCCTTCCTTTATCATTGGTTCCAATGTGGACAATGACCTCTTGCTGGCTCCTCTCCCTCTTGAGAACATTCTGCATCCTCTCTGAGACATCCTTGATCCTGGTACCAGGGAAACAACACACCATTCTACTTTTTCGCTGCTGGCCACAGAAATGTCTGTCTGTACCTCGGACAAGAGAGTTGCCTAACACAATTCATCTCTTGGAAGCCGGCGTACCCCTCATTGCATTTGAGCCAGTCTCAATACCAGAAACTTGGCTGTTCGTGCTACGTTCCCCTGAGAATCCATCACCCCCTAAATTTTCGAAAACAGCATATTTGTTTGAAATGGGTATAGCCACAGAAGGCTTCTGCACTAGCTGCCTACCTCTCTTACCTTTCCTGGAGTTAACCCATCTATGTGACTGTATCTGAGACTTTCCCCCCTTCCTATAACTGCCATCCATCACATACTATTGCTGTTGCAAATTCCTCATCACTTCTAACTGTCTCTCCAGCCGATCCATTTGATCTGATAATATTCGCAACCAACAGCATTTATTGCAGATTTAATCCGCAGTAACCCTTAAACTCTCTTTAAACTCCCACATCTGACAAGCGCATATCAGAGCTGAAAATGTGTTGCTGGAAAAGCGCAGCAGGTCAGGCAGCATCCAGGGAACAGGAGAATCGACGTTTCGGGCATAAGCCCTTCTTCAGGAATGAGGAAAGTTTGTCCAGCAGGCTAAGATAAAAGGTAGGGAGGAGGGACTTGGGGGAGGGGCGTCGGAAATGTGATAGGTGG
>NC_057716.1:14585013-14728846 GCF_004010195.1 Chiloscyllium plagiosum | reverse complement strand
GCAACACATTTTCAGCTCTGATCTCCAGCATCTGCAGTCCTCACTTTCTCCTCAAAGAAGCGCATATCACTCTACTAAAGGCCATTTTTGCACCTTCACAATCTACAGATCCAGCAAATAACACTGTCTTATTCCTCTACAAAATACTGCCCCAGGTTAAATTAATAGTTATGGCTTATATTTTAAGTTTAAGCAAGAGACATATCTCAAAAAACATATAATCAAGAAAGAACCCACTCTACCCACTACTGCAGACTTTCTGTAGGTCACACTTAAAAACAATGCAATACACTTATCTGCTTCTGTGCTGTGAACTTCTTCTAAACAGTTCCTCCTAGATCAGTTGTGAATTTCACTGTTTGCTAATTTTCCCAGACGCACTCCGGTGTCCAGCGATACATGAATTCAAACAGCAAAGGCAGTAACAGTGCAGGTTCACTGCTCTGTCAGTTTCTTTTTCTCTCTCTCTGTCCGGCACTGACCTCACCATGTGCTTCCTTTGTCAATTCTCCAATCCTGAGACCACATCTGAGTATAGGGAAGATTTAAATATTATTGCAAGTGCCCCGCAATCACCAATCTTACTTTCTTTCAATTTCCTTGAGTGCATCCTATTTTGTCCTGGTTCGGTCTATTCAATTCCATCTTCTCATCAATTTTGAAACCTTTTCCTGACTGAATTTCCTTCTCTGTCATTGTGACTTCAATAGAAACTGCTTCTGTAGTAAAAATACAGGAAAAATATTAATTTAACTCCTTTGCTTGCTGCTCAGTTTCTGTTCTTGTCTGGCAGAGGTATACTGATAAAGCCAAGGTGGAGAAAGAGATCCTCAGGATCGCATCAAAAGGCCTCGACCCATTGCTTTAACCACTGCTTTCTTACTGCTTGATTCAATTCTGCAACTCCCATTTCACATCCCTTTAGACTAAGTTTGACTCGCTTTTATTTCTCTTTTCACTGAATGTCTAAATATCGATGTTCAGAAGGTCCCTTTTTGAAAAAAAAAATCATTTATTTCTTCTCTGGCTGTTCAGAACTCTTGACAACATTTCTTCAAGTTATTTTCTAACTTTGTCCATCTTTGTTTTTTCACCTCTAATTGCATCCATTTATCTTTTAACTTTCAGTAGAACTACCAATAACTGGATCACCTTTGCTTATCCTGAGCATTTTTTAACCTAAGTTGAATTTTCCATTTTTTCCTCTGCCTGTTATCCAATCCTTAATCAATGCCAGTATGTTACCTTGCATCACACATGTTATGATATTGTTAATTAACTTTCTGTGGGGAGCCTTATCAAGACCCTACTCATGATCCCAGTGTGCTGTGGAAAGAGGAGTCCTATCAGACTCAAAATACGAACTCTTTCTCTCTTCACAGGTCCTTCAGACATTCTGGGTTTCTCCAGCACTTTGTTTTATTGCTGTATCCATTGTTAACTCCAATCAAGGTCTGCTGCCCCTTGCTGTTTCTTAGCTCTACCCAAACTGAGTCCACACCTTGTTCTTCTGAACTGTTCTTACTAATGTGCTGATCTCAACCCTGAACAGTGCAACTCCATTTCCTTGCCGCCTTGTCAGTTCTTCCTAAGTTTTGAATATTCTTGAGTATTCATTTCCCAGTCCTGGTTATCATGCAGCCATGTTTACTTCTATTTGTGCCTTTAGGTAATCTAACTTGTTGCAAATCCTGCATTGCATTCAGGTAGAGTGCCCTTAACCTTATCTTTTTGACATTATTGTGCAGTCAAAGCATGCTTGGTTTTGTTTCTCTTGTCTTCTAGTCTCCCTAGCAGCTTTTCTACTTCCCCTTACCAACTTCAGTCCAAATTTAGGTTACCCCCTTGGCTTCCCACCCTCCAGCAAACAGCAGCTTACCAGAACGTGGGATAATTCATTTGGAACGTGACAATAGCCATCTTTTGATTCAAGATGGCATATAAGAGTACTTTAACCTCATGGAATACGTTTGACTTTAGTGCACACACTAAAAAAAAAGCCATTTTCAAGGGCATGTCTAATCAAGCTGGGAATTTTTCCTTCCTTCATAACTTAAAGTTTAATGCTATATTATGCTTCAGTTGCTACATAGCACTGTAATCAGTGTTTGCAAGTAATCAAACATTTTTTTTTCCAGATCTTGAAAAACAAGCTCTCATTGTTTACTGATGGCACAAGTAAGTAACAATTTAACTGTTTTTAACAGTGTTATTTTATTGTCAGTAGTTTTAAGATTTGCCAAATATTTATAATTGAGGCTGCTCTGTTTTTAATTCTGATATTTATTATCCATTATCAATGCTGAACTTACCAAATTTGTTGGAAGTAAATAACCAAATCAAAGTTAACCAACATGTCACATTTCCTGGATTGAATGAGTTGGAGTTAAAATGAAAATTCTGCTTTTGGATAATTATGTTCCTATCATTGTGATTATACCCTATTTTAATGTACATCTGAAATGCCCATTTTTTTGTCCTAAAGCAAATACTCTTCAAGTAACAAACATATTTAGTTTGCATTGAAATATTCTCTTGGCCATTCAAATATCAATGTATTTCATCAGTGTTTAAAACTTAAAGTAAATTCAGATTTCTGTCATGGTGCTCTGAGGGGTCATCGTTATGTTTGATGATTCTGACGTTTATGAGTTATTTTGTATCACATTAAATATATGCAGAGAATAATTAAAACTTGTCATTGATGACAGTAGCTAGCCTCAGTGATGAGCCCTTGATGAAGCAGAATTGAGATAAAACTTTATCCTGTTAAAACTTTATCTAGACCACCAATGCACTACCAAGCAATAACTTTCCAACCCTGCATTTGGTAATGTTACTGTAAGTTGGATACACCAAACTGCCATTCCTCGGGACATTTGTAGACTTGGTCTTGCACAGGTAGTAGAAGCAGTGACAGAAAAATGAATCCAAAGAGATAATCATTCTCCTCAAATGTATAGCCAAGATATTGTGTAGATAAAATGCCAGAAAAACCAACTCAGCAAACTATTTTCGTTCTCCCTGAGACTCTGCCAATGTTACGTAACACAGTAATTCCACAAGCCTGTCCTCTGAAAGTCTTGTCCTCCTCCCAGTTCCCTCCAAGAATCTGTGATCTGTAAATTTTGAAATTTTTCACTGTAATCCCAAATTCACAAATGTAAGGGGCCATATTTTAAATTATTGGCACTCTATACTTCAATGAAAGTTGGATTGCTTTAGCTGGAATATTAGCTAAATCAATTGTTGCTTGTTGCTCAGCTGTGCATTGCAGTGTTGCTTTTTGGAAGCAGTAAGAGGGAGAATTTGGCACTGGATAGCACCCAAGAACCTTTTGAGGTAAGGAAATTCTGCCTGGCAATAGCCTTCTGATTGGTTGAGCTGCAGAATGTTAAAAAGCTGTAAGTGCCAAGGGTAGCAGAGAGTGGAAAAAAATCCAGAAACTATAGATGGAACACATCTCCCTCTCTCTTTGCTCTCCTTCTTTCTTTCTTTCTCTCTCTCTACTCTATTACTATGTGTCCCTTTTCTCTACATGGGGAAGAAGACAGAAAACCAAAGAAACTTACAATAACTCACTCATTCATGTCAGAAAAGATCCAAGTTCAACTAATCAACCATCAAATCAAACTATATGACAACAGCAACCCATCATTACAAGATCAACAGAACTGTGAAGGAAATAACTTTCTAGACCTTCTGATCTTTGGAATTTTTTTTTTGCCTGTATACCATCTTTGTTCCTCCATAATGTATGTGTTACTCATTATTGAGTGTTTGTGGGGTTTTTGAAGGAGTACAGTTTAAGTTGCTTAAATCCTTCTATTTATTGTTCTTGTTGAAATTAAGTGCTAGAATAAATAGAACTATATTTCTGTAATCAAAGATCCTGATGTGAGTTGCTTTTGTCCTGAACAGCAAACAGTCAGGTCAATTTAATATTTTGGTCGTCGCAATGGAATTGAACATATTTATGCAATTTCTGACAGCTTGTGGGACAGTTTGGCCTGATTATGAGCAAAGTCTTTGAAGTTAAGTAATGAGAAAAGTTTGTGGGCTTGTCACTGGGATATTTTAAAATAGGACAATGTAAAATTGGATGTGGAGCTCGTGTAAATGGTGAAGGATAAAAGTACTGGTACCAATTTTCTCTTCCATTGGATACAGTTAAAACCATCCTCCAATTGGAAAAATCGTCCATTGTGGATTTACAAGACTTGACAAAAGCTACCTTTGTGGAATTGACAAATAAATTAGAGATGTAATTGCTTGCTAAAGCTAAGCTACCAGAGGTTTAAAATTAAAACAAACCAGGAATCACTGGACAAAAATCAGCAGGTCTAACAGCGTCAGTGGAGAGAAAAACAGAATTAATGTTACGAGACCAGTAAGACTTGTCTTCAGAACCCAGAGGTAATTGAAATATTGGCAAAGCATTTGGGACTAGTGTCAATACAGAAGGGATTAAGTACACAGAATCAAGTCAATCAAGGATTCTGATCCAGTAAAAACAACTTGAATGTGAAAAGGAGACAGCCCAAGGCAGCTTGAGATAAAGAAAAATAACAAAGGACTTGAGCTTGAAGAAAAGCCAACATAAAGAGAACTTCAGAGAAAAGGGAGAGGTGAAGAAAGTGAGTTCAGGAATCCAGAATTGGTGTTGCAAAGGGAAAAGGAGGAGAGAGAGAGAGAGAGAGATTCCAGCTTAAAATTATGAAGTTAAAAATGCTAGATGCCAATAAAGAAAAGTCTGAATCGTAATATAAATCCAGTGAGGAAATGTTTCAATTTGTATAGTCCCTATCAACATTTAGGAGAAAAATGGTGTGGAGACATTCTTTGTGATTTGAGAAAACAGTGAGACAAATGAATTGGCTGAAAGAATACAGGACATTGCCTGTGCAGTGCATGTTCACCAGGAAAGCACTTGAAAAGTATGCATCATTTTTCCAGAGGAGGTTTCTATGGAATTTCACACAGCAAAAAGTGTTTTTTTTTAGTGCAGTTGAGTTGGCTTCTGAAGCATAATTTGGGGAAACAATCTGGGCAGACTTAGACCATAAGACATAGGAGCGGAAGTAAGGCCATTCAGCCCATCGAGTCCACTCTGCCATTCAATCATGGCTGATAGGCATTTCAACTCCACTTACCCGCTTTCTCCCCATAGCCCTTAACTCCTTGTGACATCAAGAATTTATCCATTTCTGCCTTGAAGACATTTAGCGTCCCAGCCTCCACTGCACTCTGCGGCAATGAATTCCACAGGCCCACCACTCTCTGGCTGAAGAAATGTCTCCGCATTTCTGTTCTGAAATGACCCCCTCTAATTCTAAGGCTGTGTCCACAGGTCCTAGTCTCCTTGCCTAACGGAAACAATTTCCTAGCATCCACCTTTTCCAAGCCATGTATTATTTTGTACGTCTCTATTAAGTCTCCCCTTAATCTTCTAAACTCCAACGAATACAATCCCAGTATCCTCAGCCATTCCTCATATGTTAGACCTGTCATTCCAGGGATCATCCGTGTGAATCTCCGCTGAACACGTTCCAGTGCCAGTATGTCCTTCCTGAGGTGTGGGGACCAAAACTGGACACAGTACTCCAAATGGGGCCTAACCAGAGCTTTATAAAGTCTTAGTAGTACATCTCTGCTTTTATATTCCAACCCTCTTGAGATAAGAGACAACATTGCATTCGCTTTCTTAATCACGGACTCAACCTGCATGTTTACCTTTAGAGAATCCTCGACTAGCACTCCCAGATCCCTTTGTGCTTTGGCTTTATGACACCGCTTGTCACCGGCTGCCATTCCGAAAAAGAACCTTTTATCCCAACTCTCTGCCTTCTGTCAGACAGCCAATCCTCAATCCATACCAGTAGCTCACCTCGAACACCATGGGCCCTCACCTTGCTCAGCAGCCTCCCGTGTGGCACCTTATCAAAGGCCTTTTGGAAGTCTAGGTAGACCACATCCACTGGGTTTCCCTGGTCTAACCTACTTGTCACCTCTTCAAAGAACTCCAACAGGTTTGTCAGGCACGACCTCCCCTTACTTATATTGAATATGAAAGGTAAAGCAAAGTAATTTTGACAAATGGATATGGGCATTAGGAGTAAATATCACATGTGAAATTCTAAGAGAGCTCATTTACTCTTAAAAGAATTTGAAGTTTTCTACCTTTTGTAATCAAAACCCATGTTGAAGACCAGAAGGCTGCAGTTGTTGGACAGGCAACAATAATGACTGATGATTATGAGCTGGTCTATACAACTTCTGTCACCTCCATAAACTTAAGAAGGATAGAGGATGGGCGAGTGAAAGTAGATTGAGGAACAATAGTAGTATCACTGGACAAACATTTCAGATACTCAGGCAATGATTTCAGACACAGGTTCAAATCCCAGCGTGGCAATGAGTTTGGGTGGTACAGTGGCTCAGTGGTTAGCACTGGTGCCTCACGACGCTGAGGACCTGGGTTTGATTCCATTCTCAAGCGACTCTCTGTATGGAGTTGGCACATTCTCCCTTAGTCTGCATGAATTTCCTCCCATAGTCCAAAGATATGCAGGTTAGGTGGATTGGCCATGCTAAATTGTCCATAGAATCCAGGGATGTGCAGGCTAGGTAGATTAACCATGGAGAAATGCAGTGTTACAGGGATAGGAAAGGCATAAGTTTTGGGTCTGGATGGGACCTAAGTGTTTCTGTTGTAATAAAGTTGAATACTTTTGTTCCAAATGCTGGAAGTTGTGAGGGAAATTTAATGATGTACGTAAGAGTGAATCCAAGAAATGAACTTATAAAGAAAATACCACAGACTAAATTGTAGTTTTGACTGCATTATGAAACCAGAGTTAAGTACTGATGTGAGTGTAGGAGAAGTGAATAAGGTAGGTGATCTGTATAAAAAGTTTTTTCTCAAAACGAAACATAATCACTTTTTCTTCTAGGACTCACCTTATCGCAGCTCATATTATTCTGAGCTTGACAAAATTCCTCACTCAGTATTTTACTTGTTATGAGCTACCAGCTGAAGTACAATCAGTTCATGTTCCTAACTTCATGTCCAAGATTTTTCAGGATGTAACAATCATTCTGGGTATGACTGACACATATTCCAGTGAAAAGTTTTGTTTTGCATGCAGTACAGGCAGATCATAACAGACAAAGTGCGTTAGGGTATTCGAACAGAGCAATGAATACAATGTTACAGTTGCAAAGAAGTTGCACAAAAATGCAAGATCAACATTAGAATTGAAATTTGAGACGTCCATTCAGAAATCTAGTAACAGCAGGGAAGAAACTGTCTTTGAACCTGTCAGTGCATGTGTTTAAGCTTTTGTATCTTCTGACCGACGAAAGAGGTTGGAAGAGATTATAACCAGGGTCAGAGAGTCAGAGATGTACAGCATGGAAACAGACCCTTCGGTCCAACCCATCCATGCCGACCAGATATCCCAACCCAATCTAGTCCCACCTGCTAGCACCCGGCCCATATCCCTCCAAACCCTTCCTATTCATAGGGGAGAAAGTGAGGACTGCAGATGCTGGAGATCAGAGCTGAAAATGTGTTGCTGGAAAAGCGCAGCAGGTCAGGCAGCATCCAAGGAACAGGAGAATCGACGCTTCGGGCATAAGCCCTTCCTGAAGAAGGGCTTATGCCCAAAACGTCGATCCTTCCTATTCATATACCCGTCTAAATGCCTCTTAAATGTTGCAAGTGTACCAAAAACAGCCCCAGCCTGTTCAGCCTCTCCCTATAGCTCAATCCCTCCAACCTTGGCAACATCCTTGTAATTCTTTTCTGAACCCTTTCAAGTTTCACAACATCTTTCCAATAGGAAGGAGACCAGAATTGCACACAATATTCCAACAGTGGCCTAACCAATGTCCTGTACAGCCGCAACATGACCTCCCACTCCTATATTCAATACTCTGACCAATAAAAGAAAGCACACCAAACGCCTTCTTCACTGTCCTATCTACCTGCGACTCCACTTTCAAGGAGCTATGAACCTGCACTCCAAGGTCTTTTTGTTCAGCAACACTCCTTAGGACATTACCATTAAGTGTATAAGTCCTGCCAAGATTTGCTTTCCCAAAATTGGGAGGGGTCTTTGATGTTGGCTGCCTTTCCACCGCAATGAGAAGTATAGATGGAGTCAATGGATGGGAAATTGGTCTTTATGATGGACTGGGCTATGTTCACAACTCTCTGTAGTTTCTTACGGTCCTGAGCAGAACAGTTGCCTGACCGAGCCGTGATGCATCCAGATAGAATGCTTTCTGTTGTGCCTCTATATGAGTTGGTGAGAGTCCCTATGGACATGTCAAATTTCCTTCACCTCTTGAGGAAGAAAAAGCGTTGTTATGCCTTTTTGTCCGCTGCATCAGCATGGCTGGTCCAGAACAGATTGTGGGTGATCGTCACACCTAGGAACTTGATGCTAACAACCCTCTCCACCTCGGCTCCATTGATGTAGATAGAGTGTGCCCTCCTCCTTGCTTCCTGAAGTCGATGATCAGCTCTTTAGTTTTGCTGACATTAAGGGAGAAATTATAATCTTGATGCCACCAAGCACTCTATCTCTTTCCCCTATTTTGTCTCTGTCTGCCTATCATCCGCAAAAAGGGAACTTCAGCAAGATACTGTCAGACTCTCAGATCAATGATTAAGGCTTACGTCACAAATACCCACAGGATTGGGACAAAGGATTAGATTTCTTACTCTTTGCTACCAGAGATTCTCCAAATTAATCTACTTTCTTTGTCATTCAGATTGATCTATGGTCATGAGATTAAAAGTGATTAAGGAGAAGATTTTTAAATGACAAATACCGAAATGTACACCCTAATTCCTGCATTCATGATCCACTTGGCTGGCGTTTAGTATACCAAGCCTGAACTAAACATTTGCTTTCTTTGAGTCAAAATTTACAAACGTTGAACAGTTGTGGAAGTGGTCGTATGCTTATACATTTGAAACGGAATCCATTATCTGGGAAAATTGATGCAAAATGTTAAGAAAAAATTCCATACAGCATAAAGCTTTATTGTTAGCTGCTGTGAGTTTGAAAAAAAAATAGAGTTCAGCAATTTCAGAGATTAGATTCCAGTGGATGAGAGCAAAAGCATAGAGTTCACTTTCCTTGGATATGGTGCATCATAAAATGTCTAGTGCTGCATTTGTACAACTTAACAGCACCTACTCTCTCTCACTGGTTTTAATATCAGTGCTGTGCAGGTAGCAGCAGTGTAATTGGGTGAAACTCTGTCAATTTCCAATTTGCTTCAAGCTATACAGATACGAGTCTGATGATTGGATATTTTTTGTCCTTGCTGTGGTCATTGTAATTGGATTTGCCAAGCCTGAGGCTGAGATATGGTTGTGCAGACCTTCAGACTGCACATTGAATCAGTCACAAATTTGATGTAATTTAAGTACTGTCTTGATAGTTCTTTTATTTAAATATTTATGCCATTGGAGTTGTTTACTAGTAGATTGTAAAAGGTAAACCATTTCCTTACCTTCTGAAATTTATTAATTTATTTGTAACATGTTTTCATAAACAAGCTCCCTCTTGGGAGTGTTTTTTTTCTCTCTGCTAAAGCTTTATGGCATGGTTTTGTTAATTTACTATCGAATGATTGTATCTCCTTCACGGACCATTTACATAATCTATGTTCACATTCATTTAAACAGTTGTTATTTGTTAGACTGACACAGATCCCAGACCACAAAGTAGGAGATAGTAGCCTTTTTATTCGTCAGCATAGCCCAATTATGAAAGTTGTAAATTTTCTGATTCCTGAGATTGGTTGAAAAATCACTACAATAACCAGGGCCAAATTGCAACAGCACAATAAAACAAGATATCATAATTCATAACATATTTATAAACTGTTAATAAACTAAAAAAAAGCAAATCATAATTATGAACATTCAGTATGTAAATAATTACAATACATTGCAAAATGCACATATTTTAACTTTACAACGTAAAACTAAACCATCCACTCGCTGCATTTTCTCTTGGTCCACTGTTCATATATTTTCAGGTTGACCTAATTAAATTGTTAATACTTTACATACTATTTGGGTTTTACAAATGTTGCTAATTAGTAAAACTGGTTAGAACAGTTTTAAAAGTGAGGTTCAAGTTCTTTTTATGGATGTTATCTTTAATCTAAGGTATAATGGTTTGTGATCAGTACAGAAAAGATAGCACAAATGAGTATGTTCAATTTTTTTTTGTTTGTTTGATACTAATTTGTATGTATGACCTATTTCTATGTAAAGGGCAGTGTTGGAAAAGCCGTAGGTGGTAAGCCGAGAAAAGCTGTATTCTAGGTGGCAGTGTGAATGCATACTGCTGAGATCGATGTTGGTGGTTCCAGTGAGTTTCAAATGCTATCTGCTTTATAATGACCAACAGAGGTCAGACTGTAATTAATTAGTAATTTCTGGGTTACTACAGTGCTACATGCAAGTGAGGCAAGGAATAGAAAGATGAATGTGTGGCTAAGGAGCTGGCGCAAGGGGCAGGGTATCAAGTTCTTCGCTCAGTGGGATCTCTTCTGGGGCAGAAGTGACCTTACAAGAGAGAAAGGCTGCACCTAAACTGGAGGGGAGCCCATCCTCACAGGGAAGTTTGCTAGTGCCATTTGGGAGGGTTTAAATCAGAGTGGCAGGGGGCTAGGAACCAGAGCAGCGGGTCAGCAATTGGAGAGATTGAAGAGGAGGTTCATATTAGGACCAGTAAGTCAGAAAGGAAGGACAGGCAGAGACAGGTGAGTGAATACAATGGCACTAATTGACTGAGGTGCATTTATTTCAACACAAGGAGTATCATATGGAAGGCAAATGAGCTTAGAGCCTTGGTCAGTACATGGGACTGTTATGTTGTGACTGTGACAGAGACTTGGTTGAGAGAAGGACAGGACTGGCTGCTCAATGTTGCAGAGTTTTGTTTTCCATGAGATAGAGACAAAGGTAAAAGAGGTAGAGGGGTTGCATTAGTAATCAGGGAAATGTCACATCTACACTCAGAGAGGACATACTGGAGGGCTTATCCACTGAGGCAGTATGGGTAGAGCTCAAAAGTAAGATGGGTGCAGTAACTCTGGTAGGATTATACTAGAGGCCCCTCAACAGCCATTTGAGGAAAAAATACATAAGCATCTTGTGGAAAGGTGTAATAACAGCAGGGTTTTCATAATGGGTGACATTAACTTCCTCAATATTGACTGGGACTCCCTTAGAGCAAGGGGCAGAATTTGTTCAGTGTGTCCAAGGAGGTTTCTTGAAACAGTATATGGATCGTCTAACTAGAAGATGGGCCATACTGGACTTTGTATTGGCTAATCAGCCTGGCTCGGTGACTGATCTTTCAGTAGGTGAACATTTAGGAGACTGATCACAACTCCACGAGTTTTTAGGTAGCTATGAAAAAGGATAAGTCAGGACCTTGCGGGAAGGTACTAAATTGGGAGAGGGCAAATTATATCAGTATTAGGCAGGAGCTAGGGAGTATTAATTGGGAGGAGCTGTTATCCGGCAAGTCCACATTTGACATGTGGGAATTGTTTAAAGACCTGCTGATGAGAGTTTAGGACCGGCAGGTTCCAGGAAGGAGGAAGGACAAGGATGGCAAGGTAAGGGATCGTTATCCGGCAAGTCCACATTTGACATGTGGGAATTGTTTAAAGACCTGCTGATGAGAGGAAGGAGGAAGGACAAGGATGGCAAGGTAAGGGATCCTTAGATAATGAGGGAGGCTGTGAATTTAGTCAAAAGAGAAAAAGAAGCATATATAAAGCTTAGGAAGCTAAAATCGGACTAGGCCCGTGAGGAATATAAAGAAAGCAGGAAAGAACTCAAGCAGGGAATTAGGAGAGCAAGAGGGGGCCCATGAAATGATCCTGATAAGTAGGGTTAAAGAGAATCCTGAAGTATTCTATACGTACATTAAAAACAAGAGGATAACTCGGGAGAAGGTAGGATCACTCAATGATAAAGGAGGGAACTTATGCTTGGAGGGAGAGGACGTGGGCGAGCTCCTAAGTGAGTACATTATTTTGGTCTTCACCTACGAGAAGGATATGGAGGATAGTGAGATTTGTGTGGAGCATGCTAATATGTTAGGGTATTTTGAGATGAAGAAAGAAGTGGTGTTGGGTCTCTTCAAAAGCATTAAGGCGGACGGTATCTAACAAGGTTATTGAGAGGGGCAAGAGAGGAGATTGCTGGGACCTTGACCAAGATCTTTGTATCCGTGCTAGCCATTAGAGAGATCCACGAAGACTGGCAAGTAGCTAGTATTTTTCCATTGTTCAAAGAGAGAAATAGGTTTATTTCGGGAAACTATAGACCAGTGACTCTCCCATCAATGGTTGGGAAGCTATAGAGAGAATCCTTAGGGATACGATTTATGCACATTTTGAAAAGCATGACCTAATTAGAGACAGTCAGCATGGCTTTGTGTGGGGCAGTCATGTCTTAGTAACTTGATTGAATTTTCCAAGGAGGTAACAAAGGTGGATCGATGAGGGTAGAGCAGTGGACATGACTACATGGATTATAGTAAGGCTTTCGGCAAGATCCCTCATGGTAGGCTCATCCAGAACATTAAAGTTCCTGGGTTCCACAGTGAGTTGCATGCGTGGATTCAGAACTGGCTTGCCAATACAAGATAGAGAATAGTGATGAAATGGTGTTTTTCTGGCTGAAGGTATTCTGCATGGATCCTTACTGTTTGTGATATATATAAGTTGAATTGAATTGAATTTATTGTCATGTGTACCGAGGCACAGTGAAAAGCTTTGTCTTGCGAGCAATACAGGCAGATCACAGAGTTAAGTAGCACAGATAAGTAAATAATAGATAAACAGCTCAAAAACAAAAACATAGCTACAGGTGAATGTTACAAGTTTGTGAGTCCATTCAGTGTTCTAACAGCATTAGGATAGAAACTGTTGTGAAACCGGCTGGTGCGCGCTCAGGCTTATGTACCTTCTCCCTGATGGTAGAGGTTGTAGAAAAACATTGCCAGGGTGGGATGGATCTTTGAGAATGATGGCGGCCTTTCCTTGACAGTGGGCCTGGTAGATGGATTCTATAGATAGGAGTTGGCCTTTGTGATCGTCCGGGCCAAGTTCACCACTCTCTGTAACTGTCTCTGATCTTGAATGGTACAGTTGCATACCAGGTAGTAATATATCGAGACAGAATGCTTTTGATGGTACATCTATAAACGTTCGCAAGGGTATTCACCGTCATGTCAAATTTCCTCAGCTGCCTGAGGAAGAAGAGACATTGTTGGGCCTTTGTAATCAGGGCATCCACATGAGTCCAAGAAAGCTTGTTGTTAATGACCACTCCCAGGAGGTTGACACTGTCCACTCATTCCACCTCTGTGCTGTTAATGTGTAAGGGGGGAGGGGGAATGAGTAACATCCCGCTGAAAGTCAATAACGAGTCCCTTGGTTTTGCTGGCATTGAGAGCTAGGTTGTTCTCAGTGAGCCATTTTCCAGATCTTCCTCTCCCATCTGTAGTCTGTTTTCTCGCCATCTGAGATTCGACCAACTATGGTGGTGTCATCAGCGAACTTGTAAATGGCATTAGTCTGGTATTTGGCAATGCAGTCATGGGTATACGGTGAGTACAGTAGGCACTGAGTACGCACCCCTGGGGGGCTTCAGTGTTGAGTGTTAGTGAGGATGAAATATTGTCCCCAATCTTCACTGATTGTGGCCTGTGGGTCAGGAAACTGAGGATCCAGTTGCAGAGAGTCGGGCTTAGTCTCGAGGGACTTGGATGAAAATATGGATGGCTGGGTTAGTAAGTTTGCAAACAATACAAAGATCGATGGAGTTGGGGATAGTGTATAAAGTTGTCAAAGGATATAGATCAGTTGCAGATAGGGATGGAGAAAGGGTAGATGGAGTTTAATTTAGGGAAAGGTGAGGTGCTCCACTTTGGGAGATCAAATATTAAAGAAAAATATACAGTTAATGGCAGGACCCTGAACAGCATTGATGTTTAGAGGGATCTTGAGGTTTAATTCCATAGTTCCCTGAAAGTGGCCACACAAGTAGATAGAGTGATAAAGAAGGTGTATAGCATGCTTGCCTTTATGGTCAGGGAATTGAATACAAGAGTCAGGATGCCATGTTACAGCTTTATAAGACTTTGGTTAGTTCACTTCGAGAATATTCTGGTCACCACATTATAGGAAGGATGTGGAGACTTTGGAGAGTGTGCAGGTTTCCCAGGATGCTGCCTGGATGAAAGAGTATGAGGTATAAGCAGAGGCTAGAAAAAAACATTTTTTTTTTCTTTCTGGAGCAGGGGAGGCTGAGGGGAGGTTTGATAAAAGTCTATAAAGTTATGAGATGCGTTGATCGGGTTGATGGTCAGAATCTTTTTTTCCCCAGAGTTGAGATGTCTAATACTAGGGGCATGCATTTAAGGTGAGAGAAGGAATGTGCAAAGGAGTTGTGAGGCGCAAATCTTTTTACACAGAGAGTGGTAGGAGGTCTGGAATGCATTGCCAGGGGTGGTAGTAGAGGCAGGTATTATAGGGGCATTTAAGGGACTTTTAAATAAGCACATGAATATGCAAGAAATAGAGGGATATGGACCAAGGGCAGGTAAAAGGGATTACTTTAATTTGGTGTCATGTTTGGCACAATATCATGGGCCGAACGCCCTGTTCCTGTGCTTTACATTTCTATGTTCTATTATTCTATGTCAGTATATATGCAGGTTTTATTACCCTAGTTATTCCTTTAATTTTGTTTTTAATCTATATGGTTGACTTATTTACTCTGTTCTAACTCTGCCTTTTCAACCCATTACGAAATCTTGAATTTTGAACAAATCTTGAATCCTTCAAAGCGTAATAGATAAATAAGCCACAGACTGGCTGAGGTGAAATCCTCAGAAAAAAAAAGAATTGTCAACACAGCAAAGTGCTCAGTTATGTGGCCCTGAGATCTAGGTTATCATGATCTCAGAGCCTATGAATCACAGACTGAGTGCCTCTGTCAACAGATACCTTCACCAAAGTTAACTGTGTAGATGAAATTTGGCAGAATAATAACTTTTCAATGATATCTGGTGTGTTGGTAATTAGGTGTGAAGTTGGCATCCATGTATACGGGAGACAGATTGACAGAGATGACTTGATAGTAATTTGAGAGATTAGTTAAATTAGTATGGTTGAGTTTTCAGGCTAACAGAAACAAAATGGTTGTTTCTCCAAATCAAAGGAAAACACAACACCCCTTTCCTATTGTTATGTAGCCTGTGGTGATCTTTCACTTGGCCTGCCTTTGAGTGGCTGTCCGAGTGATGCTCCTCTGGTCCTAAGGAAAATACTGCCAGTCATTTCCACCCTGAACTCCTGTAGTCCATGGGCCTAGCATTCTGCTCTTACCCCTTCCTTTCCAATGATACAGAAATGGTACACAAGTCCTGAAAAGCTGCGTTGTTGCTCTTTCTTGGTTTCCTGATGTGCAGAGCTCCAGCAGGCTGTTGCATTGTACTCACAATTTTGCATGTGAATCTCTACAGGAGAAAAGAATGAAGAAATGGTGCAAGCTGCAGAATCTGCTTTAGAGGAGACAATTGCATTATGCCAACGCAATTCGCACAGTCTCAACCAACAGCAGCGGGAGGTCAGTACTAAAAGCTTCCTCTGTGTACACAAAGTGCCTTCCTTGAAAGCAGTTTTCAGAACGTATTGGAACTTATCTTTGATTTTGCTTTCCTCCTTCCTTTTAAAATGCCTCATTGGTGTATCCCAGCAAAAGAAAAAGGGATAGTTTCAGCTGTGAGCCATTTATCTGTCAGCAACCAGTGCTGTGCAGTCTATCTGGGGGAGCACTGGTAGGGAAACAAACTAGTAAGAATACATTATGGCTGGTTGTTGTCTTGCATGGTGGAGATTGTCAAGTGATCTGATAAATGGGATTTGAATTTCTGAAGCGATGGGGCAAAGTAGATAGAAACAAAGAAATTTCAGTGTTTCAGATAATGGACCTGAGTAATTCAAGATGGAGGACGGGAAAGAATTGTGTCTATAAGTGCTGCTCCTCTTTTTAAGTATTATCAGTGTTGGAGCTGATTTCCTTGAATTCTAGGAACAGCGATTACTATGTTATAAGCTGCTGGCTGCATTGTTCTGTAATTTGGGGGAGAAATGAAGATCAAAACAATAGCACTTTAAAAAGGCAGTGACTACATGGGAAGTGAAAAGGCATCTGGATGGATATATGAATAGGAAGGGTTTAGAGGGGTTTGGACCAAATGGGGTTAGATTTATTTCGGATATCTGGTCGGCATGGATGAATTGGACCGAAGGGTCTGTTTCTATGCTGTATATCTCTATGACTCTGTGACCTGCAATTTGGATGTAAAGTTCAATGGAAGCATTCCAGAACAGAAAGTGAGAGAATTTCCTTTACATCTGAGCTTTGAGATGTGCAGTTCAATTCCACTCTCCTGACTTCATCCCATTTTTAGCACTTGTCCCCTTTGCTATTTTGATGTTGCTCACACATTTATTCAGCTTCTTCCATCAATAGTTGGCTTAATTTGATGTTTCAAAGTTTGTGCCTTCACACAGTCGACAGTTTTATTCAGCTGTCAACCTACAGCGACAGCATCAATAGTAACATGATTGACAGGATAAATGCATAACTAAGTGATACCTGTTTTTATCGTGATGAGGCTTCTTGCAAGTTAGTTTTGTTGTTTTTTTTCCTGATAAGTTAAATGTTATCTACCTGTTCTTTTCCAGCTGTGCATCATTCCTAGTATGCGTAAGGTTACTCTCATCAGATGATTGGATTCTCTAATTTCATTTGAATGATGATCTGTAAAAACTCTTAATTTGGACATAAAATACTGCAGATGAAGAAAATCTGAAACAATACCACAAAATGCTGGCAATACATTATAAGTCAGGAAACATCTGCAGGGAGAATCAGTTGATGTTTCAGGTCATTGCTCTATAAAACTACTGTTTGCTCTATTTAGTTGTGCAAGTTGGGGTTAATAAAATTTATGGAATATGTATGAGTGGATGACCAGTTTCCCCTGCTTTTAGCGCAGTCCATTTTCCAACTGCTTGAGCAAAATTGTCACATGGCTTTTGTTGAGAGTGTGTTGGTGGAAAAGCACAGCGGGTTAGTCAGCATCCAAGGAGCAGAAAGGTCGATGTTTCCGGCCGGAACCCTTTAGTGATTTTCCTGCTCCTAGGATGCTGCCTGACCTGTTATGCTTTTCCAGTAAAACAGTCTCAACTCTGATCTAGAGCATCTGCAGTTCTTGTATGTCTTTTGTGCCAAGCTGTCAACTCCAATTTTGCAACATGTGGGATACCTAGTTTCCACAGAAGAAAAGCTGAAACTTAAAAGCACGACAGTTTATGTTGTACATCAGATGCATCATACTAGTTCTTTGTTTAGTGGAGGAAGGGCTCATGCCCAAAACGTCAATTCTTCTGCTCCTTGGATGCTGCCTGACCTGCTCCGCTTTTCCAGCAACACATTTTCAGCTTTGTTTAGTGGATCTGTCTTCTGAGTTTGATGTTAAATCTCTCAATGGACAGAATATAACTGTGCTGAAACATGATCCCAAAGCAGAGAAGCATTTAATAATGCAGCACAGGCATACAATGATTTTGATGAACACACAAGTTCACCAAAAATATATCTCTTTAACCACATGCTTTGTTATGCTGAGTGATATATTTGCCTGTAAATAGCTTCCTAATCAGAAGTGCATTTTTTCAATAACTTGAGAGTTCTGGAAACAATGATCATTTTATTCATTTTTTGAATTGAACAAATTGCAATTACCACAATGCAAGTGATCTTGCTGCCAACAGTATTCAATATCCTTCGCAGTTATAGTAAATGAAATTGACAGTGCAGCTATCACAAGAATGTAATAGAATGAAGATTCCTTTAAATTCAATCAGGAGAAAAAATTAGTAATTTAGTAGATATAAAATATACAGTTGAGTGCAATGTACTGACAGGAATATTAAACGCAAGTAGAGAAAAGGTATCATAAACTTTAAAGGCTGACATTATCCAACTATTGACTAAGAAGGTATGATAAAGCTAACCCAAATGTGCTTTTGCAATAATGTTTTCCATAAATCTTGCTTAAACAGTTGCATTGTCTTGGAAAAGAGATTTTTTTTTTAATGAGATAGTTACCCAATTAATGCTTCAGCCTTGTTTTAATTTTTTTTCCCTTGCTTTCTGTTCTGGAATTTTACATTCATTCTAACCTACTCACCCCAAAACATTGGTTGCCCCTCATACCTCACTGACATGAGCATTCTTCATTGGTGAGTCTCCCAGTAAGCTGAGGGTGCTATGGTTTCACGACTGAGCTCATAAGCTACTTCAATGCACTTCAACGTCCTTCAAGGAAATGGCGGATAGTTTTTGGGCATTTAAATCAAAGCAGAATTCTTTGTTTTTTTTCCCTTTTAGGCATTATGGTTTCCATTGCTTGAAGCAGTAATGTCAGCTCAAAAACTGTTGAAAGTTGGATCATCCACCCATTACTTTGAATGTAAGTAGAGAAGTATTTTATGCATTGCAATCCTATTATTATAATCATGCCTTCCATCTGCTAAGGGGACAAGCCTTCCATCTGCTAAGACCTGGAGCTGCTGTTCTCAGGATGGTAAGATAATAACTGAAGTCAAATATTCAACACGGCACAGGTTCTAGTCACGTTATAGTTTAATTTTTGTTTTTGATGAATTGTTAAGAGAAATGAAGAAATTTGATTGCTATCTTTAAAGTGACAACGTGAGGTGAAGAGGTGCTGATCGTCCATCTTACTGATTAACTGGACTACCAAATTCCAATTAAATTACAAGGGAGGAAACAATGGTTTAGTGGTATCATCACTAGACTATTAATCCAGAAACTAAGATAATGTTCTGCAAACCCGGGTTTAAATCCTATCACAGCAGATGGATTAAGAATCTCCTGATGACCAGAAAACAATTGTCGATTCTTGGAAAAATTCATCTGGCTCATTAATATCCTTCAGGGAAGGAATTCTGCTATCCTCATCTGGTCTGGCCTACATGGGACACAGCAACTGTCCTGCGAAATGGCCTATCAATCACTACAAATTCACAACAAAGAAATGAAACTGGATGGACCACTTGGGACTGACCAAGGAACTGGAAAAGACAGTGACAGAAACACCCCAGTCGACCCTGCAAAGTCTTCCTTACTAACGTTTGGGGTCTCATGTCAAAATTGGACAGCTGTCTCACACGTGAGTCAAGCAAGAGCCTGGCATTGCCATATTCACAGAAACATAATTTATAATGCCCCAGACAGCACCACCACCATCCCTGGATATGTCCCTTCCACCAGCAGGATAGTGGCGGCACAGTAGTGTACAGTCTGGGGAGGAGTTGCCTTGGGAGACCTCAACATTGATTCTGGACCCCATGAATCATAGAATTCCTACAGTATGGAAGCAATCTATCGAGTCCACACTGTCCCTCTGAAGAGCATCCCACCCAGACCCACCCTCCTACACTATCTCTGTGACCTTGCATTTCCCATGGCTAACCTTCCTAGCCTGCACATCTTTGGACTGTGGGAGGAAACCGAGCACCTGGAGGAAAACAACACAGAGAGAATGTACAATCTCCACACAGACAGTGGCCCAGGGATGGAGATTTTAATATACACCACCAAGAGTGGCTGGACAGCAGCACTCCTGATCAAGCTGGCCAGTTCCTAAAGGGCATAGTTGCTAGACTGGAGTTCTGCGTCAGGTGGTGAGAGAGCCAACAAGAGGGAAAGACGTACTTTACCTCATCCTGATCTGCCAGCCATAGATGTATCTGTCCATGACAGTATCGGTAAGAGTGACTACCGCACAGTTTGTTTGGAGTCGAAGTCCTGCCTTCACATTGAGAATACTCTGCATTGTGGCACTATCACGTGCTAAACTGAACAGTTAGATCTGCTCCAGGCCTCATTTGTTCTTTTGGGCCAGTTCCCCATTGCCCTCAACTTACTATTTATTTTAAAAATCTCTTGATCTTCTCTTCAAATACTATCTGTGATCTAGCCTCTACAACTCTCTGTGGTGGAAAATTCTAGACATTTGCAGCTGTATGTGAGAAGAAATTCTTTTGCCCTTACATTCACATGAGTATCCCCTTATTGTGTAATTATGTCCCATAACTCAAGATCCCCCCGCCATAGTGGAAACATCATCTTAACACCTACCCTATTTTTCACTGTAAATACCCCAATTGCAACCTCCAGGAACCTGCGCTTAGGTTAGCTACACCTTCTTAATCCATGGCCCTCCAAGTGCAGATATATTCTGTTCCTGAGAATGCTTTCTAATAATTTCCCCACTGAGGCTAGGTTGACTGGTCGATAATTTCCTAATATATTCCTTCTTCTCCTTTATTATAATGAAACAATGTGAGCACATAATTTGTGGCATGAGAGGATTTAAAAATTTATGCTAGGCCTCAAATTGTCCTCCCTTGAATACATCTCATCTGAACCTTTTAGATTGAACAACTTTTACGGTTCTAAATCCATTATTATCTCCTCTCTCTATGTTAATTTCTTCTGATATCCAGGAATGTTGAACTGCCAGTCCTGCCCATCTTGAACCAAGCCTCAGTCATAGCTATAACATCATACTGCCTACTGTCTTATTCCCCTGGCTCCTTCTACTAAAATACTTTCCATTTTATTATCTAGCCTATGCTTGCTTTACCTTCCAGAATCTCTCATTCATGTTTTAACTTATAACTCCATCTCAGCTTCTCTCCCCTCTTAAAAAAAAAACCTACCATGATCCCATCCCCCCTCCCAATCTAGTTTAAGACAATGGCAATAGCAAATCTCCACCTGAGGAAGTTTTTCCCATTCCTGTTCAGATGTAATCTGTCCAACATGTACAAGTCTCACCTTCCCAGAAATGGCCCAAAGTCTCAGAAATCTAAAGTCTTTTCTCCTGCATCATCTCTTGAACCACATATATACCTGCTGTGTCATTCCACTGCTATACTCAGTATTGCGTGGCACAGGGAGGAATCCAGAGATTACTACTGTCTTTGAAGCTTGGCTTTTCAGTTTTCTACTTAACTCTCTCAAGTCTGCTTGCAGGACTTAATCTCTCTTTCTTCCTATATCCCAACAATCGCTTTCTGTTCATTCTCCCCCTTCAGAATGCTGGGCAGCTGTTTTGTGATATCTTTGACCTTCTGGAAGGAAACATACAGTTTTGGAGTCATGGCTACAGCTGCCAACATGCCCTCTACTCCCTTCACAAATGAATCCTCTAACACTACTGTCCTTCAACATGTTATCCCATCCCCAGTCTCGCCACCCAGACAGCTAGAACATCTACAGTGCCATGGCCTTGGCTCTGACTTATCTCCACAGAGAAACCATTATCCTGACCGTTTTCCAAGGCTGAAAAATGGTTTACAGACAAGATACACTCAGGGGATTCCCTTACCCCCTGGTTGATCCCCTTCTTTTATCTCTCAGTCACCCCTTCCCTTGAGCTGCAGGGTAACCAGTTGCTGAAATATAGCGTCCTTGAGCTTGTCAGCCCTTGTGAATGCATCGTGGTGCCCCCTACCTGCTGCTTCTCAAGCTCCAAAACTCAGAGTTCAGATTGCTCCGGCTGGAGGCGCCTTCTGCAAACTTGGTGTCCGAGACCATGTGAAGGGTCTGGAACATCCCACTTATTACCAGATGTGGATGTCATGGCCTGACCTCCCCAGCCATACCTTAACTAAATAGATCCTTGCTCTTATTTTACCCTCACTCCTATTTAAGTAAAGTCTAGAAATGTGTTATTCTTTATCACCCAAATCTAATTCAAGTCTGCTGCAGATCTGTCTTCTTCTCTATGAGGGTCCTGAACTTGCCTGTCTGTCTCAGGGTACTCATTTTGCCCACCCCTCCATTCTGAATCATAGGAACTAACAAATCAGTTGAATGTGATGTAAAACTGACTAGCTGAGACTGCAAATTAAGAGATTTATATTAATCTGTATATTCTGTGGGCATCTGTGCATCAAAATGACCTAACACCCAGGGCAAACCTGGGCGAAACCTGTAATAATTGGAAATCGATGTGCTTGTCATACTGCAACTCTATTTTGACGTATACCAGAAAGGTTGGACCAGTAATAAACACAAAGAATGCTGCAGAAACTTAGCAGGTCTGGCAGCACGTGTGGAGAGAGAAACTGAGCTAATGTTTTGAGTCCAGTATAACTCTTCTTCAATAAAGCCGCCTTTTCTTCTTCAGGGTTCAGAAGAAACGTCATCCTGCTGAGTTTCTCCAGCATTCTGTGTGTTTGTTCTGCAGTATTTGCTTTTATTCGAGTGGGACCAGTATGTGTCATTCGCAAATCTTACCGTTTTTACCTTCTGGGTCAGACTGAAATGCTATTTGGAAAGATCAGCATCTAGACCTTTCTGATGAAACTGATGGCATTTTAAAAAGAAGCCTGTGAGGGCTCACCAGATCAGTGGAAATTACACTTCCAGCTGGAACAATATTTAATCCGCGCATCTAGGATTTGTCCAGTGGCTTCTGATAGGTGGATGTATAGCAATATGAGATTAGATATTTCACTCCACTACTGTGCAGAGCCTGACTTGATATTCAAGATTGCATTTCAAGTTATTAATTTAAAGAGTCATTTAATACCTTGTAATTAAGGGGTTTTTTGGATTTAACAATTCAGTATTTATCTTCTTACAAGCAGCGTTTTAATCTTGGGTACAGTTTATTACAGCACACTGATTACAGCTTCTACCCTCAGAACAAAGGCAATGCACAGCAGTTTACTATTAGATTCCCCCCTACTGGATTAAAAAATGAAGCATTTAATATTCCAGATATTCATGGGATTCTTAATGACCTTAGCTCTGCTGTGCAGCAGATAATTGATGCTCTCAGCTCAAGGAGAAGATGACCTTTTGAATTACTTGCCCGATATTAGGCCATGTGTTCCCTCATGCACACTTAGAATCAGCTTAGCAATGTAATGGTGTGATACAGACAGTTAGCTGAGATTGTACGGCTAACATATTAAGCAACAATCAAAACCATCGATTTGATGTTTCCAACTTCAAATTCTTTCAACTTCAAATTCAACAGAAATGGTGAAAATCAAATTTTGCTCAGTTTAAGTGAGAATGGGTTGATAACATTTGTGGTTTCTTGATGACCACAGAGTGCAAGAGCCTGGGCAGTTTAATGATGTGCATTCACACCCTCGCACTTCATCCCAGATGGTCCTACTTTGATCAGTTTATACATTTTCTCAATCTGCAAGTGTAATCTTCAAATACATTTTAATCTTCAATCCCAATTTGAAATATCACCTAACATGCATCTGTACTAGAAATACAGACTTTCAAAGATTAAATTGACAATATATACCCAAGTGCCTTAGCAAGAAATGTTCTGGGAGGATCATCTCAAATATTAACAAAGAAACATTTGCTCTCCTCTTTAACAATCTATGTTTCTCAGTGAGATTTCTTGATCACTTAAAGTTTTTCAAGGATTCTTGACAGAGGAGATCTTCAACCTTGCAATTGGTTTTCAAAGATGCACTACTCTAACGCTCAACTCCACAATTGTGTCCAACACTTTTTAATATATCCTGGCTCATGTCAGTTAAATTTATGTCTGATCTTCTATTCATAGTTCTGAAGCACTTGACAAAACAAGTACTGAACAGCATGACAGGATTTATCGCACTTCCATCAATTTTACAACGAATATTACAGGTAGGTTCTCAAAGCATTCAACAAAGCTTTTCTTAGTTCACACCTGGAGTACTGTGGGCTGTTCCACGCAGCAAACATGAATGGGAATGTATTGGTCCTGTAAAGATAGTAACATTGGTATATTCAAGTTATTCCTGGGCGCCAATGGTTAAATTATGAGGTGAAATTATACAGTGTTTTATTCTCTAGAACTTGGAAGGCCAAGGTATGATTTAATAAAGTTTTCAAGGTATTAACCAAGCAGGTAGGGTGGATTGCAAAGAACTATTTCTGCTCATTGTAGAATCTAAAAATAGGAAATGTTGTCAAAACATTAAAGTCAAAGTTATCAGGAATGAAACTAGGAAGCAATGCTACACAGTGTTCTGGTAGGTTAGAGCTGTCTTCTACAGTGGCAATTGATTTATCGATTTTTTTCATGCTGAAAGCACTTCAGGAATATGGCAAAAAGGCAGATACGTGGTGGTAAGTCATAAACCAGCTATAATCTAATTGAATGGTGGATCAGTCTTGTGGTGATAAATAATCTATGCCTGTCCCTAGAAATAAATGAAAAGGTAAAAGAAACAAGAGAGTGATGTATAATTTAAAAATAGTTATCACCTAAAGAAGCAAATCCCCAAGGTCTTAACTTTTGTTGAGTCTCCAATGTTAAGTGGTGTCTTGTCGGACCATTAAGCACCCCAATAGAAATGGTCTTTAGAGCATGAAATAGCAACCTTCATTTTCTGCAATGCAGTCTCATTTGTAATTTACAGTGCAAATCTGTCAATTTGTTGGCACTCAGAAAGATGTTAAGAATGATCTCATTTTTGCAAGTTTTTGGTAGAATAGTATACATTGTCCAGTAAGTCATGGTGACACACAGCAACAGTGTGCTTCTTTTAGTGTAGATTGTTAGCGTGTTATCAAGAATGGCATAATGGTTTAGGCACAAATAATGTTGTCCGCTGAGAATGTGTTGTTATTTTCCCAGCAGATTCTGAGCAGTTGGCTCCATGCAAAATGTTGCTATTAGTTCAGAATGAATTTTGGCTTTTAATCTGCTTTTAAAAAATTGAAAAGCGGTATCTTGTAAAGTTACTTTACTCTCAAGTGTGTTGAGGACAGGTTTCCTGCTGCATACAGCTTGAGAAGATGAATCACAAAACTGGGCCTACTCAGCAGAAATGATGTTTGTTATAAAAAATTGGAACCAAAGTAAAGGACTGATTTCGCAGCAGGCAATGTCTATGTGTATATAGGAGCTGATAACACTGAAATATCAATTATTTTTGTGTTACTGTGGTTCTGTTCGCCGAGCTGGAAGTTTTTGTTGCAAATACAGCTTGAGAAGATGAATCACAAAACTGGGCCTACTCAGCAGAAATGATGTTTGTTATAAAAAATTGGAACCAAAGTAAAGGACTGATTTCGCAGCAGGCAATGTCTATGTGTATATAGGAGCTGATAACACTGAAATATCAATTATTTTTGTGTTACTGTGGTTCTGTTCGCCGAGCTGGAAGTTTTTGTTGCAAACGTTTCGTCCACTGGCTAGGCGACATCATCAGTGCTTGGGAGCCTCCTGCGAAGCGCTTCTTTGATGTTTCCTCCAGTGTTTATAGTGGTCTGTCCCTGCCGCTTCCGGTTGTCCGTTTCAGCTGTCCGCTATAGTGGTTGGTATATTGGGTCCAGGTCGATGTGTTTGTTGATGGAGTTTGTGGATGAATGCCATGCCTCTAGGAATTCCCTGGCTGTTCTCTGTCTGGCTTGCCCTATGATAGTGTTGTCCCAGTCGAATTCATGTTGGCTAAACCCCTTCTGAACCACCCTGTCTGCATGTGACACATACTTCAAAGACCAGAACCCCTCGGTCTCTTTGTTCCATATCACTATCCGAGGCCCAACCTTTAATCAGTGTAAGTCCTGCCCTTGTTTGTTTTACCAAGATGTAATATTTTGCATTTATTCCAATCCAAAAAATCACAAACATCCTTCGAGTATAAAGGCAAGAATAGTATACTTAAGAATAAAATAAGTAAGGCAAAAAGGGGACAGGACACCACTTTGGCAAATAAGGTAAGGAATAGGGAAAGGGTTTTTAGAAATACATTAAGACCAAATGGGTCACTAGAGAGAGAATTGGCTACCTTAAAGATCAGCAAGGCAGCCTATGTGTGGAGACATAGGAGATTATGGTTGTTGGGGGGGATACTAAACGAGTGGCATCAGTGTTTACTGTGGAGAAGGACGGATTTGTAGAGGTTGTCAAGATTAGAGATCGTGAGGATGATGAGATGGGAGGAGATTGAAGGGTATTACAGAGATGTTTGTGATACCCGAGATAGTGATGGTTCTGAGGTGAGAGAGGATTTCTAGAGATAAGGAAGAGTTTAGTCTGGATGAGGTGACAGTGATCTGGGGAGTTGTGAGCATGGAGGAATTCAGTGATAGCGAGAGTTAGTCATAATGTTATACAGCACAGTAACAGACCCTATGGTTAAACCAATCCGTTCGGTCCCTTTTATATCCTTCCCCTCTCACTCTAAACCTATGCCCTCTAGTTCTGGAGTCCCCCACCCCAGAGAAAAGACTTTTTCTGTTGTGGTTCTGTTCGCCGAGCTTGAAGTTTTTGTTGCAAACGTTTCGTCCGCAACAAGCAACATGAATTCGACTGGGACAACACTACTATCATAGGGCAAGCCAGACAGAGAACAGCCAGGGAATTCCTAGAGGCATGGCATTTATCCACAAACTCCATCAACAAACACATCGACCTGGACCCAATATACCAACCACCAAAGCGGACAGCTGAAACTGACAACCGGAAGCGGCAGGGACAGACCACTATAAACACCGGAGGAAACATCAAAGAAGCGCTTCGCAGGAGGCTCCCAAGCACTGATGATGTCGCCTAGCCAGGGGACGAAACGTTTGCAACAAAAACTTCCAGCTCGGCGAACAGAACCACAACAATGAGCACCCGAGCTACAAATCTTCGCACAAACTTTGAATTTTTGTGTTAATAATTATTTTTCCATTCTACAATTAAAGAAGTCCATGAGTAACATATGATTGTTGATTATTTTTCTCCAGTTAGAGTTTCTAACTCTTTAATAATAACAGTGAGGTGTTGACTCTCTTATAATGTGAAGTGTTGAAAGATTAGAGTTTGACGTGGTTACTGTGGGGCTTTGTTTGATCGCTGTAATGTACATTTTTGGGACTGAATATAATGTCTAACAATGGAAGCACGTGATGCAGATTATAATTAACCATCAAGGTCAGGTCTTTACTTCTCCAGGTGATTTAAAATGGTAGCACTGTTATGAACAAGAAAGTGTACACATTCAAAGAATTCTGTTTGTGGCTTGAAGTCAAAATGAAATGTTGCTTTTAGTAAACTGAATGTATTCCATGATGTACAAGAGCAGAAAACATGATAAACTGGAATAACAAAGCGAACGTCAGTTATGGACGGTCCACAAGAATACTTAGACCAGCTTTGTGAGTAGTTTTATAACTGTATGTTAATTGGAATGATCAGAATGAATTTGTTCAAGCCAAGTGTTTTTGGATAATTTACTATTTTTCTCTTGAAGGATGGTGACACATGGAGCAATAGGGTGGATGATTTTTTTAGAAAGCACTTACTTCTGTGTTTCACACATGGTTTGATGTAAATAATCATGAATTGTGACAGCCTGGATTGAAAGTTAGTTGATAAGATGTTCAAGGGCCATGTGCGTTCTTCCCAGGGCAGCAGTATATTAAGCAATGTACCATGGAGGTCAGTGCTCAGTCCAATTGTTGAAGCACATGTAGATGATTTGGATTTATACATAAGGGTTAAAGTAACAACGCTTGCTATTAGCATTGCCTTTTATGTCCATCTATGTCTTTGGTTCTGTTTGAGCATTCACTTTGGATGAACAAGACAATTCACAATCCTTCTTGCTTTACAAATCTGAATTAATTTTAGAGCTTATAAGGTCAGTCTAAAACATGATCTCATAGTTAAAGATTCTATCGGAGATAGCAATTTCAACATCGTAGCATTTCAAACTCCGTTTGAGGAAGCGCAATAAAATAAGTGCCCTCAGCTCAAATTAGGGCATCTACCGAGGTATGAAGAAAGAGTCGTCTAAAATGGACTGGGAAAATCATTGGCAGCATTTAAGCAGATATTTCGGAATGCTTATTAAAAGTTTATTCCGTCGAAAAGGAGGACTCGATCAAAAGGACGAACCGTCCATGGTTAGCAAAGTCAGCCAACATAGTAAGAATCAAAAGGCAGACTATTATTTAGATGGGGATAGATAGACTCCAAAAATAAAGCAGCACTTTGGATCTGGGTGTTCTTGTGCATGCAAAGGTTAGCATGCAGGTGCAACAATTAACTGAGAAGGCAAATGGAGTTTGGAGTTTTAAAAACAGTGAAGTCATATTACACATGTACAGGGGATTGGTGAAACTGTGTGTCTGGAATTCAGTTGACAGTTTTGGTCCCGTATTTAAGAAAGGATGTACTGGCATTGAAAGCAGTTCAAAAGAGGTTCACAAAGCTTGTTTCTGGGATAAAGATGTTGACTTATCATTGATGACTAAACAGCATAGGTCTTTATTTATTAGAGTTTAGAAGAATGAGGAGTAATCTCACTAAAGCATGCAAGATTTTGACGGGGTTTCAGCCTTAGTACATTCATCCTCACTTTATTCTTGGTGTCATTGTGGGTGAAGGGTTCAATGTCTTTGGACCTACTCTTTGTAACCCATTTCCAACATCCCTCTCTCTTTCTTTCCCTCTCCTTCTCTGCAATAATCCAAAACTTTAAAACCCATTTTGCCCATCTTGCACGGTCTGAATGTTATGATGGAAATAGAATTGAATGAAAAAGCACACAGTATGTGGAAGTTTAAATGAAGATGAGTTCTGCCCATGATTTCTTTGTGCTTTGTACCAATTGCAAAGTTCAATTACCTGAAGCAGTATCATCCTCCAAAGTGGCCAAGCCTCCAGATTGGGGTGTTGACTTCCTGTTGCTTGTGTTTATTTGGGTGTATTTATGTTGTGTCCACAGTGATCAGCAGCCATTTGAAACCAGTCTTCATTTTGTTTCTCCATTTCCTGCAATTACTTTCAATTAAGTTGATTTTAGTCAATTGCAATGTGGTTCTGGTTTTCGGCATCCAGGGCGCAGGTCAAAACAGATAATTGGACCAAGGGTGTTAATATGTTATATTTAAAAATGCTTAATGTCCTCACTCCATGTTGTGATCCTGCAGAATGTTCTTTCACTGACCAATCGATTATCACCCATTTTGTTCATGGAAGATTTTACCCTGTAGAATGGCCTGGACAGAGTGGATGATGGGAAGATGTTTCCATCAGTAGGACAGACTAGGTACTGAGGGCACAGCCTTAGAGTAAAGGGAAGACCTTTTAGAGTGGAGAAAAGGAGAAACTTCTTAAGCCAGACAGTGGCGAATATATGGAATTCATTGCCACAGAAAACTGGAGGTCAGGTCATTGAGTATATTTTAGACTTAGATTCTTGAATATCAAGGGGATCAAGGCTTACAGGGAGAAAGCAGGAAAATGGGATTGAGAAACTTATCAGCATGACTGAATGGCGGAGCAGACTCGAGGGCTGAATGGCCTAGTTTCTGCTCTAATGCCTTATGGTCTTAATATGCATGGAAAATTTAGCTGCATACAATTTGCCACTTGTGCCCAATGGAAAGTCCTGTCTTGATGGTTCCTGGTTCCTGGTTCAGCACCTGTTTTTGTTTCTACCCATCTATGAGGCATCTCAGGACAACTTTGACGTTGATGCTACAGTATGACTGTAAGCTGTTGTTTATTAAGTAAACTGCTTCATCATGACCATCCTTCCATCAGAAGGTCAAAAGTTGGGCTGTTTGCTGATGATAACACAAATGTAGCACCATTCATGACTCCTCAGATACAGTCCATGTTCAAATCTAACAAGATCTGGACAATATACAGTTGACCAGAAACTGAACTGGACAAGTCAAATAAGTACTGTAGCTACAAGAGCAAGTCAGAGCCTTGGAATACTGTAATGAGTTACTCACCACCTGACTCGCCAAAGCCTGTCCACCACCTTCTAGACACAAGTCAGGAGTGTGATGAATGTTACCCACTTGCCTGGATGAGTACAGCCCCAACACTCAAGATGCTTGACACCATCCAGGACAAAGCAGCCTGCTTGACTAATACCACATCCACAAGCATCCACTCTCTCTACCATCAACGCTCAGTAACAGCACTGTGCACTATCTATAAGATGCATTGCAGACCTTCACTAAAGATTCTCAGGCAGCACCTTCCAAACCCATGGCCATTTCCATCTAAAAGGACAAGGGCAGCAGATACACAGGAACAATGTCACCTGCAAGTTCCCCTCCAAGCCACTCACCAGCCTGACTTGGGAATATATCGCTGTTCCTTCAGTGTTGCTGGGTCAGAATCCTGGAATTCCCTCCCTAATAGCATTGTGGGTAAACTAACAGTACATGGATTGCAGCGGTTTAAGAAGGTGGCTGGAGGTTGAATGGTCAGCAGTTTGGTCAGGTGGTTGAATGCATCGGTATTGGATAAAATTTGACTCAAAGTGAGACATGCATTTGTGTATTTGGGTTGCAACTGGAGAATAATATATGCATCCAATAGAAAGAAAGTAACTTCTGTGAAAGAATAGGGACCTAAAAGTTCAAATGCATAACTCCTCTTAAGTTTGAGTGTAGTTAATTACAATAATGTATTTGATGATTATAAATGGTGCTACAGAGTTCATGAGTAAAATGGTAATACATTTATTTCAGCAATACTTTTGCTTCAGAGTACAGCAGCTTTATAAAAACGGCTGTAATATGCATAGAATGAATGTTTAACAGAACAAACTGATATTTGTTCAAATTATTTCAATGGAGGAGTGAAGACTAAGGGGAGATTTATTTGTAGTTAAAGTTATGATAAATATTGATGGAGTGAATAGGTAAGGCTACTCCTTGCAGATACAATGATGATTAGGTCATCACTTTAAACTGGCTATCAGAGGATTATGATTTTATTATTTGGAGTGAGGCATGTTTACACCTGGGAACAGTTTAGACAGAAACCACTGCATTTTCAATGGAATAACGTAAAGCAGAAGATGATTTGCAGCACACATTGACCGGAATGCTGGAATTGGTTTTGAATTGTTCTGGCAAAGAGCCTGCACACGCACAGTTACTGAATGGCATTTCCTATGCTGTAACTGGTGTGGTTGAATGAAACACACCTATTTTGTACATCCATTCTTCTTATGCTTTCTTCATTTAGTCACTGAAGTGGATGATATAGCATTCATTTGACAGAGGATAAATTTCCAATATTCTTCATTATTCAGCAAACCAGTCAGGTACAGAAGAGTAAGTTGCAGGACGAAACACGTTCACCTTGAGTAGCTGGAAGAATATTAACTACTAAGATGACATAGGTTGACTAAACTCTACAAAGCAGGGGAGAGATACAGGATAAATATTAATCTGTTCTGTTTAGTACACATCATGCCAGTTATACTAAATGTTTGATGCAGGATTAAAAATTGCTACATGATTTCACAAAGTACTTCCAGTTTATTTGTAGAATAAGATTAATGTTCTTTCAAATCTGCACAATTGATGTGTTTTGCTTAATGGCATAAGTATCCTTTTGTTATCAAGCTGCAGGGGGAATAGCAATTTTATATTGACTTATTGTGTTCTGACTTGCGTACAAAACAACTTATGGAGTCCATTCACAACCTGGAGACTGCCTGTACTCATTTCACACAACCCTGCGGATTGCAAAACTGATCGACTAGCCAGTGTAAATGTTTCAAATTATTACTGAACATTTTAAAAATGTGGAGGGACATGAGAAAATAAATCTCTGTAATAGGCTGCAAGACAATAGGACTACATACTGGATGTAACAAGAGAAGAATTCATGAAGCTTTGTGGCTTTGCAATGTAATTAATATTGCAGAGTTTCCAGAATGCATTGAGAAGCTCTTGATAACCCCTTGTCAGGTGACAACATTTGTTTTGCAAGGATAATGGTTCAAAGTAAGAAAGAATATCTCTATTCAAGTCTAACCATGCCAAAAATTGTTGATAATCAAAAGAAATCATATTGAACTTGGACCTTGTCATGAAGAGGAAACCTGTTTGAAGCCAAACTACCATCATGTTGTTACAAATTAGCTTACAGTTGCATAATCATTTTCGAACACTGTGACTTAATTTAAGGACTTCAGGGCTTCTTGTTGCATATAATATTTCATCCCCAAAATGCTTGATCTATAACCAGCCACTAGCCCCTACCAGGTGCCATGGACTATGCTGTATGCAATATCTCAAACAGTATCTGTCTTTTTGTAGACAATGTTCCACTATTTTCCTGTGTCATAATGTCAAGTTTCCTTCAGTTCATCCATGGTTCCATTGAAGCTTGGGTGGCATGTTCAATGTTTTTGAGGAATGTAATGTTTAGCAGTGAATTTGAATTTTTTAGCAGAAGCTGCCCTCACCCCCCTCCCTTTGATTTTGCTTGCAAACTCACGTGACCACACTCTCTCACTGAAGTGAGAGGAGCACTCCCCCAGCTGTGACTCTCATGGGCAATTGTGAATTAAAAATTGCCTATTAAAGTTCTGGAGCACTTGATTGTTCCATAATCTGTGTAGAAAGAGTTTGCCAATGTTATTTTACTTGTGATAAACATGGGGCCAGTTTTAAGTCATGTTAAATTGATTTCATCTTCAGTATTCTGGAGCACTACAGAAGGAGATTGTATAATACTTCTCTATTTATAACATTGATACTGTCTCACTGGAATCTTGAAATTGCTGCCCTTTTCTATAAGTAGGATTTTCTGGAGTTAATCTTTGAATTTCATTGGTCTGAATTTTCCCATTTTTGGATAAGGGCTTACTCGAGTTAAATTCGTTGTACCCTCTCTGACAAGGCCCCTGTTGATGCGTCTCATATAATCTTCTGTCTGTCATCTCATTGGTTATGCACTTGGCCTGTTGAGTGCCTCTTTCAAAGAATCGCTCAGCAAGGGTGGCTGAAATGCCATTGCCACCAGACCTTCGCGAAGTTTACATCCTGCTGTGCCATATTTAACTCTAGCTCCAAGGGACACGGTACATTGCAAGCCAGGAGCTGTGCCTCTCACTATTGTGTTCCAGCCTTATCCCAATGAAAACAGCCCAGTAAGACAAGCTAACTCCTCATTTCACTAACAGGGGCATGAAAGTGCTGGTGGACTGGCTATGGAAAGGAGAACAGTGCTTTTCCTGCTGACCGGCAAAGGACACCACGCTCAGCTAGCCTGGTCAGTGCCATATCCTTAGTGAAACCCAACACATAGCAGTACAAGGAGAAGATCTTCTTTGCTTTACAGGAACACATGCCACCATGTTTTCTCTGCTCCCTCTAACTCTGCTATTTCACCTTCACCAAGATTCAAAGACTACACTTCCCAATAGGGCATGTATTATGATTACTCAGTGGTTCTCACGCACTTTATCCTCTTAAATTACTAAGCATTCATGCCCTCTGCAGTTCATACTCACTCACTTGAGAGCATTTTATCACCTCTCCTGTCCAAGCACCACCACAAACTATTCTTCCATCTTACTCGGTCCTTTTGTTTGGTGATTAGAGAAACAACCGTCCACCCTAAGTTTCGTCACTCCACAGTCCTCCAACTGATGTACATGATTTTCTAATCAACCCATTCAGAGATTTTGTTACACAACTCTGAAACTGTTGAGACTTGAACCTGGGTCATCTGCCTCAGAGATAAGGGCACTCTGCAAACACCCTCCTTAATTAATGTATCAGTGTGCCCCAAAGGGGATGCATTAGACCTGCAGAACTTAATGTGGCCAACCACATAGACTGGAATCAGACGAGCCCCTTGACTAACTGTGGGAGTGCCCCCTGACTGACTATGGAACCCCCCTCTCCCTTGATCCCACCTGTGCTGCTTCCCTTTGACTTTCACATAAGGGTGTTTGGTTGAAGGATATGCAGTGTGTTTACCAGGTAAGCTGCTGGCCTGTTCAGAAGGTGGGACATTAACGTAGTGTGATGTCATGCAGCAACACATCCATCCACTTGACTATTCAGTTCTTCAAGCTGCTGCCTGTTGTGCGTGAAACAGAAATGCAAACTATTGGGGCTTATGGTCTCCAAGTAAGCACAATATGAATGAGCATTCTGAAACTAAAAGCGATATGGTGCATTCTGTCCAGATGCAAGAGATGTGTGTGTCCTTATGTACAAACAAAAGGCAGAAATATTCAAGCCTGAAAAGACCCTGAACTCCAAGGTGAAGTCCTGAAGGCCTGAAATAGTGAGAAGGTTAATCCAAAAACAAGTGTAATGATGTGCTGATGTTGTTGGTTTGTCTTTGCAAACTTGTTTGAATGAAGGTTGGAAGAGGACAGGGTCTACGGAGCATGCAATGATGTTATGTTGAAGGCAGTTGGACGAATGTCCACAGAACCAAGTGGCAAGCTGTTGCTGCCAGGTTTCCACTCTGACTTTTATGTCGGGAATTGGCACGATCTAATTTCTTGGAGAAGAATTGGCAGCTGCGTCAAACTGAGGTGAGTATGGCTAATAATGAGCTGCAAAGCTCATGGAACTAAAATAGTCAGCACTCATTAGCAAGATGTTGCTTTTTCAACCCTAAGGGGAAAATCAGACTTGTTTCCCTTAATGTCAAGAACCTGATTTATCCAACATTCACGCCATTATCTATGGTGCTGAAGGCAACAGAACATCTCGCGCATGCTCTGGAAGAAATGTTATTATGGTATAAATGTGTATAATGAACATTAACTTCTAACTGAAGTAACCTTTTTTTTGTACAAAATTCAAATGTGGAAGGGTACCCCAAAGAATGAAAGAAACCGTATGCATTTAGCTAGCACCAATCATGTTGTGACAACTTTCCAAACTAATTAATTATTTTGAGGTTATTGCTAACAAGAACAGCAGTAATTTTCTGCACAGAAAGGATTCACAAATGCTGTTTGGATAATTGACTATGTAAGCCTTTTATCTTAGAAAAACTATTTGTGATTTTTTAAAAAATGGTCTAAATCATTTTACATCCAAAGTGCGGTTCTTCAGATGTTGCCTAGGGTTAAAAGCCAACCTTTGTCTATGGTATATCTATTTAAAACTTGGATTGGGTAATTAAGGCAGCATGATGGCTCAGTGGTTGGCACTGCAGCCTCACAACATCAGGGACTCTGGTTCGATGCCAGCCTCAGGTGACTGTGCAAACTCCACATAGACATTCTCCCCATGTCTGCGTGAGTTTCCTCCGAGTACTCTGGTTTCTTCCCATAGTCTAAAGATGCGCAAGTCAGGTGAATTGGCCATGCTAAATTGCCCGTAGTGTTAGGTGAAGGCGTAAATGTAGGAGAATGGGTCTGGGTGGGTTGCTCTTCAGAGGGTCAGTGTGGATTTGTTGGGCCAACTGGTCTGTTGCTCATTGTCGGGAATCTAATCCTAATCTAATAATTAATTATCATGTTTATTTGAGTCAGTAAATCCTTGTTATCTTTGATTTTCTACCTTACAATTAATTTACTTGCTCATGTTTTACGTTGCCGAAATAGACAAATATGTCTTTGTTGTCTTCAGGGATTATCTTTCAGACACTGTGTGGCTTGAACATTCTTTTAAACTGGAACAATTGCAAAATGCTGTAATAATTTTGCTGGCAACGTTTGAAGAAAAAGTACATGTGGGTATACTGCTGAGAAAAACTGGTTGGAAGTAGGAAACTTTGGTGCATTAGTGCAGAACTTAACAATCTCATAAATGCTAACGTTCCAGGAAAAAAGATGCTGTTTTATTATGCTTTGTTGAGTCTTTGCTAGAGCTAATTTGGGAATAGACAATTCGAAAAATTATGTTGTCTCCTCATAAGTTTTAATTTGTAAAAGAAGTCAGAGTTTATCCACCTCTATCAGCCTCATCTCCACTTTCATGCAACTTAAGCTGGCAGTCCTAATTTCACTGCCATGTGGGCAATATCTTTCCTACAGTTCAATTTGTTTTGCATATTAAAATTGTCAGCCTTGTCATTTTTAAATTCAGTTGTGTCTAATGGATTGGAGGTGGCACCAAAGTTCAGACTATTTATCAGGAATTTTGATCTTGCATCAAACAGGGTTTGAAAAAAAATCTTAATTGAATCAATGGGAACTTTTCCACAACTATATATGGCATTTCCAACATATGGACAAGGGGAGACTGCTGAGCTCCAATGAGATTACAGCTGATCTGTGAACTAAATTCATATATCTGCATTTTCTTTATTTATCTTAGTTTGGTGCCCAACAAAACATGCAACAATTTCAGACTTAAAGTGTGTAATCAATCTAGCATAACTGCCCTTTGTGAAAGAGTTCCAAACTATACCCTTCATGTGTAGCTTTGAAAGAGTTAAATCTTTTCAGCCATGCTGTTTTGTTAGATTAGAGATGATAGAATATCTGGAATATCTCATTACCAACATAACAAAAATGCCATTATTGCTTTTATTGACTAAAATCCTTAATATCCACACCAGCTGCACTGCCATCTGCAGAAACCAGCTGCTAAATGGGCACATCAATCACAAATTGGCATCTTTGCAGCAATAATAGATCTGTTCATATAGCACGAGAACTTTTGGAAAAGAGTTTACAGCATTGATAACTGTGTGAAGGAACTTCTTAAGTCATGTTTTAAATTGCTGCTGTCTATTCAACGAATAATCTGAAATGTTTTTGTTCTGGTAAAACCTGTATTTGTTTCACAGGATAAAATAATGCACTTTCAACTCTTCCATGCTGGAGAGCATCGTGCATTTTTAGGAGTCTTTCAGTTAAGCAGTTTGGCACTAAAATATTTTTCTGTTTCCAAAACAGATGCACAAGTTCATTAATTGTAATTTCAGTAGAGATCAATTTTCCTAATCCCCCTTTGTTAATATTTTGCTTTTGTTCAGTTTCTCATGCAGTGATACATAAATTTTCACCCTGTGGTTGATTTTGCAGTACTTTTTATCAGCTTTCTTCTGTGCTGGAACCTTCAATTGTTTCTAATATTCTGTATTAAATCCTTGGGGTTCAGTTATCTCTTTCTGTTTGGAAGGTTTTGTAAGCAAGGTGTTCTAATTCAAGCTCTTCCCTGACACATTTTTCAAAGGCAAAGTCCGCTTTTATAGATAAGAAGACAAACCAAAGTTTGAAATAACACTGAATGGAAGCCGACATTTCAGATGTTCAGTAAACCCTATATTGACAGACCATAAATTCAGTTGTATAGTCAGTAATTTGTGTTTGTGAAATTTAAATTGAGTAAGCAAATACAAGCCACTAGATTGGAAAGATTTTTTTAACTTAATTGGAAACTGTGAGCTCCAGAGCGGGAAAAATTCTTATTGTATCTTCTAATGATACTGTCAAAATACTGTAAATTATTCGATATATGCTCTTTAAGAAATTACCCCAATAGAAATGGTGAACTATTTATTAGAAAGAAGTGTTTGTGCTTACCTTACCTATTCTACTTAATATTTGTGTCCCTTGATGAGTCCATCTTTACTGCAAGCTGAAATTACCATAATCTTCGCTGTACATTTATGCTGATCAAAACTGAATAAACTACTGTTTATTCCAAAAAACGTTAGCGTACTTTTTTAGAGTTGAATCTGACTTTTCTGGCCATCTATCCTATTATTCCTTGGAATCTATTTTCATGAACATTATGTACCACCACAGTGCATATGAAACATCTTTGTCCTGCCACTGAGGGAGGAGGTGGTACAGTCAACTAGGAGAAAGTGAAGACTGCAGATGCTGGAGATCAGAGCTTAAACATGTGTTGCTGGAAAAGCGCAGCAGGTCAGGCAGCATCAAAGGAACAGGAGAATCGATGCTTCGGGTATAAGACCTTCTTCAGGAAGAAGGGCTTATGCCCGAAACGTCGATTCTCCTGTTCCTTTGATGCTGCCTGACCTGCTGCGCTTTTCCAGCAACACATTTTTAAGCTTAGGAGGTGGTACAGTGTTTGGTTTGGTGATTCTCTACATGGAATTTGTATCAAAGCTCATGCTAATTTTACAAGCTTTGTACCTTGGGTTGAAAGATGGATACAATAATGAATTATTAAGGAATATGAGATCTTTTTGTTTTGCATGGCCAGGGAATTGTAGTTTCCTTGGAGTCGAGTAAAATGCATTGCTTCAGGGTCCATTTGAGGAGTGCATCAGACACATTTCTCAAACAAAATCATATTCAAAAGAAACCTTGCATCCTAAAATTATCTTTGATGAAATTTACCCTTGTAGAGTGGCAGCAGTTATCAACAAAGTGCCTCCAAAAAAAAATCACAAATAAAATACTTTCTTTTTCATTTCTTTTTCCATCATCCCCAAAACAATCTTGCCAAATGCATTTCTCAGATTTGTGGAATACAGCGTTAATCAAGATGTCTGTGCATGCTTATCCTGAAGAAGGGCTTATGCCCGAAACGTCGATTTTCCTGTTCCTTGGATGCTGTCTGACCTGCTGCGCTTTTCCAGCAACACATTTTCAGCTGTGTATGAAGTTAGACCAGACAGCCTCTCCGTTCTAAAACAACTGAAAAAAACTGCTAAAGCAATTCAACATTTCCTCTTCAGAACCTGCCAATCCCCAGTAAAGATATGCAGCCTGATCTCTAAATTACTGATCCACATATTTCCAGCCTCTTCTACTTGAGTGGCACTGAGCAGCTCCAAAAAGATACCAACTTGCGAACAGCTTGAATTTCACAGTAAAACTCCTGGCTGAAAATAAAGTGCACGTAGGGAACCAATTGTGCAGCTGAAGCAGATTCCAGTTTACATTTGAATGAAATGCAACAAATTAGGTGGAATTATTGATGCATGCACAGATTCCAATGTATTCATCTATAGAACCTTTTATTTTATTTAACCAAAAGATGAAGTGCCATTCAAGAGCTTGGTTGAGCTCCAAATCCCATTTATGGATTAACTTTAGGCATTGTTTCTGCAGTTTCTCAGGAGAATATGAGTTGTGTTAGATACTTTTATGACCCATGAGGGTTATGTTTCGGGATTTTTTTTAAGGCAGATTTTTTTTGTTTCAGCAGTTTCATGAGCATTTGATAGACTTTCAGTGTAATTGTAGGTCTCATTATTTCTGCAATATTGGATAGTGAGTTCTTCAATGTTACAACAGATTGCTGAACATCAAATCAATGGAAAAATGGAAGCACTGTCCAGATGGCATATTTAAATATGATTGAATTCTTTTTCACTTGGCTCATGTATTTGAACATTTATAAAATGCTGGTCAATTTAATATCACTTACCTGTTAAGGACAGGATTCTATGATCACTCATTGCTTAAATTATGCCACATTTATTTATGATAGTTGAAGTTATGAAGACCTTTTAAACTTGCCTGTCGAATGGTTCTTTACTCCAAATAAACTTTCTTGAAGGTTCATGAGTGGTCCAAAGTGCCAATGTGTAGAAATGGAGGGAGCTCTTTAAAAACAGTGCAGCAATGGATTAGACAATTGCACGATTCCAGCATGTAGTCTCACTAGCTGCATCCTGATACCAGAGCTATAAGAAGAATCTCATAGGGCGGGAATGTAGGCAGAAATCCTGGAATCAGGTCCTGCCTGACCGTTTTGAAAATCTTGGCATGAAAACTTGGGCCTTTGGTTGCTGAATTGCTTTAGGGCAAATATGATTCAGTTTTTCAGCTTACAATTGTCTGAACTTAAAGCAGCATAACTCTTCCACATAAAATCTTCCAGATCTTCTGAAAACCGAGCTGAATTTGTGTAGAAATAAAAATATTTCTTGAGGTTGCCTTGCATTTCATGTGAACTACTTTAGTCAGAGGGGAGAGGGGAGGCCTTAGCAAATACAACTTTATCAGGTGATGGATAAGATTGCCTTTAGAAATGTAAACCACCAATCATGCAGCAAAATTAACTGCACTGTTTCAACTCCTGTCCCTACGCCACTTTGAGGTAAATGGGATTAATGGAATGAGTCTAAAAAAGAGCAGCAAAGGGACAACGGGCAGACTATGCTGGATCATTCAGTAATTCTGTGTACTTCACATGTCAGCTATACTTTGTGAGCTCATGATTGAGAGCCTTCAGATGTGTCCTATCACAACTTGTTCTCCAAACAATGAGCTATTGCTGACTGACTTGACAAGACAGAAGTTTAAATCATTGCTTATTTCTGGACAGCAAAGATGTTGAACTCTTCTTGCAATAGTTAATTGGCCACAGGGATTTGAATACTTTGGAAGGTGAATATTATTTTCGAGCTGGTTCAGATATGAAAACTACGCAAGTGATTATACTTCAAAATTCTTTCATTGGCTATAAACATCTTGAGACATCTATTGATCCTGAAGTACGGTACACAAAGGAAACATTTAATAATACAAGAGCTAGAAATGTGGAGGAAGCTAAGCTCTGTTGAGAAAAGAACCAGAAAGTCGAAAGAGAATGTAGCTTGACTGAAACTTTTACATTGCACCATGGTCCAATTGAGTACAGGTACACTGTCTTTCATCCGAAACCCTCGGGGCCAGCTGGTTTTCGGAATTCGAAACGTTTCGGATTTCGGAATAACTGAGTTTCTCGGTGAAATAAAAAAGATGCTGAAAAGTAGACGCACCTGTGAGTACTATGAGCGCTGAGACAGAATTGACACCTGCCAGTGCTGGGCCATGCCGCCACGTCACATCTGAGTGATGTGGGTCGAGTAGGTGTGGAGTTGGGTCACCTATTTGCAGGCCAAATAACCTTTTATGGAGAAAAAAACTTCACAAAAAGATCTTCTGATTTTGGAGTTTTTGGATTTTGGATAAAGGATTGTGTACCTGTAATTCGAACAATTCTGAGTCTAAATAAACATTAATAGTATTTTTATATTATTTGAACATAATGTGTTACAAGATAAGATGTAAAGATAAGGAAGTTATGCCTATGTGCATATAAAATTTGATATTTTGCATTACCCTCTTCTGCAATTTAATTTTGCATCGGAATGTTGTGCATTTTCTTATTTAATCTCTTGAAGCATTTGTAGGCACTTAGATTTCCATATTCAGTTTAAAATATATTGGTATTTGTCTTTTTCAGAAAGTTCCTTATATAAAACTGAAGCAATAGTTTTTTCACAGCATGGAACATTTACACAAAAATGTTGTAAATTCCTTTTGGCTTATTCTTGATTAATACAATACCTTTGTATTCTTCATCAGTCGTGTATTGGATTCAAGTGTGCTTTTTTAAAGCATGATGTTGTGTGAAATACGATCAGATAGCTGTGACCCAGTTCAGAATGAATAATTGCTTATTGCACATGGCCAGATAACTGCTTTAAATGTGCTGATGCAGGCAGTGCCGTGCTGGAATAATATATGCTGCTTTCATAGAATAATTAGATGGAAACATAGTTACAGGCACTATTACCACAGAGCAATGCAACGCTACGTGGTTTATAAGGTATGATTTTTTTTCTGTCACTGCTAGTTGTACGATGTTACACCTTCAAGAACATCTTTGTGTGGATCCAAAATATGAACAAAGTTTTTGAAATAGTCAGAAGTGAGCTCTCAAATTGACCTTTGTCCAAGTTTTCTGAGTTCTGAGGAAGGGTCACATGACTCAAAATGTTAACTCTGATTTCTCTCCATAGACCTGCCCTACCTGCTGAGCTTTTCCAGCAATTTCTGTTCTTGTTTCTGATTTACAGCGTCTGCAGTTCTTCCAGTCTTTTACTTTAAAAATCAAATTGTCTTTGTTGAGATTTTCTAATCAGTCTGTTCAGAGGCATTGCCTCACCTCTGGAGCAGGTGGGACTTGAACCAGCCACCTGGCTCAGAGTAAAAATGCTACCACTGCAGCAGAAGAGTCTCAACTTGGCTTTATATCATAATGATTAAATAGAAACAAATGTGCTTTCATCTGGGACCCTAATGCATCTCTCCAAATTCTTCTCCACGTGTAGCATTTACTATTAGCATAAAATACATGGTAGAATTTCCACCAAATAGGCCAGCAACATGGCCAAATCTCAGGTTCGGACATTGCTTCAGGAGGTGGTATAATCTAGATAAACCTGCCAACAGTTGTGAGAAAATAAAAACGGGTTTTTAAAGAAGCATCATATTGCACTAGAAAGGTTAACTCTGTTTCTGCCTCCACACATGCTGCCAGATCTGCACAGTTTCTCCAGAACTTTGTTTGTATTTCACATTTCCAACATTACATTAATTTGCATTCATACAGTTTGTAGTGACACTGCAAAGTAAGGTGAGTTTTGTTGTATTTTGGATATTGCTGTGCAATGAGGCATTATTTATTCTGAATTGGGTCAGAGTTATTCAATCTTGATTCATGTAATATCCATGCAATATTATGCTTTTAAAAGAAAACATCTGGATCCAACGAGCTGCTACTATGCTGCTGGTTCCACTCAGGATAGCAAGGAGTCATTTCACATGGAATAATATCAGACTGGCCCTTAGGACCCTGCTGGTGGTTTGTCAGATCTATCTTCACAGCACCTTACCATATGGCTGTGGAACATGGACGACTTTCAGCTATCGACAGTTTTCATCTTTGCTGCCTATAGTTCATCATGGGTAAGTCCTGGCATGACCAACTCATACGTGTGGCACTCCTCTCAAACACAGAACTCCCAAGTTTGTTGAACTCCTCAATCGTAGATGGACATGTTGGCCAGGGCCCAAATGCAGAGTATGAGACAATTGCATATCCAAGGACTCTCGTGGTAAGGTGAGGTAACCGGAGCAGATTATATCATCAGACAGTGGAAACACCACTTCAAGGATGCTTGCATGTGTGACATGAAGGACTTAAACATTGATTATCACACCTGGGCGTCATTGACTGACAGCAGAGGGGAATGCTGACATTGCTTGTGGACTGGCACACACCACCACAACAACCAGAGGCTGCAGCAACTTGCCAAATGCTTCAAACAACAGCCCACAATAAACCTGGATGGTTTTATGTTTGGCACTTGTGGCAGAAGGTGCCTTGCAAGTATTGGCTTTTTTAGCCATCAGTAATGGTCTGCAATGTGCAGTCACCTTGTCTGAATTGGATTGTTTGCTATATTTCTGTCATCTTGTGTAGTTGGAAGGTTTCCAGAAAAGGAAATGGTTATTTCAATCTGTTAACTTGAGTTTGAGTATACAAGAAGATGAATTATTGTTAGTAGAAGTGATGTTATTAATGCACAACATTTGCTGAGGTCCACATAGCATTATTTGTTTATTAGTGATAGGAGCTATTTGTGTTGACAAATCCTAGAGAGTGGACATTATTGGCAGGCAATTTCTTCTCCAGCATATTAACACAAATGCAATTTATAAATCTAATGAGAACACTGCTGCTAGTCACAAGCTTCATCTAATTGCTTTTAAACGAATAGTGCATTGTCTTGTCAGAAAGTTTGATTAAAGCGATCCTGAGAAAGCTACAAAATAAATTGAGGAGGTTTTTAGATTAGATTAGCCATTTGGCCCAACAAGTCCACACTGACCCTCTGAAGAGTAACCCATCCAGATCAATTCCCCTACCCTATATTTACCCCTGACTAATGCACCTAACACTATGGGCAATTTAGCAGCACCCGGAGGAAACCCACGCGGATACGGGAAAAGTGTGCAAACTCCACACAGACAGTTGCCCGAGGTGGGAATCGAACTCTGATCCCTGGCTGTGAGACAACAGTACTAACTACTGAGCCGCTGTGCTGCCCACTAATTTTAAGCTAATTTGACAGGATGTTGGGGTAGAGAGTAGATATTAAGTTGGGAGCAGAGTTGAATCAAATACAGAAGGAATACTAGGATGATTCAGCAGGCAGAGAAAACGCGGGCACGGTTAGTCATGTGAGAGAACCAGAACACTACATTGTATCCATTTTAATGCCAAGGGCCTGATTGGTAAGGCAGATGAACTTAGAGCATTGATCAGTGTATTGGAATATATATTATTACAATCACTGAAATGTGGTTGAGAAAAGGGTACGATTAGCGATTCAAGTTTTACAGGGTATAAAAGTTTCAGGCATGACGGGGGGATATAAAAGAGGTGGGAGCATTGCATTTTTGAGAAATAAGCAATCACTGGGGTAAGGAGGAATGATGTCTCAGAAGGCTTTTCAAATGAGGCCATCTTGTTGAAGCTTTACAAATGTGTTAAAAAGTGGCAATCAATTTGCTGGGATTGTACTACCAGCCTCCTAAACGTCTGAGGGAGAGAGAGAGAGAGAGAGAGAGGAGAAAATGTGTGGGCAAATTGCAGTGAGGTGTGAGAGGAATAGGTTTATTGTTGCATTGTATTTCCTTTGCTAACACTAAATGGGATGGCCTTAGTGTGAAAGGGTCTGACAGAATGGAATTTTTAAAGTGCATCCAGGAGAGCATTTGATGCCAGAACGTAGATAGACCCACTAGAGACGGGGCAGCTCGAGACCTACTCCTGGGGAATGAAGTGGATCAAGTGGTTGGACTGCCAGTTGGTGAGCATTTTTGAAATAGTGACCATAATTTTAAGATTCAAATTGTTATGGAAAGGGATACTGAGACCGGGATAGAGCATACATGGTGAAATACAAGCACAAGTTGCTGGGAAAACTCAGCAGGTCTGGCAGCATCGTGGAAAGAAAGCAGAGTTAACGTTTCAGGGGCATCGTGGAAAGAAAGCAGAGTTAACGTTTCAGGTTCAACTGACCCTTCTTCAGAACTGTTTTCCCAGCAATTTCTATTTTTGTTTCTGATTTTCAGCATTCACACTTCTTTGGGATTTTTTTTGTGCATATTGGGAGGATGTTTCCAGCCGAGGAGAGATTAAGACCTGAAACATATCCTCAGATTGGAAGGACAACCCTCTGGTACCACGTGAAGAGGAATTTATTCAGTGAGCATATAGTGAATTCCTTGCGATGGAGGCCAAGTCGTGGAGTTTATTTAAGACAGAGAGGTAGATTCTTGATCAGTCATGGGATCAAAGGTTATAAGGAGAAGGCAGGGGTATGGGGTTGAGAAGCATGTTAGCCATGATTGTTTGCATAGCATATGCGATGGATCGATGGCCTAATTCTGTTCTAGTTTCTTATGGTGATCTGATAGTGTATGAAGTCAAATGTCTGAACTGGGGGAAGGCCAATTTCAGTGTCATTAGTCAGCATCTGGTAAACATTGACTGGGAGCAGCTGCTTTCAGGTAAGTCCACATTTGGAAAATAGGAGTCTTTTAAAAGCTGAATAGAGAGTTCAAGGCCAACATCTTACTCTAAGACTGAAGGGCAAGGGCAGCAAGTCCAGGGAAGCCTGGATGTCAAGGGATATTGACAGTTTAATGAAGTAAAACTTAGGTTAGGTCTAGAGCATTAAAACCAGGGAGACCCTTCAGGAGTATAGAGTGTGCAGGGAGTTTCTTAAAAAAAAAAGAAATTAAGAAGGCAAAGAGGGTCTAGATTGAATTAAGGAAAGCCACAAGGCATTTAAAAAGTATATTAAGAGCAAGAGGATTACCAGGGAAAGAGTGGGGTCTATTGGAGACCAAAGTGGCAATCTGTGCATGGAGCCAAATGATGTGGGTGCGGTCTTAAAAGACTATTTCTCATTGTATTCCAAAGGAGAAAGTTAGTGTAGCTGAAGATTTCATTTAGGATGGTAAGGTGCTAGAGCATATTACAGTTAATAAGGAGGAGATATTAGATGTTTCAGTGGGTCTAAAGTTGCGTAAATCCCTATGGTCGGATGAGATGTATCCCAGGCTTCTATGGGAAGCAAGGGAAAAGATTGCTGGTACTCTGGTGGAGATATTAATACCTCGCTGGCCACAAGTGGCAATAGATGACTGGAGCGTAGTTAATGCAGTTCCTTTGTTCAAGAAGGACAGCAGGGATGGTCCAAGTAATTACAGGCCGGTTAGTGGTGAGGAAATTATTAGAAATGATTCTGAGGGACAGGACAAATCAGCACTTTGAAAAGCAGGGATAGTCAGCATGGATTTGTTGGATACGGTTACGACACTGGGTAAACACCTCTGCTAATTTAAAACCCACAACACAGAAAAGATTTATCCCGTGCAATAATCTGAGAAAATTTGAGAGGTCAAGAACTATTTAAAGTAAAAATTAACAACTTTATTTTTTAAAGTATAACAGAGAATAATTAACTAATAACTATTTGCAACTCCTTCCTCTAACCTATCTTTTATCTTCCCTTCTATAATGCTAGTCTGATAAAACTCCCAATTAGGATTTACAAAACAAAGTTGCTTATCTCAAAACCAGGCAACTTTCGGTTCTTTTCTGTATTCCTGTGTTCTTTTCTTCTTGGGGATTCTGCTTCACTGGTGACTGATCGATAAAGGTACCTTTTCAGGGAGCTATTCTCTGAGAAGTTTGCAGGTGCTGGCTTGGCAGTTCTCCTCCCAATTGTTCAAATTTTCCCGGTCTTATACCCCCAAAGCATCGGATTGTGTCATTGGCTTTTAAGATTGTCAATATATTCAATTCAAACTTGATTGGGATTTGGTATTTTCGGGGTATAACCTAAACTGATTGGCTGAATTCAAATTTGTTTTTGTCTCATAGCAACTCAGCCAGTGCTATCTGTTTGAACCAAATGTTACTTTGTAAATTCTCCAGTACTTGGGATGCTTGCTAAGTCCTTCACTCTCTTAAAGGTTCTGTGCACTTTTACACCTTCATAACAATACCATCTGACTCATTTAATTGAGTTTTTTTGAAAAGCTGACTAAATCCCTTGATGCGATAATGTAGTTGATGTGGTTTACATGGATTTCAGTAAAGCCTTTGTTAATGTCATAGAATGTTGGTTCTAAAGGTAAGAGTGCATCAGATCCAAGGCAAGTTGGCAAACTGAATCCAAAACTGGCTTGTAATTCGGAGACAGAGTGTTGTGGTGAAGTGTTGGTTTTATGATTGGTGCTAGGGACCTTGCATTTGTTATGTATGTTAATGACTTGGATGAAGGTATAATTAGCAGTTTGGCAGATGACACGAAAATTGATAGTGTTGTTGATAGAGGAGGATGGTGTAAGGTTATAATCTGGTATTGATCAGCTGGTAAATTGGGAAAAGCAGTGGCAAATAGTGTGAAGTGATGCATTTTAGGAGGTCTATTGAGGGAAGGATATACACAATGAATGGTAATTCCCCAGGGAGAACTGAGGAGTGAAGGGACCTTGGTGTCCAAGTCCATTGTTTCCTAAAGGTGTCAGTACAGGCAGACAGGGTGAAGAAGGCATGTGGGATATAGGATGTGTGATCAAGGAAGCCTTCTTTCAACTTCTAAAACATTGGTTGGGCCTCAGATGGAATGCTGTGTGCAGTTCTGGTTACCATACTATCAGAAGGACAGGATCACACTGGAGAGGATCCAGAGGATATTCACCAGCATGTTGTCTGGTGTAAGCCCATGTTTGAAAGACACAAAATGGCCAACAAGAGATAAGTAGAATAAAACGGCCTGCACCAGCATTTAAGTGAAACATAATTGCACCTTTGAACACGCCTACTCTAAGGTGAACGAGGGGCCCTACAAGCAACCATCCAAGACAGTTTGATAAGCAGGTGCCTAAGGATAGACAACCGATTGATTCCACCCTCATTAATGAAAGGATGTTTTCCATTCGATGAACAACACCAGTTAGAACAAGGGGTGTAAATCTCAGCCCATGAACCAGCCAGCCTAACTCGTTAAGCAGCTGTGAAAACAATAGCTAAAGTTATTTTATGGTAATTAGTTGTTTCTTTGATGTTATTCACAATATTAAGGAATAGGTTCTAGTTAAAGATTCTTCACATAATCATGGAGCTAGATTTCAATATCAGTATAGATACATATACAACGAAATTATAATGGAAGCATTAGGGGAGAACATTTAAACTTGATGTGGAAGTTAATTAGTTGCAGGAAATGTTTTTCTTAACTCGTAAAAAAAGATGTCTGGTACATCCTGAGTAAAATAGATTGTTCGCAACTTATTATTCATGAAGTGCTAACAGTAGAACTAGCTGTATAACTGTACACTTTATCACTACATAGCAAATTAATACTATGAATCTAATAGCAGTCAGTTAAAAGCAGCTGTCTTATATGTGTGTGTGTGTATATATATATACACACACACACATGTAAGAAGCATCTGGATAAGTACTTAAAATGCCAGGGCATTTATTGTTCTTAATACTAATTTAGAATTGTTCATCTGTGATGAGTTAGAATTCTAACACTGCAGTGCCTTCAGGAGTTTATCAAGAAGAATTGTCTGTAGATACTACAGTAGAAATCCAAAGTCCCAGCCTATCCAGTATTTCTTTATAAGTCAAACTTTCCATACCCACCAACATACTGGTAAATCTCTCTAGCTTAATAATATCCTTCCTGTAACATGGTGACCAAAACGGTCAAAGTACTCCAGAAGAGGTCTCACCAATGTCCAATTCATTTGACCATTCTTAGTTCTTAACTTGTGTGAACAATACCATCGATTTTGAAATCTGGGTTAATGATATTTTCAATGCATTTAATAATGCATCTTCATCACTGCAATCAGTCATATTCTTTACTGCAAGCAGTGAAGGCTTTGTCAATTTCCAAATGATGGTGATGATTCACAAAAATGTCATTAAAGCAAAAACTATTAAATTACAATTGTAGCTTCAAAATGCACCATTTATCAAGCACAATAAACTTCACTGCTCTGTAAGAACATTTGTTGCAGCTATTAACAATTTGTGCTGAATGTGGGTTTAAGCAACTAAATCCTTCTTTCAAATAAACAATCAAAGAATATTTGTTACAGTGACAGTGGATTATTTATGATCAACATGCCCCACCCCACCGACTACTCAAAGATACTGAATAACATCATTTGTGGGGTAATTTGCATGATCAGTAGTGTCATTGCATGCCAAGTCTGAAACCAGACGTATAATTGGAAACTCTTTCATACCCGGAGCAGTGTAGTGGTGTTGCATCACTTTCTGGCCGTTAGTAAAACTTGAAAAGCTTTGTCCATTCCAAGATGATGTGTGAAACATTTCCATAACATTCATGAGAAAGGAGATGAGAAGCTCTCAATTTACATTTCTACTCTATAGCTCAATCAAACAAGCAGACTGGTATCTGATGAGGTTTATATGTAAATTAGTAAGAATGCTGCTCTGCAGACTACTGATACAGCAATTATTTGCTTTAAAAAAAGAGTTATTGCACATTGCGCTGTTAGTTCATCCACTGGATGCAGTGGTGAGCTATTATTGTGGTGAGGGGAAATCTATTTTCACCAAGGAATGAACTGATAATAAACACATTGATGCAATTTGAATACATTAAGGCAGAAATGGAGTCAGTGTCAATTGGAAGTTCAATTATTCTATCCAGTATGGAATGTTACTGATGCACCTTTCACTCTAATGAGCATGCTGAGTATATTAAATAAAATAGTTGACTATTAGCTGAACCTGCTTGGTTCACAGGCAGGTTTGATGTTGGAGAGATTTATCGTTTTGTATTTACTCACCTTGCCAAATGACCCCCTTTGCTCTTTGACTGCAAGTGTCCAAGTCAGTTTTAACTTAGTACTTTATTTCCTGTGTCACTTTTGTGCCATGGTAGTCAGAGATTGTTTTGACTTAATTACTAGTACATAACCATCTGAAGGGTAATGCTGTCCCACAACTTGAAAATTATTTTGCAGATCTTCTATTGTAATGGCCTGGTTGAAAGTTGGAAGATGGGCTGTTTCAATTATTTAATTGCTGTCAAAGTTCAGTGGAGCAATTGCACAGGCAGTCTGTGATAATAAATTTAGTTAATTAAATTAATAGTACTGAAGTTGATTGGGCCAGAATTCAACAATTTGGCCTGACTTCTAAGAACAGTTGGTCCTAAATTGAATAATATTGCAGCTATTGAACAGTTTGTGAGTTAATAAGTTCCATCACTGTTGTGGGACTTGATGAATGAAAGACACTACATTAGAGCAAACCTGAACTGAAAGTAAATTCAAGATAAAAAGGCGGTTAGCCTGCTTGCCTTAAGTGCTTAATCCTTTGAATATAGGTGATGAGAAATCATGTTGAGGTTGTGCTGGACATTGATGAGACCTCTTCTGGAGTACTTTGACCAGTTTTGGTCACCATGTTACAGGAAGGATATTATTAAGATAGAGAGATTTACCTGTATGTTGGTGGGTATGGAAAGTTTGACTTATAAAGAAATACTGGATAGGCTGGGACTTTTTTCATTGGAGCTTATAAAGTTGGGAGGTGACCTTATAAAGGTTTATAAAATCACGAGGGGTATAGATTGGGTTAATGGTTCAAGGTTGGTGTAAAGACTTGTCGCTCAGGTACCGGGTTGCAGTTGTTGTGGATATGTTCGCCAAGCTGTGATGATAGTGTCTTCTCCCAAGACTAAGAGACCTATTTTTAGGGTGAGCGAGATCTAAAGACATGGGGGCAAATGTTTTACACAGAGGATGGATCACGTGTGGAGTGAACATCCAGAGGAAATGGTAGATGCAGGCACTGTTACAGTCTTTAAAAGACATTTAGATAAGAATGTGAATAGGAGAGGTTTGGAAGGATATGGGCCAGGAGCAGGCAGGTAGGACTAGTTTATGTTTGGGATTATGGTTGGACCGAAGGGTCTGTTGTGGTGCTACATGATTATTATTTCATTTGGATCCACAACAGCCCCACTGGGTATTGACCTAATGCTAGGTGTCCTTAGATATTAACTCAAGGTATAACAAAAACAAGTCATTGACAAGAAGTAAATATAAAAACCAAAATAGCTTGAGAAAAAGTGTGTATGGATCATTTTGAACAGTGTATCTTGGATGTAACTGAAGGATTAACTTTGATAATTACAGGGCACGGAAGATCTGTGTACTCCAATTCTGCTTACTCAGCAAAAGATGACTCGCGTCGAGTTCAGCTTCTTAGTACGCGATTAAGAGTTCGATAGTATTCTGATTGTGAGACACAGACTTCAGCAGATCTCTGAATATTAAGAACACTTTAGGATCCGGACTGGATTTTCTGCCATGGAACCAAATGTAGACCAAATTTTGATCTAAGGCTGGAATCCAACCTCAATCAGCCTTGAATATGCCCAAGATCTGTCTTAATGGAGGTGCCTTGGAGAGTGGGAAAACTAACTGCTCTGGGAAGTTGGTTTTTTTATTTAATTGTATTAGAGGTGTAGGCCTCAACATTTTCTGGACTTTCTGATTGTGGACTGTGCTTCCCTGGGTCATGGAAAACCAAAGCAAGGTGAGAAGGATGGAATCAAGTGGATAAATCCTTTCCACCCTTGTGTTAAATAAAGTAAGACCTCTGCATTTTTTGGGTTCCTCAGTTCCCACAGACCACACTCCTTCCCCATAAATATCAAGGTTTGAAAAAAAACTAACGGTTAAGTCAACCAGGATTGAGAGTTTTCCAAGTGTAAGAGCTTTGCTTTGTGGCCTAGTTAATTCTTTCTTTGCCTTTATTGCAATGAAGATGGAGTATAAAAATAGGGAAGTCTTGCAAAAAGCACACAGGCATAAGACCATCCAGTGGGTCATGTATACAATTTTGGACATCTTATGTGGGGAGGAATATATTTGCATTTGAAAGCAATTCAAAGAGAGTTCGCTTGGCTGATATTTGAGGTAAAGGAGTTATGCAGACTCTTTGGAATTTAGAAGTATGAGAGATGATTGTATTGCGAGAAATGAGATTCTTGGGGAGCTCGATGGGCTGGGCGCTAAGAGGACAATTTCCCTTGTGAGGAAATCTAGAATTAAGGTACACATTTTATAAGTAACCTTATAAAATGGTTTCCCATTTAAGATACAGATGAGAAGGGATGTTTTCTCTGAGGGCCGTTGGTCTTTCGAATGCTGTGCTCCAGAGAGCAGTGAAGGCTAGCTCATTGTCATGACTTGTCTTTGGATATAATCAGAATTTTGATTTAGAAGAGTTGTAGGTTATGGGGGTGACGGGCAGAAAAATGGAGTTCAGGAAATAATCTGATTAGCCCTATCCATATTGAGTAGAGGAGCCAGGTCATAGGTTGGAATGGTCGACTCCTGCTGTTTCTTATGTTCTTATTTTCTTGCTCTGTCGGATACCTAAGGATATAGTTGGTGTAAGAAGTAGTTGTTAGGGGATGTGCAAATACAGCTTTATTAATATTTAGCATATTGCTTTCTGCAAGTCACAAATGGACTGCAGATGTTCACTCACTCAAGCTGCACTTACAATAGGATCCAGACTGCCTGTCAGTTAAACTATTCATTCAGTTGCTCTGACAGCCTTCAAATCTGCCTCAGTTTACAGTTTTAGCAGCCTGACCATTCATTTTTTTTTCCCAAATTAAGCAAGGTCCTCAGCATGACCAGTCATGGGTGAAGAACATTTCAGATGTTCAATCATTTGCAATGAAGCCGTTCCACCTGATGCTGCAAATAGTTTCTGTTGCTGATTTTAACACCGTGTAGGCAAGACATTAAACACCGGTGAATCAGAATCTACTCAGTGCATGCAAGGACGATTTGTCACCTCGTTAATTGTTCAGCTTGGATTGTCGTTTTGTTTTTCCAGCATAGATTTGATTGAAAAATACAAACGGCTGCAAATTGAGACTTTATTCATGCACAGATTTCTATCTGGCATCATTGAAGTAGTTGGAATTGCCCCACCTTGGTGATATTGAACTGTAGGGCTCATATAGAATGTAGAAAGTGAGGTCTGCAGATGCTGGAGATCAGAGCTGGAAATGTGTTGCTGGAAAAGCGCAGCAGGTCAGGCAGCATCCAGGGAACAGGAGAATTGACGTTTCGGGCATAAGCCTTCTTCCTGAAGAAGGGCTTATGCCCGAAACGTCGATTCTCCTGTTCCCTGGATGCTGCCTGACCTGCTGCGCTTTTCCAGCAACACATTTCCAGCTCATATAGAATGTAACCAATATAAACATTCTTAAAATGTTACAACCCCTTAACAAAGTGAAATCACAGCTCAATGATTTTGCTTTGTCTTTCTACATAAAGCTCTTCTTTGAAATATTCTTGCTTTCCGCAGGCCGAAAGTTATTAAAGTAACATTTTCTATTTATGGTGAATCCATGTCATATATCAGGAGCAGACCAAAGAAAAGATTTTACCAGGATCAGGTTAGTCTTTATCATGAATCTTTAAATAATAAGAAAAGGGAAATTAGATGAAGGTGAAAGAACAAAATTAATTCAAAACCGGAGATAAAGAGTAAGTTAACCTTCATGATGTATTACAGAGCATGTCGCCCAGGAATACTAATCAGAGGCAGCGAGATCACACTGGAACAATACGAGTAACAAGAATAATAAAGATGTTAACAAAATTTCAGGAACTGATTTCATGTTACTTACTTCTAATGTACCAAAATATGTTGAAATTATGCCACCATTTTCAAACTAAATCATTATTGAGAGTCAGATGTTTCCAAGGGGACCGAATAGTATTTTATTTGTGGAGGTAACGTGATGTTTGTTTGGGATCTCACTTGGAAAGTTTTTTATGTCAAAGTATCTTTTTTGTATTTCCAACTTCACTAGAAATTGCTTTCACTTTTACCCGTTTGAGTTTGGTCTTATTCAGGGATAGGACACATGGGCATCCCATTTGAGGAATTTTCTTAAGGTGTAAATAGATTCATGCCTAAATAACATTGTTTGTAACAGTTGCCACCATTTCTGGTTTGTGTGCTCTTTTTTTCAGTGTTTTTTTTTCTAGCTTATTTTCTCTGCATTTCATGCTACAGTTCAGTTAATCAGATGCTAATAATGTTTAAAATCATCACTAAAGTGGGCTTTCATCATTTGAGAGTCTGCATGTGAGCCAACTTATTAGCAGTTAACCTAATCCAGTTCTTGGTTCCCTGGTAAATTCACTCATTTTAGCCAGTTTTGTTTCGTGTTCCACTAAACTTAGCTTCCCTGAAATAATAATGCAGCTGGCAATACTTTTTCCATCTGTTCACCTTCATTTGCTGAGGCTACTTTTGGCCATTGTAGTCCAATAGTCACTCTCTGGTCAGCTAGGTCTATACAATTTAATACAGTATATTTAAGCATTGAGTATTGTACAGAATTATTAACCCTGACAATTTACGCAGTGCAGTACCACAGGTCAGAAGAAGTCAGAAACCACAGGGGCACTGTCCTGCTGAATGTAACAACAGTGGTGCACCGAATAACCTTATTAAAAGAGTGACAGGAGAGTGGCATAGGATTATGTTTGATTGCTTTTACTTTTCGGATGACCTCCCTTATCGATCAATGTCTTGAGTTTGTGGGTTACTATCAACCCTATGAATCATCCAAAACATCACAACATTTTCTGGAAAATTTGAGTTGCTTTCCAATGTGAATTTTTAAGTAGAGTGTCACTCTAGTTAGTGATGGGGTAATGACTTCAATATCATGCTCACTGTAAACTGGTTAAATTCTGTCAGTTTGTCACAATAATGTAAATGGAATTTTAACCGAGCTGCATGCCTTAGATACTGCAGTTTATGTTTTAGTCACATTACAGCTTCAATCTACAATATGTCAGAACTAAGATAGAAAAGTGGGGGTGTACCCTACTCTGCAGATAACAAAAATGATTTGCTTCACGTAAATAATCTCTTGACTTGAGCACTATTATAAGCTGAGTAATAGACTTGTAGTTCAATAGTATTACAGTGAATTATGTAATTTATTGATGTTCAAAATGAGGCATTGTACTAAAGAACATTAGAGGTGCCAATTATTGAGGTTTAGGGAGTTGACATCTCTCGGGACTGATCATTTTATTTTGTCATTTTTGTGGTTTCAGTCAAGTTTTGTGACTGGTCAGTCAGGATTGTTGTTTTGAAAAGCTCTGAGTAATCTGCCCTTGACAATTTGCGAAACACTTTTGAAATACTTTTTACCTCTGTCCATTTCTGATTTATTGCAGTTGTCTTTTATGTTATAGGAAATAACTGTTACATTCACAGCAGTGTGTCCTTCACATAAGATTGTTAAATTGTTCCAGTTTTCTCCATTCGCCCACTCAATGTTCGAAATGGGCCACTTCTCAGCTGAGACAGGATTTCTACAGAATGTGAAGCTGCCTACCTGATCATAGCCTTGGCATACTCAATTGCAGATAGTTAAATATTAGGCCTCTGCCAAGCAGTTATGCCAGTCTTGGTAGTGGAATGCAGGCCCCAGGGCCAGGCATATCCTTTCTTCGTGCCTGTCTCTGGCTAACGGGCAATGATTTTGATAGTCTGAAGAATGAAAATAACATGCAAGATGATGGGCAGCCATAGAATTCTAATTACATGTTATTCACATAAAATGTTGATAAAGTAAAATGTGGCCATATTTGTATTTAGTTCACTTTTCTAACCTTTAGACCTCTCAAATAGTCACCTTCGCAGAACCGAAACTGAAATCCATCTGCCTGTATTGTAAAATCCAAATACTAAGTAATGATAGTTATGTTGTGCACCTTTTTATCGCTGAACAGTTGGGAAATTTTGGGAAAGTGGCTCTTATTGTCGGAATGGTCAGAAATGGGATGCTTGATATCTGTGACAGTGGCTTAATGACCAGAGAAAAACTGTGATATCTGGAATCCCTGGGTTCGTTTTATGAAGCCATATACCTCTGGAGGGCTGATTTGGAGGATACAACCACAGTTGGATATTAGGCATAATGAAAATAGTGTGTTTGTAAATCTTAATAGAACATTTACGTCTATTAAAGTTTTTCAAGAATGTGCCCATTACAGGGAAACATCTAACCTATTATGCATAAAGTATGAGACCAATGTATTTGCTGATCTGTTTTATCTGCATATTTGAATGTTAGCTGCAGATTATATAACCAGGAATTTGTATTAAAGTAGTGCCTTTCCCAGCTTCAGCATCTCCCAAAATATTTCTTCAACATATAGATATTTTTGATTCATCCATTGTCAGAATTAGGAAGCTGCAGAAACTGATTTGTACACAGAGAATCAGGGTCAGGAATAAAAGACAAAGGGAAATAAGAAAAGTGATAAGCAGAGAAATCAAGAGGATCACACAGGGACGCTGTGGAAGGTAATGGGAACAGGAAAAGTATTGTCTCGGACAGCAATGAAATAATGAAAGAGATATATTTTACAAACATTGGCTGAGGAATACATTTTGTCCTAGAGAGCTGTCCTACCCTTTTTTTTGAATGGCAGTACAGGATCTTTCACATTCACATGAAAGGTTTAATATTTTATTCAGAAGTCTGTGTCTTTAACAGCATTGTTTCCTTCCCTCCAGCACTGAAAAATATGTCCAACTGATCGTTAAAGTACAAAAACCTTGTTTTCTGTTTGTCCCATTTCTTGTGTGCTAGCTGGATTGGAACTGTGCAGCCAAGTATATTGTTATGTTGTATGATCATACAAACATTAGAAAATTGGATCTGGAGTCAGCCATTCTCAGCCTTTGCTCCATCATGATCATGACTGATTATCCAGCTCAGTAGCAGGTTCCTGATGTTTCCCCCATATTCTTAGATTCATTTTGCCTCATGTGCCATATACTGCTCCTCCTTGAAATCATATCATGTTTTAGTCTTGACAGCTTTGTGTGGTAACATATTTCACAGGCTCATCACTCTCTGGGTAAATATATTTCTCTTCATCTCAGTCATTAGTGATTTACCCTGTACCCTTCGACTGTGACTCCTAGCTCTGGACTCCCAGTCACCAGGAGCACCCCTTCCTCCATTTGCACTGTCCAGTTCTATTAGGATTTTATGGGTTTCCATGTGGTCTCCACATGCTTCTGAATTCCAGTACTGACATCATGCTAATTGGCTATAATTCCTGATTTTCTCTCTGCCTCCCTTCTTAAATTAGGTTAATTACCCTCCAATCTGTAGGAACCAGTCCAGAGTCTATAAGAGTCTTGGAAAATGACAACCAATGCATCCATTGTTTCTTGGGCCATTTCCTGAAGTTCTCTGGGATGGAGATTATCAGGGCCCAAATGATTTATCGGCCTTTGGTACTATCAATTTCTCCAATGCCATTTCCCTACTAATACTAATTTCTTTCAGTTTCTCCATCTCACAAAACCCTGTGCCCCCAACCATTTCTGGTATGTTCTTTGTGTCCATCTTTGTGAACATAGAACCAAAGTATATATTCAGTTTGTAAGCTATTTATACGTTCCCCATTATAAATTCCCTATGTCTAACTGTAAGGAGCCTACAATTGCCTTCATGATTCTTTCTCTCTTCTCATATCTATAGAAACCTATCACAGTAAGTTTTTTTTTGTTCTCCCCAAGCTTTCTTTCACACTCCACTTTTCCTTTCTTGAACAATCCCTTTGTCACCCTTTACTGAATTCTAATCTGCTGCCAGTCCTCAGGTCACGCCTACTCACAGAGAACATCTCCAGGACACCTGCACCAATCAATCCCACCACTACCCCATGGCCGAACATTTCAACTCCTTCCCCACCATCCTCATGACCTATCCTACATGCCAATCTCCCTTCCCACCCATCCACTCCACCCTCCCCTCTGACCTGTCACCTTTACCCCCACCTCCAGCCACCTATCACACTCACAGCTACCTTCTCTCCAGCCCCACCATCCCCCACCCCTACTCCAATTTATCCCTCCACACCGAGGCTCCCAGCTTCTTTCCCGATGATTTTCCTGCTCATCTGATGGTGCCTGACCTGCTGTGCTTTTCCAGCACTACTCTGATCTAGTCCTCTGGTCTTGTTTTCTTTCTGGATAATTTGAATGCTCTTCCTTGAATCTCATACTATCTGTAATTTTCTTTGTTAGCCATGTTTTGGCAACTTTCCACATTTTACTTTTGCACCAGGCAGGAATGACCATTGTTGCAGTTTTCCATGCGTTCTTTGAACTTTCCACTACCTTTCCACCGTCATCTCTTTAAATAACATTCCCCAATCCATCATAGCCAACTCATGCCATCTCTTTAGACTCATGTTAGAGGAATGTTAATGAGGAATTCTATCACATTATGCTCATCTCCAAGGGGCCTCATACAACTCAATTGCCAATTACTCCTTTCTCATTACACCATACCCAGACTAGGATGGCCTGTTCTCTCGTTGGTTCCTCAATATCCAGCAGACCATCCCTCTGCACGTCACTTTATGGCATTGTTATGTATTTGGTTTGCTCAATCTACATACAAATTACGGTCACTTGTAATTACTGATCTTCCTTTATTGCACATGACCCTATTTTCCTGTTTAGTGCTGTTTTCAACATCACCCTTTCAGTTTGGTTTTATGTCACTATTTTTTTTTACTCAGTGTTTCACTGCTCTACCCTAAAGATTCCAATCCTCAGAGCTAATATCCTTCCTCACTATTGCATGAATTTCCTCACTAATCAGCAGTACCTCTGCCTTATCTGTTTTGTTTGTCCTTTCTAAATATGGAATATTCCTGTATGTTCAGTTCCTATCCCTGGTTACCCTGCAACCACATCTCCATAATCTCAACCATATTGTGCCTGTTTTCATTTATTCACACAGTTAATTCATCTACTTTATTTCAAATGGTCTATGCATTAAGGCACAAGCCTTGTTTTTTTATAACATTACTTTTCCCATTCCAATTATCTTCCTGTGTGGTCCTCTTGATTTCTCTGCCCATCATCTTTCTTATTTCCCTTTCTGTCTTTGTTCCTGTCCTTGATTCCCTTTCCTCTGACTCCCTGTGTAAGTTCCCATCTACCTTGACATTTTAGTTTAAAGCTTTCCCAACTGCTCCAGCAAATACTGTCCCCAGGACATTAGTCCCAGTCTTACCATCAGTAACCTGTCCAGTCTGTACTAATCCCACCTCCCCTGGAACCGGTTCCAGTGCCCCAGGAAACTAAAACCTCCCACTCGCACCATCTCTTCAGATCATGTAGAAAATCATTTGATAACTGTACCTTAGCCAACCATTCTTTCAAGTAGGTCAGTGAAGCTGACCCTGTATGTAGACTGTGAAAAGCAGGCACTGTAGAACTAGTGAGGTGAGCTTAATTAGGCTTGTCGCTTGGAAGAGATGTGAAACATTTTAGGTGTGAAATGTGCTGCTTTGATCACAGTGGGGGGGAAAGAAAATTAATATGAAAGCAGAGCTATGAAATTACACAGTCTGAACATCAATGCTGGTATGATTGATCGGTTCAAGTGCAGTTCCTTCAAACATTATTGTTAATAGAAGTAAACCTCCATCTGAAATAAATGAGCTAAGCACTTGAATTTAAACCTGCAGACCAACATGCGATATGGATGAATTGCAATCCATTTGACTATCCAGGTGTTTCAGGAGTGTGTTTGTCACTAGATTTTTAACCCAGCCATTGCAATTGCATCTGACTTCTGGATTTCCCAATCAATCAGGGTATGTGAACGGATACAGTAATGATTGGCAGCAGTCTGCTTCCGGGTTCAAGGATCAGGAGTTGAAAAGAGGTATATACGTATAGAATCCATACAGTGTGGAAACAGACCCTTCAGCCCAACAAGTCCAAACCGACCCTCCGAAGAGTAACCCGACCAGACCCATTCCCCTGCCCTATATTTATCCCTTACTAATGCACCTAACTTACACATCCCTGAACACTATGGGTGATTTAGCAAAGCCAATTCACCTAACCTGCACATCCCTGAATGCCAATTCACCTAACCTTAACATCCCTGAATGCCAATTCACCTAACCTTAACATCCCTGAACGCCAATTCACCTAACCTTAACATCCCTGAATGTCAATTCACCTAACCTGCACATCATTGAACTGTGGGAGGAAACCCATGCAGATACGGGAAGACCACATAGACAGTCACCAGAGGCTGGAATCGAACCTGGGACCCTGGCACAGTGAGGCAGCAGTGCTAACCACTGAGTCACCATGCTGCCCCAGGGTGTACAGGCAATACCAAAACCTGTCGAAAGAGATCAATGTGGCACGGCAGCACCACGCTTCAGCACTGAGGGAACGGGCTGTCTTCCTAGAAAAGTTGTACCAGCTGAATTCTCTTTGAAGAGATAAGGGGATAGTTTCCAAAGAATCCACTGCAGGAATCATCCATGATAAATAAAGGTGATTTCTGCTGGAATTTCAGCTGTGTCACAGTTTGCTGAAAGGAATTGCAGAGTAAGAGGGAGGGAGCAATAGCTTGCTGCTGTTAAGGTCGCATGACCTCCCTTTGAAAGGCCACTAGAAACAATTTAATTGGAGACTTTTGAAGTGCACCAAGCACAGAAGAACTGACAATTCAATATCCTGGACAATTCCTTTGAAACTTGATATGTTGGAGTTTTGGCAGAGTCCCCATGTGTGACCTCCACCTTTGCTGGAATAACAAATAGCTGGCCACTGTAGGCTTGGTTTTCCACTGGCACAGTTCTTCTTTTTACTCAGGCAATGTTAGATTATTAGATACATATCCCACCTCCTGAGTAATGTTTTGACAGACCCCATATTTACCTCACACAGCCACAACTGCACTTCCCTCAGCCCATTTAGTCCACCAGATCTGACCCAGCACTGCTTCCCCCAGCCATAACTAATTACTGCCACTCACCCTGAGTTACCTTGATACCAGATAATACTTCTCTCGCAACTTTTCATCCTCCCTACTTCTCACCCTGCCCCCTATCCTGGTAACACTCCACTTACCTAGAACTTTATCCCTGGAAACCCCCAACTTCCCTGGAATCCTATGCCAGCAACCTACCCCTCCACAGGAATTGCAGGCCACATCATACCCTGCTTGCCATCTGTCACCATGCCCTCCCAGCTCCCTAACATCACACATACTTTATGTCTTTACAGTTCAACAGTAGCTATTAAAGTTGCTTTCAACACCTCTCAATATCAGATTACAGCAGTTGACAGCTGTAAAAAGAAGGCATCGATTTTCTTGCTCTGACTAAAAAATTCTGCAGTACAGAGGAACTGTCAGAATTGAAGTACTGCTCCATATTTCTGGGGGACCCCATACTGGATATCCTCTTTGAAATGTGTAGCTAGCTCACTTGTTTTGAGATTGCTCATCCTCAGAAAATCCAGCCCATTGACTCCATCCGAGTTCCCTGCTCCTTGCAGCTGTAACAGTTTTGCTGTTGTACCCAAATGATTTTCTTTAACCTGGTGTCCTTTATTTAAAAGGTTGAGACATATATATTGATTCACGTAATCTTTTCAAATTTGTATTTGGATCACATATTTTCATCATAATATTTATATTGCAACGGTAATGTCAAATATGCCACTTCGCAGATTTGAAATCGGAGGTGATCAATATTGATCCCAGATTAAAATGGGTTTTCGAAGGAGGAGAGTGTTAAAGGAAGGGCAGTATTTTTACAGTGATTTGTCTGTGGAATGAACTACCAGAGAAAGTGGTGGATGCAGGTACAGTTACAATGTTAAAAAGACAGTTTGATAAGTTCATGAATAGGAAGGATTTGGAAGGATATGAACTAAATACAGACAGGTGGGACTAGTTTAGTTTGGGAACAGGGTCAGCATGGATTAGTTAGACCAAGATGTCTGTTTTATGCTGTATGACTATGAGAAGAGATACAAAGATATTAGAAAAGCAGAAGAATCTTCCAAACCAATTCATTTGAACTGCTGATAATTTGTGAGACACTTGCACATCCAATCCTTGAGAATTTTTTTTTGTATGTTTCTCATCAAATATTTTTATATCAAAACTTTCTCACACAAATTGACTGCCTCAATCATCCGTCTCTTTTGCTACTATGTACAAAAGCAACACTGATGTTCTCATCTTGTATCGGTTGAGTGCCTTGTATTTCTCTCCCTTATTAAAGCCTGCCCTCTTGAGAGTACACTGTCAAAAATAATTAACAGAACTGGGACTTTGGCTCGAACAATGAGTAGAGAAAGGTCTTTTTTAAGCTTGTGTTGTCTGGAACAGTTGAAATGGCCAATTTGAGAACAAAATATTTCACATGCTGGTGACAGAAATGTGATTGTCATGGGACAGTTTTCCTTTTGTCATTTTAGTCTTTCTGACAACACTAATTTATCTGAGTCAGCCGTGTAACCAATTGGAAAGAAGAGTAACGGTGAAATAAACCTGCTGCGATGGAAGTTGATAGTGTAAAGGTCAGTGTGAATAAGATACGGGAACGAAATACAGTACACATCAGAAAAGCTGCAGATGGATTCTACTTTGACAAGAATAGCTTTAATGGCTGTCACAGAATTTTGAAGCTTTTGTTCACAGTTTCCAAAAATATCAACTCTGCAATGTTATTATTAACTCACTATGCTATTGTTCTACTTCCACAATGTATTAAATTTCAAGACAAACTATTTTTTCAATTCTCTCTTTTGCTTTTATGGTTTGCTATTCTTAAGCTAGATCCTGGATGCTGGAGTAATTAAGACACTGTTCCGAACTATTGATGAGAGATTTTAGCTCATTGGGACAAGTTGTCAATAGCATTGAGTACCTTAATGTGATTAATCAGTTTCCAACTGACTGATGGAGAGGTGCAGTGGGAAATCTGGCAGCTCTCCTGCAGAACCAAGCCATAAAGTGGCACCGTAGGGTGGGAGAGGGTGGGAAGAAGAAGAAGAGATAAGAATTGGGGACAGTTGAACCAGCAGCAGGCCACAATGTGAGGCTCAGAGACATGCCCATGTTCATCCAGACCCTGAAAGCGTCTGCAACATGGCTTCAAAAGCATTTATTGAATAATCTACATCAGTCCCTTTTAAGAATATGGACTTCTATGTCATTATTAGAGTAATGGCTGTTGACATGCAACCAAACTAAGATCAAGGGTGTGATACAATCTTAGAAGAAATCACTCCAGTATCGAAGCATCCATTTTTCAAGAATAACCTTCCTCCATTAGATAACAACCATTTCAAATTGTCATTGGCAGTTAACATTCTTTAAAAAAAAGGTTCCAGCCAACAGTAAATAATTTACCATTCTACACTTTATGTTCAAAGTGTTGATATAAATTAAATGCAAGATGTTTTATTGTGCGTTTTTTGTTTAATGATACAGTATGTCTGCATAAAATATATCCTATAAATAGATGTTTGTTGCCTTGAGAGGTAATGTGAAATCCAGGATCCTGATTTTCAGCCCTCCAGCAATCTTTTTCAGGATCAGTGGTGTTCTCCTGAATAATACCCAAAAGTGTGACGTCTCCTGTTTTTTTGAAGAGGGTTTTTGTTTGAGCACTAACCTTTCAATACTCCTGATTTCTGAAAGTATCTGAATGGCAGCAGTGTCTGCTCTAATTTAATTAGATTAGATTAGATTCCCTACAGTATGGAAACAGGCCCTTCAGCCCAACAAGTCCACACTGACTCTTCGAAGAGTAACCCACCCAGATCCGCTCCCCCACCCTATATTTATCCCTAACTAACGTGCCTAACACTATGGGCAGTTTAGCATGGCCAATTCATCTGACCTGCACATCTTTGGATTGTGGGAGGAAACCGGAGCACCCAGAGAAAACCCACGCAGACACAGGGAGAATGTGCAAATTCCACACAGACAGTTGTCCGTGGTGGGACTCTAACCCGAGTCCCTGATACTTTGAGGCAGCAGTGCTAACCACTGAGCTGACCAGGTACCAAATCGTTTTGGAGATAATCTTCTGTAAACCTACATGTCAAGAATTCTCAAGATAATATTATTTTCTTGATCCAATTTTCTGCGGTTGAAAGGATAAAATAATTGCAAGCAAGTCCCTGAAAGCCTCAGGGTTTCTTCCTATCTGTTGCTGGAAATTTGGTGGCTGAGGTGATAGAGACAACAGAGGAATTGCATATAAAACTATTATTAGTTTTCTTTAGGTCTTACTGTTACAGTAACTTGTTCCAAAGACTTGGAGGTGCCAGTGTTGGACTGGGGTGGACAAAATTAAAACTCACACAACACCAGGTTCTAGTCCAACAGGTTTATTTGGAAGCACTAGATTGTGGAGCGCCGCTCCTTCAACCATCCTGATGAAGGAGTGGCATTCCAAAAGACAGTGCTTCCAAATAAACCTGTTGGACTAGAACCTGGCATTCTGTGATTTTTAACTTTGTTTTAAAGAAGAGTTATATTGGCTCAAAATGTTAACTCTGTTTCTCACTCCACAGATTGCTGTCAGACCTGCTGAGTTTGTCCAGCACTTGTTATTCTTGTTTCAGATCTCTACAAACTGCAGTATTTTGAGGAACAGATGGAGGCCGTTGAGATGCTTACTCTTATTTACATCACTCAGTGCCAATTATGCCAATCATGGTTGATCTGCATAGTAGCTCATTATACATTTCTTTATTACTTATCCTTGTAATAATTTTGGCAAACAAAAATCTGTAATCTTAGATATAAAGTTAACTAATGGTCAGACATCATGTGGAATTTGTGGAAGAGAGGTCCTATCTTCTACCCTTTTTGTCATGAAGTATTTTTGAATTTCACTCCTGAAAGGTCTGGCTCAGCTTTTTAAACAACGCCACCAGTCCTAGACTCCCCAATCAGTGGTAAATACTTTGTCCCAACTTTCCCTATCAGATTCTTGTAATATCTTTAAAACTTTGAACATATCACCGCTTAATCTTCTCAATTCCAGATACTACAAACCTAGTTTTGTAATCACTAATCATAATTTAACCTTTGGACTTCAGGGGTCATTCTGGTAAATCTAATATTGAATTACAACCATACCAAACAAGACACGTAACATCATGCACTGACTCCCTCTCAGATTCCCCATAGTCACCTTCTTGAAAATTGAATCCCTTCCCCAATCCCTTTGCCTTTGCATTCTACCAGGACCTTTCTTCACTGGTACGTAAGAGGTACAGAGGTGACCTTATAGAAGTTTATAAAATAATGAGGGGTACAGATGCAGTTAATGGTCTTTTCCTTTTCCTCAGCATGAGAGATTTTAAGACTGGGAGGCACATTTTAAGGTGAGAGGAGAGAGATTTTAATAAGACGTAAGTGGCAAATTATTTACATAAAGGGCTATTCACGTGTGAAATGAACTTCCTGAGGAAGTGATGGATATGGATACAATTACAACATTTAGAAGACATTTGGATAAGTGCATAAATAGCAAATGTTTGGAGGATATGAGCGAGGAGCAGACAGGTGGGACTAGTTTAGTTTGGGATTATATTCGACATGGACTGGTTGGATTGAAGAGTCTCTTTCCATGCTGTATGACTCAGACTCTACGACCTAAGTCACAAATCTGCCATTACTGTGTAGGAAGTGCTGCTAACAGAGGTTTTCTTTACTGTGGCCTATATTTATATCTTAACAATGACTCTAGCATTTGGGAAATCTTTTTTAAAAAACATACAAAGCTATTCAAAATGATTTTGTTGGATATTCAAATGTGCTTTGTTTTTTTTTCAACAGCTGATTCCACTTCATTATTTGAAATCTCCCCAAAATCTACCTATATGACCAATCTTTTGATTATATTTTCTAGTGTCTCCTTGTGTACTTCTCATTATTTTTTGCCTAATAATTATTTTGTGAAACATCTTAAAATGTCAAAGGCATTGTATGCATTCAAATTGTTAATACAATTGTTTTTACATTTATTCAGGCACTCTATAATGAGCAGAAACTGATCAAAATTGATTAATATCAAGCTGAAGCAACAGGGTCATCTTTCTCCTTATTTCTGTTTCATTAGCAGCTGGAATACTGATTCTGACAAAAGTTTAGAATAGTTGAAGGCCTATGGTCATTGTGTATTGATTTGGTGTCATACAGTATTTGGGCTTAACTTTGATTCTTTAATGAACTGAGTTTCTGAGCCAAATTTAGGAAATTTGGAAAGTCTCATGCTAGGTGACATTTTACTTCTCATGCAGCTTGATTATCAAGTCATTTACATTGACCTCTGAGCAGATTGGTTTAGACTGTCTGACGTGAAGTACTGGTTGAGGTGGAGCATTTTCCAACTTAACATTGGCAGAGAGAGAACTCCCCAGCAAAGTCCCTGCACCTTTCCTGCTTACTTTGACTAAACTCTATTGTGCACAGACGTGGAGTCCAGCTCAGCTTCAAACCCAATCTTCTATTCATGGTCAAAGCTTATGTTTCTACTTCTCCAGTGATGGCCTTCCTTCAGTCTCAATACTACTGAGTACTTAAGCTATGCTTCATTGGTTCCCAGTTCAATTTCTACAATGTTTTCCTTGGCAATTCCTGTGAAGATAGTTCATCCACAAAGCTGCATTTACTACATTTTGATCTGTTATCATCACTTATCCTCCCCCATTTCTAATGTTGTCTGGTCCCCATCATGTTAAATTCACTCTCCTTGCCAAGTTTATAAATATTGTCACAGATTTTCTCTCCCTTTATGCTGCAGCCTCCTTCTACTTTATGTCCCAATACTTCATTTTCCTGACTCTGCATTCCTTACCAGTCTTCACCTTCAGCAATAAGTAAAGATAAAGTTGCCATAGTCCCAGAAGACTGCTGTCTTATCAGAGATAGAGAGATAACTGCTGGTGGTTTAACAACTGGTGAGGGTCACCATTACCTCAGGCAAGGGGAGAGGTTGAGACAAGTGTCCTTCATGGTACCAAGGTGCATTAGTCTGGGGAAATGTAAAGTAATAGGGTAGGGAATAGGCCTGTGTGGGATACTCTTCGGAGGGTTGGTGTAGACTTGTTGGGCCAAATGGCCTGTTTCCACACTGTAGGAATTCTGCAACAGCTGATGTGGGAACTGGACCCATGTTGTTGGCGTCACCCTGCATGGCAAATCAGCCATTCAGCCAACTGAGCTAACCAACCTTTTCAGCAATAACATTTAGCGATCTTGGTGTTGTACTCAGAAATCCCTCATTAAAACCCCTTGCCTTTGTTCACTAATTTTTCCCAGTTTATTTCCAATTCAGTTCAACTCCTTGCAGTAGTTGCTAAATTAAAGGTTCTATTTATCAATGTAAATGATTATACGAATTAGATGGCTGAGAAAATAGTATACAGGAGAAGTGCTTTCATATCATATTTGAGCTGTTATACCTTTAGTGATATTAGAATGTGACTGGTTAGGATTCTTCTGCAGTACATTAATGGTTGTCTCATGCCTTCTCTACTTACAGGATCCAATGTATGCAAAAGGAAAACTGGGAGAGATTCAAACACTCATACTTGGAATGTTAGACACCTTCAATTACGAGCAAGTGAGTAATCCGGAAGACTGTTCTAATCAGCATTATCCCCATTCCTCAAACAATCATGGTCTGTGTGCATTTTGAAAGGAGTAAAGACTGTAGAAATATTTTTCCCTCAAAATGGTAGATTTATTTTGACCCTTGTTGTCAGTACCCGAACATTACGAGACTGACTATAATTCAAAAGCATTTAAAAGTGCTTACTGCATTGCATCAGAACTTATTGGGATATTCTTAAGCAATCAAAAGCACTATATAATTTCCAGTTCCTTGATTGATAGACGCTCAGTTCATCTATTGATTTGGGTTAGGTGTAGAAGAGCAAGTATGTACCATGAGAACTTGTGTAAAAGTTGTGAGCTTAAAACGATAGCAATATTTGGCTAAGCTTTTTGGTGACCAAAGTATTTAATTGCATATTTTATCCCTCAAAGCCTCCAACCTGGCAACATCCTTGTAAATCTTTTCTGAACTCTTTCAAGTTTCACATCTTTTCAATAGAAAGGAGATCAGAATTGCATGCAATATACCAAAAGTGGCCTAACCAATGTCCTGTACAGCCGCAACATGATCTTCCAACTCCTGTACTCAATACTCGGACCAATAACGGAAAGCATACCAAACACTGCCTTCAATATGCTATCTATCTGCAACTCTACTTTCAAGGAGCTATGAACCTGCACTCCAAGGTCTGTTTGTTCAGCGATACTCACAAGGAGCTTACCATTAAGTGTATAAGTCTTGCAAAGATTTGCTTTCCCAAAATGCAGTACCTCACATTTATCTAAATTAAATTCCATCTGCCACTTCTCAGCCCATTGGCCCATCTAGCCAAGATCCCATTGTAATCTGAGGTAATCTTCTTCACAGTCCACCACACCTCCAATTGTGGTGTCATCTGCAAACTTATTAACTATATGTCTTATACTCAAATCCAAATCATTTATATAAATGACAAAAAGTAGCTGACCCAGCACCGATCCTTGTGGTGCTCCACTGGTCACAGGCCTCCAGTCTGAAAAACAACCCTTCACCACCACCCTCAATCTTCTACTTTTGAGCCAGTCTTGTATTCAAATGGCTAGTTCATCCTTTACTCCATGAGACCTAACCTTGCTCACCAGTGTCCCATGGGGAACCTTGTCAAATGCCTTACTGAAGTCCATATAGATCACGTCTACTGCTCTGCCCTCATCAATCCTCTTTGTTACTTCTTCAATAAACTCAATCAAGTTTGTGAGACATGATTTCCCATGTACAAAGCCATGTTGACTATCCCTAATCAGTCCTTGCCTTTCCAAATACATGTACATCCTGTCTCTCAGGTTTCCCTCCAACAACTTGCCCACCAGTGACATCAGGCTCACTGGACTATGGTTCTCTGGCTTGCCCTTACCACCTTTCTTAAACAGTGGAAAATCGTTAGCAAACTTTCAGTCTTCTGGCACCTCACCTGTGACCATCGATGATACAAATATCTCAGTAAGAGATCAGATAAGCAATCACTTCCCTAGCTTACAACAGAGCTCTAGGGTACACCTGATCAGGTCCTGTGGATGGTGCGAACCCATTCATTCCAATGGGAAATTTACCTTCCCAGCAGCCCCCGGTCCCTGGTTCTGGAACATTCCCTGTAGTCTGTTCGGGCTGCAGTAAGCCACGGGTAACTGAAACTGTGGAAACTGACTTCGCGGATACAGCAGTTGCCCTGTACTGTCGTACCATTACAGTAATTCTGAAAACCTGGAATGGAGCTTGATGGCTGACGGACTGGAAGACCCAGAACAGAGCGGTACGGCCAGCAGACTGGAAAGTCAGAAGGGAGTGCATCGCGTAGGCACACTGACTCATAAATGTTGATCTGTAACTGTGAAGAACTAGGGTCGACCTTTTATCAGCAGGATGTTCGCAGTTCATCCCCTCTGGATATCAGATTCATTACATAGAATTAGGAAATAACTAAGCCCCTAGCATAGGCTTTAGTTGTTTCCCAAAGAATGGATAGGCTACTGGCCGAGCCTGAATTAATATCTAAGAAGACCCTGAACTCAATAGAAAATAATTCAATAAACTTGCTATCCCTGAGGATGAAGGGGCCCAGTCACCAGTGCCTTGAGCCTACCACCATATCCTTACTCTTAACCATTAAATAGTGATATTGTCAATTGTACATGACACCACCGAGCCCAGATGTGCTTCAGGAGTCAGAAAAAGATCAATCCTGGTATGGCATTTATGTGGGTGCAAAAAGAATGTGAAGTCCCTCTCAGTAGGGTGAAGGTGCCTCCAAACACCTACCAACCCCAATTCAGCACACCGATCCCTTAATTGTTTATATCGCAAAGTGGAAATCGGCGGGCCTTTGGGCAATCTGTCTAACGTAGGGCCTATGAGACAATTAAAATCCCCTCCTATGGTGATATGTTGAGATGCAAGGTTAACCAGTCTATAAAGTGTGTTTGGTAAGAACTTAAGAGGGGTGGGCCGGAGGGCAGTAAACATTTAAGATCCCGTATTCTTCCCCATGTATCAAAGCTTTAAGGATTACAAATCTCCCGTGTGTGTCTTTAATGCACTTGAAAAACATAAATGGGAGATTCTTTCTAACTAAAATGGCCACCCCTCTACTCCTCATATTGAAAGATGAAAAATAAACCCGGTCATACCCATTCTGTTACAGCTTCAAGTGCTCTGCATCATCCAAGTGTGTTTCTTCTAATAAGGCAATGTCCACCCTCTCCCTTTTCAGGCTGGAAAGGTACCTTCTTCCTCTTGACAGGTGAGTGATGCCCTTTAATATCCCATATGCACCACTAAAGCACATCCTTAGCCATAACCTCCTATAGCACCATTTTGTCTCAGAGAGGAATAACCCGAACTACAGATCACTGAGCTTTAATGCAAAAGAATCCGCAAAACCCAAAAACTACACAGACTAAAATAACTCCAGCCAACAAATCTGCAAAACTTACAAAAACTATGTACAGCAAAAACAGAAAAACAAAAAATCACCAAAGACACTGTTTGGAGGAGTTGATCCCCATTCAAAGGGAGTACCTACACATCCTACAACCCTTCTAAACATCCCAACTGCCCTCTCAACTCCTTCCAACTAGGGTCACACAACATACACCGAGCACCCGGGAGAGAAGAAACAAACACCCAAGAGAGAGGTTATTACTGAAAACAAGTAAACTAAAAATAAAAATGTCACCATCCCTTAACATTACTGAGAGATTAAAGATAAATATTCTATCCATCCTGGACCTCATCTCACGCAACTTATTACCAGAAAGGAGAGTCCACCAAGTCCTTTTTAAAGAAGAGCAAACCCAAACAGCTCTGTCCTCTACGCCCATTCGGCCGTTCGACTTCAGTCAACGTGTCCACAAAGTTCTTCGCTTTCTCTGGTGAGTCGAAGAAATGTATGAATCCGTTATGATTGATCTGAAGCACCACTGGATATCTTAAAAAAATACTGGATCCCAAGCTCTCTCAATATCCTCTTGACGCAATTGTAGGACTTCCTTTTCTGGACCACTGCTGCCGAGAAGTCTTGAAAAAACATGATCCTGGAGCCGCCATATACCAACGCCTTCACCCCCTCCCCTGGGCTCTAGAGGCTTCCATGACACTCTGCTTCTCTTTATAATGATGAAACCTCACCAGGACAGGCATGGGCGCTGATCCACACCTGGTTTTCATGCTGCGATCTGGTGGGCTTTTTCAATTTTTATCCTTCTCTTCTCAACCTCCAAACCAAGGAACTCTGGGAACCACTTCTCGATGAACTCCACTGGCCGCTCATCTTTCGTCCCCTCTGGTATGCCAGCAATGCGCAGGTTCTTTCTTCTGCCCCTGTTTGAGACCATCTACCAGATCCAACAAACCCTGGACCTGTGTTTCCAGGGCTTCAGTTGGCCCTTAGAGTCAGTCTTTGCCTTCTAATCCCTGCAGCCTGGCGCTCAAGCAGATCGGTCCTTTTTCCCAAGTCTTGCAGCATAGCAGATACAGGAGCCAGCTTCTCGATTTTTTTTTCCTGGATTTGCTTCCCCAGGACCTTGCGAGATTTGGCCAGCTCCTCAACCAGGGTCTGGTGAGTAAGCGAGCCCCCTGCTTCAGTGGGCTGGGCTGTAGCCCCGGCCCCAGCCCCAGGTGAGCTTCCGCCTTTCTTCAGCATTCTCCTGCTGCAAGGACAAAGGTCAGTAAGATTTTTTCAGGTTTCTAACTTCTTTACTGTGTTGTTACTCACAGTAAAGTGTTTGAGATGGCTCCTGGCTCTGTCGAGTCAGTGTTGCAGCGCAGAGCCCAGCAAACGCGATCCTACCAGGACGCCGCCATCTTGGATCTCCCCATTTAAGAGCATTTTATAGAATCTCATGCATTGTTTTCCAGTTAAAAATCACAAACTACCAGATTATAGTGCAACAGGTTTCTTTGGAAGCACTGGCTTTTGGAGTGCTGCTCCTTCATCAGGTGATTGTGGAGTATAAGATCGTAGGATACAGAATTTATAGCAAATGTTTACAGTGTGATGTAACTGAAATTATATATTGAAAAAGACCTGGATTGTTTAAGTCTTTCATCTTTTAGAATGACCATGTTGGTTTCAGTTCTTTTATATGTAAATCGCAAAGCTTTCTTAAAGTTACATTCTCAAGTGAACTTTAACAATTGGTGCCATGTTGGCCCAGATAATGCATTGAAGGTTTGAGATGCCCTTTGTGACGCTGTCTGTGCTCCACTGCTCAGACTGATTCTAATCTAAAGAAGGGATTTACAGAATCTTATGTGGATTCTTGCAGTTTTTGAGCAAGATAAAATGTAATTCTGCAAGTAACCTGTATGTGTGTATGTGCATGTGGGTGTGTGTGCGCGGGAGTTGGGATAGGGGGAGGATATGAGTGTCTGAGAGAGTGTGTGTATGAGCATATGAGAGAGAGCTTATTTTGCATAGAGGAGAGAGATGGTTGGCTGTCATATCCACAATTGTGCACACGTTCCTTGTGGGTACAATGTTGATGAAAGCAATCCACCAGAGAGAGAAAAAAACAGTTGGGTTTCAAGGTCATATTCTGAATGATTAAGATTGATGAAATTAATTAGATTCAAAATTACTGTCAAATCAAAAGGATAGAGTTGATGATAAAATGATTATTTTGACTATTAGTGGACATTGAAACTCCACAGGCATCTGCTAGGAGTTCTGTCATGTTTACATTATTCATAAGCGATATGAAGAAATGCACTATTCTTTGCATCAAATAGAAAATCTGGCTTGGAGTTGGTGTTTCGATTGTTAGGCTTTCAGCCTTATTCAACTCTCCTTGCTGCCTATATGTTAGAATTGGGGCTGTGGATAATTCAGCTCTATTGTCGATCACAGTGAGTGAGCTCCTAACATTTACAGACTAAGTTCATTTGCTCAGTTGTGCTGTTTGGCTGAGTCATCAAAACTCTACTAGCTTGTATCATCATCTTCAGGAGCAGACAGTCAAGGGGAAAGAATCAGTGTGGACATTGGAGAAGGTTAAGGAAACAAAGATACAACGCGACTGATTTTGATAAAGAAAGTGCAATCTTCTCTACATCAGAAATTTGCTGGTGAAACTCAAAAGGTCTGGCAGCATCTGTGGAAGAAAGCAGAGTTAACGTGTCAATACCGGTGACACTTCATCTGAACTGATAGGAACAGGAAGTGCCAAGGGTGGAAAGCGGACAGGTGGAGATGGAGCCCAGAGACACAGAGATAAGAAAAGGTTAGGTAAATGAGGAGATTATGGATGGCACACCAGGACAGAAGAGAAGCTGATTAGGTGATAATGAGAGCTGAGGGTAGCAGAGAATGGTTAGTCTGTGCTGAAAGCAAACCATGTAATGTGATAATAAGCCTCTCAGTGGGTGGAATCATAGAATTCCAACAGTGCAGAAAGAGGCCATTTGGCCTATTGAGTCCACACCAACCCTCCGAAGGGTATCCCACCCAGATCCAGCCCACCACCATATCCTCATAAAATCATGTTTACCAAGACTAATTCATGTAGCTTGTACATCCCTGGACTCTATGAACAACCTAGTGTGGCCAATCCACATAACCTGTACATCTTTGGACTGCAGGAGAAAACTGGAGTACCTGGAGGAAACCCACACAGACATGGGGAGAATGTGTAAACTCCACAACAGGCAGTCACCCAAAGTTGGAATCAAACCCGGGCCCCTTACTGACCGCTACAGTGCCTGTGCTAGAAACCTGTGTTATAACAGGGTTGGATAAAAAAAAACGTGGAAGGATGGAATCAGGCTCTGAAGTTATTCAACTCTATGTTGGGTCCTCGAGATTGTAGGGACCCCAAGTGATAAATGAGATTTTGTTCTTCAAGCCTGCAATGAGGCTTGCTGGTAGACAGCAGCAAAAGGAATGTTGGCTGGAAACATGGTGGTATATTAAACGGGACAGACAACTAGAAGCGCTGGGTCATTTTTATGGACAAACGTAGGTGTTTTATGCAAAGACATCACCCAGTCTGCGTTTCATCTCCCCAGGGTAGAGGAGACCACACTGTGATTGAATGAAGTGCAGGTAAGTTGCTACTTCATCTGGAAGGTGTATCTGGGGTTTTGGATAGTGAGGAGGGAGGAGGTAACAGTGCAGGTATTACACCTTTGGAATGCAGACAAGGGAGGGGAGAGGAATATGTGTCCAGTTGGTGTATGCTGTTGGAAGTGACGGAAATGGCAGCTTACACGCATTTGGATGCTGAGTTTGGTGGGGTATGAAGTGAAGACCAGGGTCTCTCTCATTGTTGTAGGAGGGGTGAGGCCAGAAGTGTGGTGGATGGGCCAGATGCAGCTAAGGGCTCCATTGACCGTGGTAGCAAGGAATATTTGATTGAGGAAAAGCATGATTATTTCTGAGTGCCCCCCACAGCAGAATGTGACAGAGATGAAGAAACTGGGAGATGGGGGTGGGAGTCCTTAGAGGAAGCAGGGTGAGAGGATATATTGTCACAGTAACTGTGGGAGCTGGTGGGTTTGCAATGGATATCAGTGGGCAGCCTATCCCCAGAAATGGAAACAGAGATGTCGAGGGAGCGAAAGGAGAAGTTGGAGATGGACCAGGTGAATGTGAGGGCTAAGTGGAAATTGGACGTAATATTGCTAAATGTTTCCAGTTCAGTATAAGAGAAGGAAGCAGCGCTGATGATGCCATCGAAGTACCGGGGGAAGGGCACTAAGTACGTTCGGAACAAGGACAAGTATAACCTATTGTTCACTTATGGATTGAAAAGCTTCAAAGGAAAAAAAGACACGGTTTAATTAAAACATTGGATGCGTTAGAGTGGAATGTTTGCTGACATCCGCACCTTTGCAGAAATTAATTTAATTTCTCAATCTGCAGTTGTTTGCATACATTAGGTTGTGGATGGGTCTGTTTGTTTTCTCTTGTCCCACTTGGTCCTGAGTGTCTGTTTGAAAATGCAGATTTTGTGTTTCATTATTAATGAGAATTTGTAAGTCTAGCAGTCCAATTGCTTGAGCTGTGAATATTTGAGGAGATTAAGAGATATCTGGTGCTTTGCGCAGTATTCAAAAGAGCTTGAATTGGCCTAAAATGAAACTTGTTTGTTATACACTTACCATTCCAATTTAAATCATGGGATAAAGAAGGGGATATCAAAAATATGACTACATACAACATGATAAGACATAGGAGCTGAATTAGGCCATTTGGCCCATTGAGTCTGCTTTGCCATTCAATCATGGCTGATATGTTTCTCAACCCCATTCTCCTGCCTTCCCCCCATAACCCATAAGACATAGGAGTGGAAGTAAGGCCATTCGGTCCATCAAGTCCACTCCGCCATTCAATCATGGCTGATGGGCATTTCAACTGCACTTATCTGCATTCTCCCTGTAGCCCTTAATTCCTTGGGACATCAAGAATTTATCAATCTCTGCCTTAAAGACATTTAGCATCCCGGCCTCCACTGTACTCCACGGCAATGAATTCCACAGACCCACCACTCTCTGGCTGAAGAAATGTCTCCGCATTTCTGATCTGAATTTACCCCCTCTAATTCTAAGGCTGTGTCCACGGGTCCTAGTCTCTTCGACTAACGGAAACAATTTCCTATCGTCCACCCTTTCCAAGCCATGTATTATCTTGTAAGTTTCTATTAGATCTCCCCCTAACCTTCCAAACTCCAATGAATACAATCCCAGGATCCTCAGCCGTTCCTCGTATGTTACCCTTGATCCCCTTACCAATTAAGAACCTGTCTCTCTTAAACACGCTGAAAGACTCAACTTTGACATTCTCTGTGACGATGAGTTTCACAGATTAACCATCCTCTGGCTGAAAAAAATTCCTCCTCATCTCCATTCTAAAGGGTCATTCTTTCACTCTTTGGCTGTGCCCTCAGGTCCTAGTCTCTTCGACTAACGGAACAATTTCCTATCGTCCACCCTTTCCAAGCCATGTATTATCTTGTAAGTTTCTATTAGATCTCCCCTTAAACTTCTAATCTCCAATGAATACAATCTCTGTCCTACCAGAGGAAACCTCTTCTCCAGGTTCACTCCATCCAGACCTCTCAGTATTGCATAAGTTTCAATCAGATGACCTGTCATCCTTCTAAAATCAGTCTCTGTGTGATCATGGTGCTCTGTAGACTGTTTGCTGTTGTGTGTTGAGTCAATAGACTTTGCGATAAAATAATTACCCCTCACTTTTAATAATTTAGCTGACTGGATGACAGTATTATTGATCAGCACTGAGGAAATGTATATCAAAGAAACAAAACTTATAATTCAAATACTATAAACCTGGCTAAAACTAATTCAAATAATGGTTGCATTTTATAATCAAGTTAGTTCTGATCAACAATCAATCTCAGTGCTGCTAGACATCTCCCTACATTGTATTCAGCTAGATGGCAAAACAAAGAGTGTCCTGTAGTTCCTTTAACTTGACATTGTCATTTGTGTCAAGAGCAGAAGGTCACCTTAATATCCCAAACTGTGGCTGTGTAGGTAATAAAGGGATAAACATACCTATGTTACTGTGACATTGAAATGATGCAATTTCTTCTGGTGTTAAAGCTGTCCATTACATATAATCATTTCCATGTTTTTGTTCCAGATATAATCAACATTGTATGGTTAATGAACTGGTATTCTCTCAAAAATGAGTTTTTACACAAATTACTTTTTATTTCCCTTTTTTGAGTGAGTTTTGGAAAAAAGCAGAAAATAAATCTGCATTGATGACTTAGTGCACCTTCTCTGACATCCTGATATTTGGTGATCCTGAACCGATTTAATTTCCTTTCACGAATCATATGGTACTGAAATTCTCCTGCGAGAGATGTGATGAACCAACTCTTCCCACTCCCCTAACAGCCAACATCAGGATTTTCAAATTTCACATGCACAAGATTTTGCCATTCCATCTTTTTTAATACTTCATCCTTTGAATAGAAATAGGAATTCTAATTTCATATTGAGGATGCCAAAGAGTCTTTTGAGTGGTATAGTAATATAGCTAGGTCAACATATCAACCTAGGAAACTACTTTGGTTGCACTTGATGCTTAGACCAGACTCTGCTATTTGCACACAAAAACTGTTGGAGTAGATAGTTCTGTTTTTCAAAGTAGAAAGCTAGATGGAGATATCAGAATGTCATCATAGGGACTTGACAAAAACATCTTGGGTGAATTTAAGAACACCATTCCAGACTTGGTGGAATAATTAATGATGTTAATTCAGTTATTTCTAACTTGGCAGCCACATAATTTACAGATTGACACTGCCTCCCAATCTTGCCTTTCATTTGGCAGCAGTACCTGCTCATTGGCTAAGATTCATCTGGAATGAAGAGAATACTAAGATTATCTTATTGCATTATTTTACGGGTTCTTCGGATAACAGACTTTCTGTGTTTACTGGTATTTTTAAAGATTGAACCCATTGTCTTTAATGGATTATTTGCATTTAATTATGTGTCATGCAGAATCTGTCTGTTGAGCTCCAACGATAATGATATCAATTCAATGAAGGTGCCTTGGCAGAACAGGAAAGTGATGCTGGTGGTATTTTAGATTCCAGGCATGCTAAATTCCAAAATGCAAGAATACTAAAGCACAAAGGATTGAAATTGAGCAACATGTTGACTGCTATTCAAAAAATTATATGATTACTCTTTGGGCTTCTATATTGCAGCTAAGAAATCCTTGTTAAAATGTTCCTGTTCCTGGTTTTATTTTCTTGGGCCATTAATAGCAGTTCACATAAAATTCTGAAGTGTTTACGTTATTTAATTTGCCTTCATACACTTTGTTCTTATTTGTTTCAATCATGCTTTTTAATGGCATATCAATTTAAATAGCATGTTTCAGATTGCTGATTTCTAGAAAATAAAGACTTTTCAAACTACAATTCCAAGTTCACATTGACTTGTCAGAAGGGATAGCACTATACTGAGTAGAATTAACTGTTGATGTTCTGATATATGAGAAGCACAAGGTCAGCACCAGTATAGTCATAAAACAAGCTGCAGTGTTTGGGCAAAGTTTTGTTCTCACGAAAGAAAGAGATTCGTAGTTCAGTGTTTTGTTTACCAAGCCTTATGTAGCCAATTAATAGTGGTCTCCAGCTTTAGCATTTTAACTCAGAGTTTCCTCTAGTCCTGAACTGTTGCAATGTTTACAGAAAATAGTTGATTTCAAAATACTAAGGTGATAGTGAAAGTACAAGGTATTGTGTCTGTTGCAGTAGCTACACAAAGACCATGTTTGGATTTTGCTGTTTTTTGGCTTGTTTTTTTTCCCTTGAGTTAATAGATGTTTTAGTACAGTCTAGTGGTAGGTGGTCAATCTCTTCCTGCTGCCTATTCTTTATATATAAAGTCTAATGTGATAAAGTACTGGTTCTACAACCGTAAAGGCTTAACAGCAGAGACTAGTCGTTTACTCACATAGAAACGTTATGCTTTCAACAGAATGACTTTTATTGAGAGGCAGGTAATGTGATGAATATAATAGGAACAGTTTTTTTTTAGTTTTAAACAAATTATTCTAATTCAAGACCATAAAATTGGTGTGGTGTAAACTCCTTGCCAAGGGAAAATAGCTTCCTTTACTAAATGAGTGTTTGTATCATATAGCATTTTCTGTAATTCAGACAATGCTGATCCTAGATTCACTGCAGTCAACTGAATGTAACTTTGCTAACACAGGAAATAGTTGAGGAAATCTGGCCATCACGGCTCAGTGGGTAGCATATGCACCTTGAATCATAGGGTTATGAGTTCAAGTTCTACTCCATTACTTGAACACAAACATTGGCACTCCAGTCCAGTCTTTGAGATGACATATTAAACCTGAGGCCCTGCTGGCAGTCTCGGGTGGACACAAAATTCCCATGATGCTTTTTGAAAAAAAAATAGTCAAAGGCATTACCCCTGGTGTCCTGAGCAATACAGAACAATCAGTTATCTGAACATCAATTATCCGAATTTCAGATTATCTGAACAAGATCTCAAGGTCCTGTAAAATGTTATCCGTTTTCCAAACAATCAGTTATCCAAACAAAATACTCCCCACGTGTCTCGTTCGAGTAATTGAGGTTGTTCTGTATTTGTTGCCTCTTTATCTGGTCGTCATCCTGTTTCTCTTACTGTGTGCACATTGGCTGCTGAGTTTCCCATTTTACGACATTGATTCCACTTCACAATTACTTCACAAGGCTGTAAGGTGCCTTGGGATAAGCTGTACTCATGAAAAGAACTATAAAAATGCAATTCTTTCTTTTTCTCTTGCTTGAAAACATCTAAGCTGTTTTGAACTATGTGATAAACTCTCACTGGAATCCTGTGTATCATCATGAAATCATCTATTATTGGGAAGTATATCACATAAGGTTTATGGCTTCAGTAAAGTTCTGGTCTCTCATTTCCCAACACGTGAAATCTTATTGTATGAATGTTTAATAAGCATAGTTCTATGGCCTTGCATTTAACAATGTATAAAATGTATATTGTATTTATTGAGCCAGGCAACTCACTATTTAATACAATGACAGCAGCAGAAAGCCCTTTGGAAGAAAGATTGCATCTCCCATCTGTTATTGAAAGTTGAAACAATTTTAATGTGCAGTAGTTATTGTCTTGGGGAGCCCAGTTCTCTGCCAATGAAAGACATTAAAAAGTTGAATACAGTCGATATAACTGGAACGATAAATTCTCATTATATTTTAGTCAATATTTCTGGAGCAGAGACAGCATTAAACTGACAATGATAATTAAGCAAAATGAACAAGTTTGTTAGAGTCAATCTCTGGCATTCCTAGATGGTGAGAACTATCTGCTTTAAAACAAAAAAAAAAGTATTTGAAAGCAAATACGTAACCATCATACATTCATGTTCTTATATACTACATTACCTCCAGAGACCAATAACTTTAAAAATGGAGATTTGAATTCTCAGTGATTGTCTCAATGGAGTACATGGCAATCTTTCATACTTAAGTCTTTTACTGTAACTAACAAGTGAAATTAACATCGAGTAAACATTAATTTAGTAGGCAACTAGCCCACTAACTTATTGAACTTAACACAACTGAGAAACTGAACACTCTGTAAATACGGCGAAAGTGGGTACTGCAGATGCTGGAGATTAGAGTGAAGATTAGAGTGGTGCTGGAAAAGCACAGCAGGTCTGGCAGCATCCAAGGAGCAGGAAAATCGACATTTCGGGCAAAGGCCCATTCCTGATTAAGGTCTTTTGCCCGAAACGTCGATTTTCCTGCTTCTCGGATGCTGCCTGACCTGCTTGTTTTTCCAGCACCACTTTAATCTTCACTCTGTCAATACATTAGACCAGACTCTACGACGTACTGTAGCTTTTACAGGAATCGGTCCAAAATCATTCCCAGCTTCCAACAAACTCCCACTTCCCATTTCCACGAATCACAATGCCTGTCGAAATTCATTTCTCTCACTTTCTGAAAACGCCCAAACCAAATTCCAGAAACAAAGTTAAAAATCACACAATACCAGGTTGTAGTCCAACAGGTTTAATTGGAAGCACACTAGCTTTCGGAGCGACGCTCCTTCATCAGGTGATAGTGGAGGACTCGATCGTAACACAGAATTTATAGCAAAAATTTACAGTGTGATGTAACTGAAATTATACATTGAAATATTGATTGTGACAATCAATTTTTCAATGTATAATTTCAGTTACATCACACTGTAAATTTTTGCTATAAATTCTGTGTTACGATCGAGCGCTCCACTACCACCTGATGAAGGTGCGGTGCTCCGAAAGCTAGTGTGCTTCCAATTAAACCTGTTGGACTACAACCTGGTGTTGTGTGATTTTTAACTTTGTACACCCCAGTCTAACACCAGCATCTCCAAATCATTCCAGAAACAAGACCATGATGTGAGGACCCCTGTTGATTAAGCCAGGGTGAGTATTCCAGTGTCCTTAAATTTCCATGTGTCTCTTCAAACAGAAATGTGTTGCCATCTGCATTCTTCCTGGTGGCTGACAGAACATTGTGGGCGGCACGGTGGCACAGTAGTTAGCACTGCTGCCTCACAGCGCCAGAGACCTGCCTCACAGCGCCAGAGACCTGGGTTCAATTCCCGCCTCAGGCGACTCTCTGTGTGGAGTTTTCAAGTTCTCCTTGTGTCTGCGTGGGTTTCCTCCGGGTGCTCCGGTTTCCTCCCACAGTCCAAAAATGTGCAGGTTAGGTGAATTGGCCAAGTTAAATTGCCTGTAGTGTTAGGTGAAGGGGTAAATGTAGGGGAATGGGTCTGGGTGGGTTGCGCTTCGGCAGGTCGGTGTGGACTTGTTGGGCCGAAGGGCCTGTTTCCACACTGTAAGTAATCTAAAAAAAATCTAACATTGCTTTTTCTTCTGTCTGAGTTCGCACGCTCTCTCTCTCTCTCTCTCTCTCTCTCTGTGCACTCTCTGTCCGGATCTTTGAGTCAGCAAGAGTGAAACCAGTGGCAACCAGATCACATTGTCTTATTGACAGGCAAAAGAAGTCAGAGGGCACGTGCATCATTTTGCTTTGAATTAAGAGAAACAGTTGAAACCCCGCAGTCTCCCATGAAAACTCACATGCATAATCCTCTCATAGAACATGTTCCAGGGTTGTGGGGTTGTGAAGTTTTTACAAATAAATCAGGATCATTTAGACCTTAATTATGAAACCTTCAACCCTTGGAAGGGCTGCAATGCATACAAAATCAAGTGACTGTTATGTTGGGGGACTTCATAGAATCTCTACGATGTGGAAGCAGGCCATTTGGCCCATGAAGTCCATACCGACACTCTAAAGAGCATTCCACCCCTACCCCCTACCATATCCCTGAAACTCTCCATTTCCCATGGCTAATCCACCTAGCCTGCACACTATGGGGAATCTAGCCTCGCCAACATCTTTAGACTGTGGGAGGAAGACTGAGCAACTGGTCAGTCACTGAGGAAACCCACGCAGACATGGGGACAATATGCAAACTCTACACAGGCAGTCGCCCATGGATGGAATTGAACCTAGGTCCCTGGTACTGTGAGGCAGCAGTGCTAACCACTGTGCAGCCATCACTTCTTGACATGGGTAGACAATGGATATGACAAAAACCTCAAAAATTAAATTGTAAGTATAGTAAGACGTACTTGGTGTGGGCTGATCCATACAGAGATGTTCAGGATTCAAGTTGGGAACAATTTGAGGCCACTGAGGCACTTTTAAGTCGGAACGGGGTTTGATTCTGTAAATCCAAAAGAACTGAAGCAATTGCGAGAAAAATGAACAGCAGAGCTCTAACCAAGTGTTGACACTTGATTTCCTTCCTCTCAATAGAGTAGGAATCTTTTAGGATATTTTTCAACTATTTCTAACACTGCATCAGTCATTCCATGATAAAAAAAAATACATAAGTCCTCAGTTAAAGTTGTGGCTGTGTTCCTGAAAATCTCAACTTTAAAAGAGTAATTTATTCTTAAAGGAATCTACTTTTAAGTCGTTTAGCTCTTTTGGACATGTTTTACCCTGTGAAGAAAAACAGTATACCAGTTGAAATACTTCACAGCACTGTGCCTTCCTAATTGAAATAAGTCCCAAACTAAATTACATCATTAACTATGAAATAAACTCAATACGGTATTTTTAAAAATAATGCTCACCTGGTGTTTTTGAGTGGCCAGGTGCTTGCCTCTGGCAGAGGTTAGTCAGTTCAGGAAGCGGCAGCATTGTTGTATTGACCAACCTCTGATAGTAGACTAAGTCCTCAGTATGAGTTTGGAGCCACAGGACAAGGAATAGGCTTTAATAGCGTTGGAAGCAACCTTGGATAAGGGCAGAGGGAGACAAGGCTGGGGTGGGTGTAGTGATTGTAATGAGGTCAGCCAGGTGGAATGCATAGAATGTGAGTTCCCTGATTGTGGCTGTTAATCTGATCCAAACAGGGAGCCCTATCTTTTTTCTGATGAAGGGCTTTTGCCCGAAACGTCAATTTTCCTGCTCCTCGGATGCTGCCTGACCTGCTGTGCTTTTCCAGCACCACTCTAAACTCTGGTTTCCAGCATCTGCAGTCTTCACTTTTGCGTAGGGAGCCCTATCTGACAGTTAAAAAGAGTGTTAGACATTCTGTCACTTTCTGAGAGCTAGCTCTGAAGGAGCTGGATTGGCGTCAAGGACTTTTCACCTGTAACTAAAGGGTGACATGATGACAGGATAATGGCCTCTAGAGTCACTTCAGTGTAGAGAGAGTGAGGCAAGGGCTGGGGGTGGGGTGGGGGGGGATAAGCTTAGTGCTAAGGCCAGGGCCTGGGCCCAGGAAGGCAATGTCAGAGAGAAGCAAAACCATGGGAGAAGGAAGTAAGGGCAAGGGAAAGGTAATTCCCTGAGCCTGGAGTGGAGGGGAAAGATGACATTAACCAGGCAATGTCAATGTAATTCAAGAAAATGGACCTTAAAAATGAAATGATATTAAAACTAAAAGAGAAGCAACTTAAAAAGATGTAGTGTTCTAATTTTATTTTGAATTATTTGATTTTTAATGGCTTTCTTATGTTATCTACTTGAAACATTGCATTTGTATGCATTTTAAATCTGTGCTCACATTCTGTCAGCATGTTCTTGAGGAAGGCACTATGCTCAGTTTTAGAATGGAAACTTTATGTAAACCTGTCACACAGTAATTAGACACAAATGCAATGGAAGTGCTGCAGCAGGGGAATGTAATTACAGCATGGCAGGTTTACATAAATAGTTTTTCCTAGAAATGTGAATAAAGAACTTTATTAAGGATTTCAAAGTGAGAATAGAATCTGTTTAAAGTGGAGATTGAAGTAGATTTTACATGCGATGACAATTATCTCCAGCTCTCAGGCCTGCATCACTTCATGACTATACTTGGCTCATGATTCCATACTTTCAACTCCCCAGGTGACTAAATGAAAGTAAACATTTAATTAGACTTTTTTTACATTAATGTCAGTAATTTTTCAGTATTTCTCATTTTGCTTTCCTTCAAAGAGGATTTTGGAACAATTTATGCTTATGTATTGTGCTTTAAATCAGATGAATTTTTATATGTTTAAAAAGCCATAGTTTGCGGTCCCTGCTACAGGAGAGTATGAGGTGTTAGTAAACTAGAGATTGAAAAAGTTTTCATAGTGATCAGATGATCATCATCCTTCCACCTATGTAAAATAATGGACAAGCAACAAATCAAATGTTTTGGGGTTGGGGGAGCTTCATAGTGTGTATGTCTACTGAGAGCTGATGAGACCAATCCGTAAGAGTCAGGTCTGCTACAATGAAGTAGTTATCAGATGTCTTTGCAAGTCTTTTTCTGTATCGGTGCCTGTTGCTAAGTGGATATACTCGCGAATTATCATGGTGGCGTAACCAATTCACACATGATGTTATCGTTTTTCTCTGTCGTCAGCTAGTGTTTCGCAGGCCATCGTGATAGTTTCATGTATCCTTAAATTGGAGCTTTGGGCTTCCTGAAGGCTTTATGGCTACCTCACAATACCGAAAGTCCATAGCTAAGCCAAGGACTAAGTGTGCCCAGACCAATAAAGCTGCTTGTGTCTGATAAATACCAATATAGTTTCCTTTGATCAAATCAAAAATCCACATTGACGAGATACTTTAAAGGACATGAGGTGGCACACATATTTTCAGTGATATGGAAGTGATTTTCATCTGGTCTGGATAGTTTTGAGAAGAAACTTTGTTATTTTTCCATTTGGTCCAATACTACTTAGAGTATGTTAAATTTCTCGTAGTGCTAGTACAATGTTTTGAACTCATACAGGACTTTGGTAGTCTGCTATTTCTTCAGTTGTGTCCTTCTGTAACAAGAGGAAAGAGGAAACAGCAATATGACATCAGAAAACCAAATTGAAGGAGATACACGCATTAAAATTTCTTCCTGCTAACAGAATGTTTCAAGCCCAGGGTAATATAGGCCTGCTTTGTTTGGAAGAGCAGTTGCTAAAGTGGCTCCACTTCTGCATTAAGGCTTGTACAGACTCGTGTCACCTAAAGTCAACTGTCAGAGTTAACACATCATTGTCTAACCCTGTCACGGTCACTGTACATTTATTGTCCTCCATTCTTAGGCTGCCACAGGCAAATAATGTTAGGCATACTGTAGTTCTTTCTCACATTTAGCATGTGTCTGATGAAATGTTTTCCAGAGGAATACTTCCCTTGCTTGCCCATGCAACCAGTAACAGCAGGTAGAGTTTCATTTATTGCATCCACAGTTATCCATAAAAACACACTGCCTTCATGATTCTCAAGGGTGCCACTGCATTGACGTAAGACTGATGTATGGTTACTAGTAATGTCTTATGCACTTCTGCGTCTGATTTCCTCATGTTATTTTTTAATTTTGTACTGAACATCTTGCTGTTTGTGTTTACTCTGGAAGAAAGAAAGAGATCAGAGACTTGGAGGAGATTTTATATTTTAGTTTGCATTCAGAGACTCGGAATTATAATTGACAGGATCTCGCTCTAAATCTAACAATTTTAATGACAACTTAAACAAAATAGTTCCAATTCAACCATGCAGTTGCCCTTAGGTGGGTAGTTTGAGAGGAATGTGGGTCCATTCGGAGTAATCTTCCCTCAGGGAAGGCAGTGGTCTAATGGTTTTATTGCTCGACTATTAATCCAGTGACCCAGCTGATGTCCTGGGTTCGAATCCTGCTATAGCAGATAATTCAATAAAGACCTGGAATTAAGATAGTAATGATCATGAAAACCATTGTCTGTTTTCAGAATAACTCATCTAGTTTACTATTGAACTGTTGTCCTTACCTGGCATGACCCTCGTGACTCCAGATCCATAGAAATGTGGTTGACTCTTCACTGCCCCTGGGCATTTCAGCATGGGTAATAAATGCTGGCCTAGCCAGTGACACCCACACACATTAATGAATAAAAAAAACTTTAACCGAAATGCTCTGCTTGGTTTGCCTGGACTGACCTGGTTTTGATTATTTAGCACATTCCAAAATGTTTCCACTTGAGCGGTCATCTAGAATTTAAAATTAAGTTTTATTGTGACATATACTCAAGTACAGGGATACAGAAGTACAGTGAAAAGTTTACAATGTCACCATTCATGACGCCATCTTAGCTACAAGTTACCTAGGTAGAAAAATAAAGAAATAGGTTAAACCTAGGGCATATTCCTGTCTCACTGCTGCTATCAGTCTGGTTCTGTTAGCCTCTTCTGACTTCAGCTATTTTGCCATAGAATCATAGAATAGAATCCCTAAAGTGTGGAAACAGGCCCTTCAGCACAACAGGTCCACACTGACCCTCCGAAGAGTAACCCACCCAGACTCATTTCCCGAACCTATTACTCTATATTTATCCCTAACTAATGGAATTAGCCTACACATCCCTGAACACTATGGGCAATTTATTGTGGCTAATCCACCTAGTCTGTACATCTTTTGGATTGTGGGAGGAAACCAGAGCACCCAGAGGAGAATGTGCAAACTCCACACCAGACAGTCACTCGAGACTGGAATCAAATCCAGGTCCCTGGCACTGTGAGGCAGCAGTGCTAACCACTGAGCCACCATGCCACCCTAGATGAAATTATTAAATTAGTTTACAAGTAAATCAGTTTCCAGTTTCTAAAGAAAGCTTCAAATTTAACTTGAAAGAAGTTTAGTGTATTTTTACCCATTGAAGCCCATTGATGGGGTAAAAACTTTGGAGACTTTTGAGATTATATACAACCCTGGCTGCATCCTAGAGATTAGCATAAAACTGCTCTGCATTATAACTTTTCTCAGAGTACAACAGGATTTTGATCAGATGGGCCAATGGGCTGACGAGTGGGAGATGGAGTTTAATTTAGATAAATGCAAGATGCTGCATTTTGGAAAAGTAAATCAGACCAGGACATATATACTTAATGGTAAAGTCCTGGAGAGTGTTGCTGAACAAAGAGACTTTGGAGTGCAGCTTCATAGCTCTTGAAAATAGAGTTGCAGGTAGATAAGATAGAGAGAAAGGCATTTTATATGCTTTCTTTTATTGGTCAGAGCATTGAGTTGGGAGGTCATGATATGACTGTTTGGGACATTGGTTAGGCCACTTTTGGAATATTGCTTGCAATTCTGATCTCCCACCTATTGGAAGGATGTTGTGAAACTTGAAAGGGTTCAGAAAAGATTTACAAGGATGTTGCCAAGATTGGAGGATTTGAGCTATTGGGAGAGGCTGAATAGGCTGGGGCTATTTTCTCTGGAGCATTGAAGGCTGAGGGGTGACCTAATTAACGTTTATAAAATCATGAGGGGCATGGATAGGATAAATAGACAAGGTCTTTTCCCTGGGGTGGATGAGTCCAGAACTAGAGGAGTTGAAACTTTATTGCTGGAACAGCACAGCAGGTCAGGCAGCATCCAGGGAACAGGAGATTCGACGTTTCGGGCACAGGCCCTTCTTCAGGAAGAAGGGCCTGTGCCCGAAACGTCGAATCTCCTGTTCCCTGGATGCTGCCTGACCTGCTGTGCTGTTCCAGCAATAAAGTTTCAACTTTGATCTCCAGCATCTGCAGACCTCACTTTCTCCCAGAACTAGAGGACACAAGTTTAGGGTGAGAAAGGAAAGATATAAAAGGGACTTAAAGGGCAGCTTTTTCACACACACGGTGGTGTGTGTGTGGAATAGGCTATCAGAGGAGGTGGCGGAGGTTGGTACAATTACAGTATTTAGAAGGCATATGGATGGGTATATGAATAGGAAGGGCTTAGAGGGATATGGACCAAGTGCTGGGACTAGATTGGGTTAGGATATCTGGTTGGCATGATAGAGTTGGAACAAAGGGTCTGTATCTATAACTAACAAGTGTTCAAAAGGTTCTATTCAGTTCAGCAATTTCACTGCAATTAACAAGTAACACTCTAATTGGCAAGTATCATACCCATTCAGTCACCAAAAAGTAAACACTGTTCTTAATTCCTAACGAGTTAACCCTTCCATTTATGGACTATTTCAAACACACTTGGCTTATGAATGTTCTTAGGAATCCAGCCATTGAGTGGGAAGTAAAATTAATGCAGTCTGGCTTGTTGCTGAACCCTTCGTCTTAGGAATGAAGCCCAATTAGGCCAACAAGCCTGCTCAAATGAGGCAACCATTCTGGGTGATGTTAGCACACGTCTATGGGGAAAGCACGGACAGCTAATCTCAAAATGGGGTGAATCTCAAATGGCCATCTTTTGTGGTTGTATCCTTGCTCCAGGATAGATTTTGATGAGAAGCTATCACATATCTACATTCTTCAACTCTTAATGAAAGGTCAATGACCTGATAGTGTGTGAATTGCTGAGTGTTGCACCTCCTTTTATGTTTCAGTGTAAACCCTGGTAAATGTGAGAGGTACAACTGCTATGGTGTCAGTAGTGCCACATTGGTCAGTACAATTGAGTGAGAGACACAAGTATACATGAGGGATCAGATGGAGATGCCTGGAACCCATTCTTATGTGTGACAGTCCTCTGCAGTGGAACACTACAATGCTAACTTTCATACTCAATGGTGTGAAGCATTGAGTATACAGTGGTACATACTCTGGCAGAACAGGATCATTTGTCCTTTTCCAACATGGGAGCCAGGGTCTTTTAAGTGACTCCCACAGCCACTACTATTCACACGGCCTTCATCAATCAGAATGGCCTCTCGTTGCTATTAGCGGGAAAAATAACTTACCGTGTCTTTTGAATAGTCTTTGGGAGAAACTCTAGTGAGGTATCAGTAACATGTGGTACTGCTTTTCCCCTGGTCTCTGACATCTTTAGGGATGGTTGGGGGTGATGAGCAGGAGTTGAGTGATACACCAGGGTTGCAAAGGGATGACTTTCAAACATGGAGTCTGAAATTTGGAGCCTGGAAGGCCCTGATGGGGAATAGAATTTCCTTCCCACTTGCCTGTAAACTTTGGGGCATTTTATCCATTTGTGAATATTTAATGAGCTAGGAAGAACATCATTGCATGGGATAAATTCCTTCCTGCTTGCGAGTGGAAATCCTTCTTGTTTTCCTACCCACCTTCATACTTGGTCTTAAAGAAAATAAAACTCCATCTACAGAGGCTGAACTGCTTTGTGATCAAATCCATGTTTCAACTAGATTCTGTGTCATACAAATCGCTGAAATTCTCAAGCAACAATTCCATTGCCAGGAGAAGTCCAGTGGCTTCCTGCAACGGAGCCTACTGAGAGGTTCCTGTATGACAGTGGTTTACTCTTTGTTACATAACTTCACTCTGCAACAGGGCCAACACATGGTGGCACTATTGGATGAGGGAAGGGAACATTGAAATAGAGGATGAGGAAGAAGTAGATGATAGGTCAAGCACTTTGGAAGTAATTGATTGACGATCCTGCCCATTATCTCTCCCAGATCTTTCATGCTCATCGGAACTGAAAGACAATGTTTTTCTTTCCCCTGCTAACTAACGTTGCAGAGTCATCAATCACACACACCCACACACACAAATTCCGTTTTTTACACTTTAGTTGAAGCTTGGGACAGAAAATGCAAGTGACAGTGACATCTTCCGGAGATTTCTCCCTTTCAGTCTGTACACTATCTGAAGCATTGGGAAAAATAAACAAGTAAATCTTAAACTCAATGTTCACAATACCCAGTTGTCATGCTGAATGTGAGAGGGAGAGTTAGCTAGAAAGATGAGAGGAATGCATTTAAAGAACGAGGTAAAGGTGATTGGGAGCCTCACCTTTCCAACTTGTTTAACTTTGTACACTTTGATCTGAATGTAAGAGCAATACCTCTACCACTGACCTGCTCAGTTGCCTGCCCATTGCTGCTGGCTAATTTGGCCAGATGCATTTTTTCATATTGCAATACAATATGCCTTCCTTTCTCTTTCAGTACAAGCTCTATTGGAGAATCTGAATGATTCTGCTTCAATAGCCCACTCTCAATCACCAACTTTGAAATACTCCTTTGTCTTTTAAGGGCTGCAGGTTACTGTTAATGCAGTGCTCTCCCCATAACAATGAGCTTCCTATATTGCGATGACGGCTGACACCTCATCTGTTGAATGTAGTAAGGCCAGATCATGAAAATTGTTTCACAACCTCCTGATCTATCGATCAGAGGCATTCAGTTCAGATCGTAGGGGCTTTCTGTTGTTGCCACCACTGTTCCCACTGTCACCACAGATCATCAAATTGCATGATTAAACATTTGGCAGTCTGAGAATGCTTCTGAATTATAAGATACTTTGACCAATTACAGGGTGAATAGCACTGCTGAATGACAGATTACCAAAGGCAAACCTGAAATTTGTAATAAGTTCTTGTGCTATATAGTGTATAATCTACTGCAAGTTAATGGAAGATAAACAAATTGAAGACAATGATTCAAACCAATTATATTGTGCTTCCATGCTCACTTCGTATATAGTCAGTATTTGAAAAATAAACGGTTGATTTACTTTTTGTTCCATACTCCTACCTTAGTTACACAAACTGTCAGAATCAATTTAGCATCTCGTCTGATACTTCCCACCCAGTCCTTTCTGCTTCCTGTTATTGAATTTATTCTGTGTCCATAACACTATTGGTTGATTAGACAATTGAGTCTTTAATTGCATCACTTCAGCTAAAAGCTACTTCTGTTCCACTTTGGATATTGTATACTGACACTCTTGTCATCCATAATATTGTGCCCATTAGAAATTCATAAATCTAATGGGGGTGAATTTTTATCATTTAGATTAAAACTAATTGTCAACTTTACTATTGGAGTTAACTTGAGGGTTTAATGTATTATGTTTCGGTAATGTAATTGGGGCTAGTTAGCTCAGTTGGCTAGTTTGCAATGCACAGTGATGAGAACAACCTGAGTTTAGTTGCATGAAGGACTCTCCATCTCAACCTCTCCCCTCGCCTAAGGCTTGGTGACCCTCAGGTTAAACCACCAGTTAGCCTCGTGGTCCTCTGGGACGATGACATCTTTACTTTGTGAATGTGATTCATTGAATGAAAAACACTGAACATTCAGGCAACCAGACAGCCAAGAGCAAAGTTTTACCTGAAATTATTTCAATCTGCATTGTGGAATTACAAATTTCAGTCTGTTGCTTCCTTTGCCATGCTAATGGTCTCAGCCATATTGCTATCTTAATCATTCAGAGCCATCTGAAGAGGAAGTTTTGACCCTTTAACAAATTATTATATTGTGTTGTTCACTAAAGGTAACTTGGTAGGAAAAAATGTTTTCTCTTAAGTTCACACAATTCCAAAGAGTGATGGCTGTAATATTACTCTGTAGTTCTAATCAACAGAACTCCCTCTTGTTCTGCTTCAGAAATTAACTAAAATGGTAATGTAACAATGATCTCACTTTAGCGGGATACAAACACCTTAAAAGATTTTGATGAAATGAAACTGAATTGAATTCTGGATGCCAGCTAACAGCAACCACACATAATTTGATTTAGGTTAATTATGACCAGAAAATATTGAAGGCAAAAAGGCTCAACTGGGGAAAAGCTACGTTCTGTAATTCCATAATTCAGCATGTGTAAATTGGAAAAGCTGATTCTGAGTTTATGTAATAACGGAAAACATTCAGTGAAAGTCTAGGTAAAATCTAGACATATTCCATCGAATAATATATACATAGACTATTCAAGGCTATGGGGTTTTGGATGAAGGAAATGAAAGGTAGAGCAACAACCTGTGAGGTTTGTGGCAAATGTCAGGAACAAAGTGTAGTTCATAACCAAAATGATTATGAAAAGTAAGCACGGTTATGAAAGATAATTGATAGGAGAGGCAAAGAAAGACTACCGTAAAAGAGCAACAAGCAACATTAAATTGAACCCCAAAACAATTTATAAACCTATGATTTTAAGAGATTCAGTTAAGAAAAATCGGATCTGTAAGGCCCCAAAGGTAAATTGCCATGTGTAGATGGTAGATATGGCTGAAGTATTAAATTAATACTTTTGATTAGATGTCACAAATGGGGCAGATATTGAAAGAAAAGAGGGTAATTATCTACAGAGACATAGATAGAGGAGATTAACCAAAGGGCGAGTCACTGGACATTAAACATTAACTGTGATTTCTATCCACAGGCATTGTCAGACCTGATGAGCTTTTCCAGCAATTTCCCTTTTTGTTTCTGATTTTGAACATCTGCAGTTCTTTCATTTTTTACAAATCAAGAAGGAAAAATGAAAATAGCAAAGGCATTGTTGCCCATCTTTTACTCAGCATTGTATTGAAGAGTATTGCCAGAGGACTACAGGGTTTCTAACTTATATCCAGTAATGATTGAGGGATAAATCAGGGAATTCAGGCCAGTCGGCCGAACATCAGTAGTGGGGAAGTTATTGGAAACTTCTATCAAGGACAAAATAAGTTTTTGTTTGGTAAGAAGGTTTGTGTTAATCAAGAACTTTTACACAGTATTGTTGAAAGTAAATCTTGTCTAACTTGATTGAATTCTTTGAGACAACAGGATGTTGATCACCAGGTGTAGTAGATAATCAATATGTGGGGTTAAGTGTAAGGTCATGGAAGTGTAATCCAGAGGCCCAGACTGATGCTTTCAGTTTATTGGTTTTGAATCCCACTATGGCAGATAGTGAATTTGAATTCAGTAATAATTTTTTTTTTAAAGAGCTTGTCAATTGTAATAAAAATTCCTTAAGGTCCTTTAGGAAAAAAATCTGCATCCTCACCAGATCTGGCTTACGTGTAACTCTCAGCCCACAGAAATGATACTTAACTGCACTCTGGCTCTCTAGGCTATCTCAGGACGTTACAGATCGGCAACAAATCAACCTTACCAGTGACTCCTACATGCCATGTAAGGATTTAAAAACAGGACTTTTCGAAGACATTAAATAAAGCAGGATAAAAATGTCTGACTAAGAAGATTAAAAACCAAGGCACTAAGGCATAATGAAGGAATTGACTAATTAACAAGAAGCAGAAATGGAAATTTTTTTTTAGATTTTCCACAAAGGCCAATTATTATTTTGATTTGTATAAGAGGATTTTAGCTTGGGCGTGTAAACTTTCCAGGTCGTATGAAACCGCAAATTAGTAGGTATTTGCAAGAATAGTTATAAGACTCAGGAAAGCATAATAGACAGGATGGTAAAGTGAACTCAAACTTGGCAGATAGCATTCAAGATGGAAAGTCATAAAGTGATGCACTGAGTTTGAAAAGACAATAATGGAAATGAATGAATTTTGAAAGGTGTAGAAAAGCAGAGGAAATTGGTGTCAATAGGTGAATTCTTAAAGGTGCAGACAAAGTTGAGTGGGTGGAATCTTCCAGGGGTCTGAATGACAAATGCTGGTCAGATTTGTGGCATAACCAAATGAGAAGTTGTACAAGGCCCATCTCAGCATCTTGTTTACATCTTATTTACTTTTGTTGAATGAAGGAACAGATTTCTCACTTGCATTGATAGGTTACCAATTTGAAAAATTCATTAAATGGCTTAAGAATGCCACAACTCACCGCTTTAAAATTCAGCTTCCTATCTTACCAAATGTGCGTAACAACGTGGTGAATTCTCAAGATGGAAGTCAGAGCGGGTACCTGGTGACTTCAGCTCATCACTGGCTGTAACTGGCATCTATATTGCTCAGCACCAAATCTTGGGGCACACTCAATGGCTGTCAGCTACCGCCCATCCATGGACTTTGCCATTCAACATTTGCCAACCTCTCACGACCATCACAGCATCTATCTGATTCACCTGCAGGCCATTTAGGAGATACAGACTTGCATTGCAAGGAGCACCAGTCACTAGCATTGAAATGCTGCTGCAAGAACTCTGTGTGTTCAACGGCAAGCACGCAGGTCACAGTTGGATCGGGCAGTATCTCAGGGCTGCCAGCAAGCTTTCTTCACACTCACCCACTTAGGTTCTCATATCATGCCAGCCTTATCTCACTGTGCTGTGCTGTACCAAAGAGTGCAGTTGCACAATGAGGCCATTGCCTGGCTTGTCAGTAGTCCTTAGTCAAGGGACAGGCATCTTGTTTTATGGCACTATGCTATATCAATATCACATCCACAAGCATGCCAACAGCTTACATATGGCAAACACATATACATGCAGCAAGCGGTTCGCCATGTACTAAAGTCTTGGAGGAAGTCATCCTTAGTGAACCCCTGGCAGGGCTATCAGCCATTAGGTCCCAATGCAGTGAGTCAAGGGCTCACTGATGTCAGTGCAGGAGATTTGCCATGGTGTCTGGTCATGTTGGTCGGGGATCTGTGCTTCTGCTGTTTGGGACGTGGGTCACAGTCAGTCTTGTGGCTTCATAGTAACAGCCAGTCCAGGGCATAGGGCTGATGCGATCAGGGAACTATACAGGCTTCAGTCAGGGTCCCGGCACTTCTCATCTGGGGCTGTCTGGTTTGGTTGCTCATGGATGCAGTCTATAGGCTCCCATCACCAAAATAAGGAAAAGGAGATTGTGGGATAAGGGAGGAAACTACCACTAGAAGGAGACATGGGAACCTATTTTTCAGGATTGGATGCTGCAGGCTGGGGCAAGGAGGAGGGTGCTAACTCTTTACAAGGTGGGTAACTGTATTTGTGCTAGGAGGACATAGTAAAGCAGAGATGGGAAGGGGGTCATGCAGAGGGGGGAGGTTTATCAACCAACAGCAGCACTCTGGCTTCAATACAGGGTATGACTACACTTGACATGGTCTCCACAAATGCCAGGGGCTGAGGGGGAAGGTGATCAGGTGCAAGTTTAGACAGGGTTGGGTGAGACCTGGAGAGATGTGAAGCCTATGGGATTCATGGAAAGGGCTACCAGGAAGGGGATCTGCAGGTTTGGGGCCTCACTGACACACCTAATTCCATCATACTGGAATTTGAAAAGTGCACAACAGGAAAGGAATTAGGGCAGGGTAAGTGCCTGGAGCCGAAAGGGAGGGGAATGTCGGACCAGCCAATATGATGCCCTTTAAAGGGAAATCATGCTACTCATGAACCCTGACCTGAGGTGTCCCTATTCCCTGGCCACCCTAATGCACTGATTCCCAGTATGCTGCTCACCTCCCTATCCTAGACCTTGCTGAACAACTTATTCAGCACCAACTATTTGGCGCACATAGGTTTGGCGGCATGGTTTACTTTGCCGTCTTGGAAAAGGACACCGCTCATTTTCACCACCCCATCCACTAGGTCCCTGGCAGAGAATCATGACGCTGTCTGCAACCTGTTCAAAGCACCTTCAACACACTAGTGTGTGATGAGTGCTGAGTTGATCTAGGATTAGTCCGTTGTAAGATGGAGGGCAAGAATGAGACATGAGAGAAGCATTTCTGGTTGGGTAGATAGTTAATAAGGTGAGTTTGGTAAGATACGCAAGTTTTAGATAATGAGGACTACAGATGCTGCTAAGTCAGAGTCAATAATGTGTGGAGCTGGAAAAAGCACACCAGGTAAAACTACATCAGAGGAGCAGGGGTGTCGATGTTTCATCAAGACTGGGGAGGGGGAAAGGGGGTTGAGAAGATATGGTGAAAAATCATCAGGCTTTGTGTTGAGAAATCCTGCAAGGTCTTGATGCAACTCACATTTAGCAAACAAAAAGTTATGAATCAATTTATGGTGAATAAAATATACATATGGCCTATTTGTGTTTAAAAGTAGAGGAATAAAACATAAAAGCAAGGAGAAAGTCAGCCTCACTTGGAGTTTTGTGGATACTTTCAGGGCAATACATTGTAGTGAAGATATGAGTTTCAGAAAAGGAACAGGGAGGCATACCAGAATGTTATCAGGAAAGATGGGAAAAGTTGAAAAAGTTAGCACTGTTTGACTTGAAATAGAGAAAGTTAAGAGGCAACCTGATAGAGGTTTTCAAGATGACGAGAGGTTTTCATAAATTAAAGAGAGAGCAGCTACTACCAAAGACCAGTGAATAACCAGAGGCTACAAATGCAAAATAATTGTCGACAAATCTAGAGTACTGAGAATTTTTGTTACTCAAGCTGTTGGGATCCAAAGCATTCCAGCCGAAAAAGTAATTGTAGACAACTACATAAATAACTTGAGAGAGTTGGACAATTAATTGTGGGACAACGCACAACAAAGAGCCAATGTGGACTTTTTGTGGCTGAATAGGCTCCAGCATTACAAGTCTCAGTGATTCTCTGATTGTAAAAACAAATGAAAGAAATGGTCAAAACAAATTAAATGCGCGACATCATATTGGGTGCAGGAAGCCTTTTTATTCATAGATTTGTGCAACATCATGAACAACAAAACATCCTTAGCTACAGCCCCAAGCCTCAGCTGAATCGGTTATCATGATTTATGTGTTAATTTGATCAATCTTATTGAGGGAAACTAAAATCTCTGTGTTTTGCAGATGCATCAGAATTGATTTTCTAACAAAAGTTCTTCTGAGACAAATTTGGTTTTAAAACAGCAACCATCTGTTCTTGGTAATGCATGACTGTAGTGCTGATGCTGCAGATGACTACTGCATGACACTGGGTTTGAAGAGATGTAAGAATGTAAATGGTTTGAATATACAGACCAAAGATGTTTCCTGAAATTGTCCTTTGCTTCAAAAGCAAACGAGTTTCTTTGCAGTGTTCACTAGCACATTTTTTTACACAGATTTTGGCTGTATCTTCAAAAGCTGCCACTGTATCTTTCAATGATATTACTTTCTTCCACGGAATGTACACCATTTATAAAGAGACAGTTAGGTCTACGAACAGTTCACTTGCAGGAATGACAAGGTCAATGCAGTTTAATTTCATCCTCAATTTTAGTGAATTCTTTGATCTCAATTTATAAATCAGTTGGATGTGTCCAAGCCTTTGTTTTAATGTTGTTATCTCAAGATTAAGGCGAGATTCAGAACCAGAAAAATTAATCCCCTTTAACTCGTTGATTATTTATTCACATTTAATGAGTCTATTAGTCCTAGTACTTTCAATCAAAGGCACACCTGAGCATTTCTATATCAGTATGTCTTTTCTGTTCTCTTTCCTATACAACATGTTTTCCATATTCCAAGGTATTGAAACTCTGTTTGCTGATATAAAAAGGAATCGGCTATATTGAAATTTCAATTTCGGTATGGCAATTAATCTCAATTGGTTGCTGTGTGATGTTAATTTGGAACAGTCACTCAGCTCATACAATGAAAGGCACTGTGTTAAGCTGTTTTGAATTTCTTGCTTAACCCTCTGAGCTCTGTACCTCCATTGCAAAACCTGCTGCTTTCATCTGCAAATTAAACTTTTGATTGGAAATGCTGCTGTAATAAACTGTATCAGCTTTAGAAAAAGGAATCTTCCTGATTATTATTTGTTTGCTGTGATGCTAGCTGGGAAATAGTAATCAGTGTTGACTAAGTTAATTTAATTTATTTATTCTGTACATGAGATAGATTCTCTTTTATCACCCATGTCAATTAGAAAGGGGGACTTCAAAATAGTTTGTGTTACAAAAATGAGAGGAAGGAATTATAGAAGGAAATATCACACATTTTCACCATTTGGTTGTTTTGAGTGCCCGTTTCAATCATTACATCATACTTTGATCAGATTGCTCTTGTTTATATTCCTGTTTAGTATGCTACATGTATGAAAATATCAAGAGGAAAATGTATATAAATTACAACACCGCATTTTCTGTTACCTTTTATATTTTATTTATGTGGTTGTGACCATCCATAACGTTAGTTTAGAGGAAACAGAGATTTCCTTGTTGGGTCACCATTGAACAATGAGCTGCAATCGCTGACCCATATCTTTATTCATTTCATTTCCTTTTCTTTTCTTAAAATGATGTTCTAATCATTAAAAGTTGGCAAGCTTAGAGATGACATAGCTGGGCAATGAAACTGTTTTATCTTTGAGTGCTCACATTCACTATTCTTCTGTCAGCTACACAGATTTAATGAAAAGGGAATCTCTTTTTTGCCTACAATTGACCTGAAGCTAATGCACAGAAGAGTACCTCAGACATGCCTTATTTCATACTTCCATTTCTCACATTAACTTTTCTAAACTTATTTGAAACTCATAGCAAGTTTTTTTTCCCCTAAACTTGCTACCAAGATGCAATACAAGCAACAACTGAAAAGATAATCTGATGATTAGTTGAATCACATAAATCCAACAGAAGGATTCATCTTCTTGGGTTAAGAGTGACCAGATATCAAACTTAAATGTTATCTAAGGTTAAATGTTGGGCATTTATTCAATTTTTAAATCCGTTGGATGTGTCCAAGCCCCGCCTTTATTTTAATGTTGTTACCTCAAGATTAGGGCGAGATTCAGAACCAGAAAAAAGTGGAGCTATTATACAGACTGTGAGCTTATTCGCTGTGTTCCTTCAAGCCAGGGCTAGGTCTATTTCATTCAGGGGTCACTTGTAGAAGAGCTAAAACAGTGCCAATATGATCACCAAGACTAATTTTGATTGATTAGAAACAATGTCCTGGATATTTTTTCCTAATAGGGAGGAATATTCTGAGTTTAATCCTCACTAGGTGACTGCTTTTGGGTGGGCTTAGCTCTCTCTTTTTCTCTGAGTATTTGCATTTATACCTGGCCTCCCAATGAATTATGGAGGGTAGATGAGATAATGTATCCATTTTGTCAAAGGGAAGAGTTTCCTACCATGGATTACAATGGCTTACTGTTTTTATTTGGGTGGCAGAATTGTGTATGTTGAACATCATATGCTGTCGTTTAGCTGTTTGGCAGTAGCGTTAGTCTTGGTAGTAATGTTAAAGAATTTAACTTGATAACAGATCCGTTATCAGACATATTGAAAGCTATGTAGGGCCAGTGAAAAGTGGCCTTGACAGGATTTACATTTGTATGGTTTTCAATTCGAAAAAATGTTTTACTTCAGTCACCATATGATTGATTCATTTAGAACTGATGAGCTTCTAAATTCAGCAAAAGGCTATTGTGGTGATCACCGAATAATTTACAAAGACATCACTGACCAAAGTAAGCACCTTCACCGACCAATCAATCCTTAACATTTCAAATTGCACTTTATCAATAATCAGAATCCAAGTCATCCCAAATCCATGACTAAAGAAAGAGTACACATTGACAGAGGGTTAATGAGTGGCATGGATAGGATTTTGCAAACATAGATTTATTTTTAAAATAAAGGTGTCCAAATATTTGCTTTTACAGACTTTGCTAGAAACCACAACCAAACTCCTGAACCATGACCTCCATTGGTCACTGTGCAACCTGCGTGGAGCTGTTAGCAAGGGTTTGAATCCTAAACAGGAGCATTGTAGTGTCTGCCTGCAGCAATATAAGAGGAAACAAGAAGGCACTGAAGAAGTCATCATTTTTAGGTAAGTGCAACCTTCTGTTAGTAATTTTCTAATAACCACTTGTATCCTTCTATTAGCCCCTGCCAATTTCACCCTTTTTTTTATTCTTGCTTAATTTCAAAGGCACATGCTCATTGTTAAGATAATTCTCTTTTCTTCAAAAACAGAGTTTATAAAATTGTGATAGTTTGGGACTGATTTAATGTAAGGTGAAATTGAATCGTGAAGGCGGCCACATGACCTCCTGTGAATTCTGCCCACCAGCTGGCCTCGGTGGCTTAGTTGCTATGGGGACAAGAAGGATCCAAGTCAAAAGAGTCACAGAGAATGTGCAAGAGGTTTACACCTGTAGGCAAGAGCATTTCTGATGACTTCCTGTTTGTAGATCATCAGTCTCAGAATCGTAGAGGGAAGCAAAGTTAGGAATGCCATTGGTTTTATAAACAGTTGGGCTTGGACCTGTCTCTTGAACTCAAAGGCAGAATGGATTTGTGGATCTGGAGATTAGCTACTTAGCATTTCTACGTGAACACATGGCCCATGTAAATCATGTTGGCATCGAGATGCGCCTTGAATGCAGATTAGTCCCCCCCACAAAAGCCATTGTAACATTGGGTTACATCTCAAAATGGTTGAAGCATGTTATCAAAGGGGAGAGTGAGAAGTTGTTGTACACATTGTCAGGAGGTACATAGTCAGGGAAAGGGTTAAGGCTTTCCAGAGTGAACAAAAGAGGCTGGGTAAAAGGTTCTAAAGCAGAACCTCAAAGGTAGTGGTCTCTAGTTTATTCCCAGTGTACCTTCTCATGAGAGTGGGAATAAAAGGATACGGCAGGTAAATCAATGGCTGAAGATATGGTGCACTGTGAAAGAATTCAGATTTTTGAATCATTGGGATCTCTTCTGGAGCAGAAAAGACCTGTTCAAAAGGGATGGGTTACACCTGAACTGGAAAGATACCAATATCCTGGCAAGGAAATTTGCTCGTTCTATTTCGGGAGCCTTAAACTAGTTTAGGGGTGGTGGGGGATGTTCCTAAGTAGTAGTAAAAATACAAAGACAGATGAGAGTGGTTCTTAATCAGAAAAGAGCAAGTTATAGAAAAGGCAGACAAGAACAAGTCAGAGAATGAGGTAACTCTGAAGAATTAAATTGAACTTTTCTCAGTGCAAGGGGTCTTACAGGTAAAGCTAATGAACTCTGGGCATGGATGGGAATATGTGACTGGAGCATAATATCTATTACAGCAACTCGCCCAAGGGAAGGACAGGACTGCAACTCAGTGCTCCTGGTTTTAGATGCTATGGAAAGGATAGAAAGGGAGGCAAGAGAGGAGGGGAGTGGTGCTTTTGATTAAGGAAGACATTACTACTGTATTTAGAGAGGATGATTCTGAGGGATCGTCCAGTGAAATTAGAAATAAGAAAGGGATGATCACCTTGATTGGATTGTACTGGAGGGTGACTAATGTTGTGCCTTTATTTAAGAAAGGCTGTAAGGAGAAACCTGGGAACTATAGACCTGTGAGCCTGACGTCGGTGGTGGGTAAGTTGTTGGAAGTGATCCTGAAAGATAATATTTACATGGACTGGATTTGGAGAGGCAAAGACAGAATTGGGATAGTCAGCATGGTTTTGTGCGAGGAATATCATGTCTCACAAACTTGTTTAAGGTTTCTGAGGAAGTAACCAAAAATATTTGAGGGCAGAATGGTAGGTGTTGTTTACACAGACTTTAGTAATGCCTTTGACAAGGTTCTGCATTTTAGTAAAATTAGATCACATGAGATTCAGGGTGACTTTGTCAATTGGATACAAAATTAGCTTGATGGTCGGAGACAGATGGTAGTGTGGAGGGTTGTTTATCAGACTGGAGGCCTGTGATCAGTGGTGTTCCATAGGGATTCGTACCGGGTCCAGTTTTGTTTGCCATTGATGTAAACAACTTGGATGAGAATATAGAAGGCATGGTTAGTAACTTTGTGGATGACATCAAAATTGGTGAGAAGGTTATCTAAGATTGCAAAGAGGTCATGATTAAATGGGTCAATAGGCTGAAGAGTGCCAGATGGGGTTTAATTTGAATAAATGCGAGATATTGCATTTTGGTAAAACCAACAAGGGCAGGACTCTAACAACTAATGGCAGGGCCCTGGATTAGTGCTCAGAAACAGAGAGAGACTGTGGAATTCAGGTGCATAATTCATTGAAATTTGCATCACAGGTAAACATGGTGGTTAAGAAGGCATTTAACACACTTGCCTTCATTGCTCAGACGGTTGAAGATCGGAGTTAGGGCATCACGTTGAGATTGTACGGGACATTGGTGAGGCCTCTTCTGGAGTACTGTGTACAGTTCTGGTCATCCTGCTATGGGAAGAACATTATGAAATTGGAGAGGGTTTAGAAAAGATTTACCAGGCTGTTGCCAAGAGTGGAGAGTTTGAGCTGTAAAAATAGACTGCTTAGGCTGGGATTTCTTTCACTGGAGTGTAGAAAGTTGAGGAGTGAGGGTTTTATAAAATCATCAATGCTTAGAAAAGGTTAATAGCAAAGATCAAAACTAGGGGGCATATTTTTCAGGTGAGAGCAGAAAGCTTAAAAAAAGGACATGAGCAGCAACCTTTATACTAAGAGTGGTTCATGTGTGGAATGAACTGTCAGAAAGGAGGTGGTGGCTGCACGTATGATTACAGTGTTTAAAAGACATTTGGATCAACACATGAATAGGAAAGGTTTGGAGTGATATGGGCCAGACACAGGCAGGTGGGACTAGTTTAGTTTGGGAACATGGTTGGCATGAACTAGTTGGACCGAAGGGTCTGTTTCCATGCGATATAACTCTGTATCACAATACCTGACAGTAAGTCTGCAGCCAAGAGAGGCAGAAAACAGATAGGGTTGGATAGTTCTGCAGAGAGCAACAAAAATGTTATCTCTATTGTTCACCATGCAGAATACAGGTGGGTTCTTATACTTAGATTGAAGCAATGAACTTTGTAAGGATGTACAGGAAGCTGGAAGATTCACTTGGCTTGGGCTAGGTCATGGTTATCTAACCTTTTTGCCGAGTGCTAGGAGGGAAAATTCCATTACTTGAGGACGATGAGTAAATTTCGGAAAGATGAAGTTTGCCGCAACATGAATTTCGGAGGGGAAATAATTCCAGCATTAAATAAATAATGAAAATGAGTAATGAATAAAAGTGACTATGTGAAAATGTCTATCAGCAGTGCTAATTAATAATATATTTTCTTGTGCTTTCTGTTTTTAAAAAACACAGAGCTAGAGAGTGAAATAGACTAGGTGAAAAATCTTGGTCACTAGGTGGAAGGAATGGGGACCAGGACTAAGCTAAGGAGTTGGGATTAATAAGCACTGACCCCGGTTTCCCTCTGATTGGTGATACTCTGAGCTGGCCTCAGTGAAATTCATTCAAAAGTAAGGTAGCATTTGGGTTTTTCTATTGTCTCTGCCTGCTTTGTGAATAGTTTCTGTTTAGTGGGGGAGTGGACTAGAGAAGGAGGGGTAGGGAGAGGGAGGGTTTGTGTATGATTGGCTCTCTCCCACCCACCTTTCCATCCATTTGCCCTCACAAGCTATCCATAGTGACATATCCATTTACTTACATCCAGCCATCTTTCCACACACACATTCTCTCACACAGGCCCCTTGAGGCTCAGTGATTAACCTAACTGAACAGCAGTACAGGACAGCAATGAAAATGCCGAGACGAGTTACCTCCCACCTGGTCCAACATTTCTGCTCTCCCCATCTGTGCTATTGCAGTCATCATTGTTCCTCATGTCCATCTTGACTCTCCTTCCTTCCTCCCCCGCCCCTCCAATGGTGGCCCCATCTCGATTCAACTCCTCCCCTCCCCCCCCTCCCCCACCCATTCCCCACAGCAGTCTGACTCTCATTCCTTTCCCTCCAAGCCAGCTTGTAACCATCCATTCCAGCCTGTAGCCATCTCCCCATCTCTCCACTCACTGCTATAAATCTAGGCATTCTACCAGGTGAAATCAGGGACACAAACTGTTTCCCTGTTTGCTGCTTTACACTCATTACTGCCTTTCTCATCCTTGGTAGTCTCTCTACTTAGTGTTCAATGCAGAAGAATACATATTAAGTAATGATGATTTGAGGGGCAGTGCTAGATAATCAGCAGGAGGTTTCCTTGCCTGAGTTTGACCTGGTGCGATGAGAGTTCATGCCGTCTGAAACCAATGTTGATGAATCCCAGGACAGCTCCCTCCTGACTATATATCACTATCCTGACATTTCTGATTAATCTGTCCTGCTGGTGGGACAGGACATGACAAAGGATGGTGATGAAAATATCTGGGACTTTTTCACAAGGTCTCATTTTGTGCGGATGGCTGTATCAGCCTGTTACTTGAGTAATTGTGAGACAGCTCTCCCAGTTTTGACACTATCTGCCAGATACAAGCAAGGAGGACTATAGGACATTTCAGCGAATCATAGAGTCCCTACAGTATGGAAACAGGCCTTTCAGCCCAACATATCCACACCGACCCTGCATAGAGTATCCCAACCAAACCTATTCCCCTACAGTTTTAATCTATATTTACCCCTGACTCATGCACCTACCTACACAGCCCTGAACACTACGGGCAATTTAGCATAGCCAGTTCACCTAACCTGCACATCTTTGGATTGTGGGAGGAAACCGGAGAACCCGGAGGAAACCCACGCAGATATAGGGAGAACGTGCAAACTCCACGCAGACAATTGCCCAAGGCTGGAATCCAACCCAGGTCCCCGGCACTGGGAGGCAGCAGTGCTAACCTCTGAGCCACCGTGCTGCCTGAGGCTGTGAACATATATTGTCAGTACAGGTGCCCAGTCTGTCATTGCCTTCTCTTCGATCTTGTAACAGTTGTGTACAATTATTTGGCTTGATAGGTCATCTAAGAATCAATCAAATTGCTGTAGGTCTGGAGTCACATGTAGGCTACATCAGTTAAGAATGACAGCTCTCCTTGCGTAAGGGATGTTGAGAGTAGAGAATATTTTTGATTCCCAGAGAATGAGCTAACGACTTAAGGTACAAGGTAAAATATGACTGGATCAGGTGACCATCAGTCATGCCAAAAGTTAAATGAGTTAAAACAGTCTGCATTATCACACTGAATGTAAGGCAACAACAATTTTAAATCTGTTTTCTTTCTGTCGTTTAGAGTATAAGTTGCCTGCAAAATATCATTTAGTTAATGTTGCTTTTAGCTTCTCTTTTGCATAACATGCTTTAAAATGTGAAATATTGTGTGATCTCAGTTGATCAGTGGAAATTCAAACCTCTCTTTGATAGTTATCAGTCCTGCAGAGATCATAGCACCTTGCATTTCATGTTTTCCTTTCTATGACGATTAATTTTATACTGACAATTAGAAAGAAGATAGCTTGGAAATGCAGATTCATTGTGATGTTGTAAAATTGCAAGAAATTAATTATATTAATAAAAGTTTGAAGTGCATTAGGCTGTTTAGAGGATTCCTAGGGTTAGCTCAAGGGAAGGAGAAAACATTTTAAACTAAAATTTGAGTTAGTGATTTAATTTTTCTAATTACTTGAAGGATCCCATTCTGTAAGTGTTTTTTTTTTGCATGCTGTGGCTGGTTTAATACTTATGAAGTTTCTTTTATAGAGTGGAGGGGAAGCTGTAGTTATGGTGGCAGAACTACAGGAAAAGTGGTGGCATCGTGGTAATGTCACTGGACTAGCAATCCAGAATCCTAAGATAATATCATGTCTTTTGAAACAGTCTGCATTATTACACTGAATGTAAGGCGACAACAATTTTAGCAAAGGCCAACATAATTATTGGCCCTGGTGCTAACTTTAGGTAGGTTTATCATAAATAGCTTAAGAAACAAGAGCTGGTATATGCTTTTCAGCCTTTCAAGCTCTGCTTCACCATGCAATGAGATCGTGGTTAATGTTCTACAGCAGCACCATTTTCCAGCACAATTCTCATTTACATGATGCTTTTAATCTGAAGAAATCTATCAAGCTCTATCTTGAACCTATTCAATGATTAATCCTCCACTGCTCCCTGGGGAAAGAATTCTACTCTTTGCATGGGGGTGGCACAGTGGCTCAGTGGTTAGCACTACTGCCTCACAGCACCAGGGTCCCAGGTTCCATTCCAGCCTCAGGCGACCGCCTGTGTGGAGTTTGCACATTCTCCCCGTGTCTGCTTGGGTTTCCTTCGGGTGTTCCGGTTTCCTCCCACAGTCCAAAGATGTGCAGGTCAGGTGGATTGGCCATGCTAAATTGCCCAGTGTTAGGTACATTAGTCAGAGGGAAATGGGTCTGGGTGGATTGCTCTTCGGAGGGTCGGTGTGGACTTGTTGACCGAATCTAATCTTAAAAAGAATTCCTCCCAGTGGCTCTAAGGCGAGCAAGGGATCAGTTGTCTTTCGACTATCTGCCTGCCCAGTTTCAAATTGGGAAGGTTAAAAACACCACACAGTCTTTCTTTCAACATCTGTGAATGGGTAGTAGTTACAAAACCTTCATGGAAAAACATATTTGTCTTGCATCTTGAGAGAAATAAGAGTTAAATTGACTAGAGAATGCAGCCATGAGAGAAACCAGCTGAGAAATTAATTGACATATCATCATGGAAATAGCACTGAGCAGATATTATATTGTCCTTTCCTCTGAGCCAGAAGGTTCAAGCCTGACATGCCCCATTATGTCAGAACATGCCCGAACAGCTTGATGTAAAATCACAAAGGTTTTGGAAATAACAATAATATAGCATAAATAGGATCAGCTATTTGGTGTCAAGCCTAACAAAAAGCAAGATGGTTGTGGCTTTTGGATATCAATCATCTCAGCCAGAGTACATTAGTGCTGTCGTATCCTGGGCCCAATTATCTAAGTTTAAAAGTGGGGGTGTTCATGTTGAAAAATGTCCTCATCAATCATCAATTTTCAGGACTATTCATGATATTTCAAATACTGAAGCTATCCATATGTAGCCAGACGTAGCGTCCAGGTCTGGGAGATGAGTGGCATGTAACACTCAGGCCACACAAAGCATCAGTTAATGGCCAGCTCCAACTGGTGAGAATCTAACCATTGCCTCTTGACATTCATTGACATTACTTTCACAGAATCTCCACTGCGAACATATATTGCATTTGCTAGTGACAAGAAACTGAACTGAACCAGTCATATTAAATACTGTGCCTAATAGAGCAGGTCAGAGGCTCAGAATTCAGTGGTGTGTAATTCACCTGGCACAAGTACTACCCCCACTTGCCTGGATGAGCACAGCTCCAACAATATTTGACAAGCCTGACAACATTCAAGCCTGACAACAATCAAATGGAGCAGTCCATTATATTGGTACTCCATTCATCCACCTTCAACATTCACACCCTTCACCACTGACATCAACATGATACACTTCAGTAACTCACTATGGCTCCATCTAAGGAGTCAGCGGCAGGAAATGGATGAGAAAACCACAACCTGCAAGGTCATTCCCAGGCCACACTCTGTAATGATGGTTGCTATATCTTCACTATTGATAGGTCAGTATCACAGAGATTATTCATACACTCTATAGACTGCGATAGTTTAAGGAAACAGCTCACCACTATCTTCTCAAGGGTAGCTGGGGATGGGCAATGAATAGTGGCCTATTCAGCAAGGCACATATACCCTGAATGAATATTAAAAAAACTCTTTCAACAACAATGCAATGGGACAAGAGAAATACGCTGCATTCTAATTGTGTAAGCTTAATTGTGTTAACACAGACATTTCTGACCTTTACTGTTATACATGGAGGGAATGATTGAGAAATTTGTTTTCAAATACCAGATCAATATTTAGCTTGATTTTCAATAGGAGTTACGTGACAGGTTGCTACTGACTTTCCAATCTGGTAACTTAAAGATGTTGAAAGACTTCCTCAAATCACTTGAAGCAGAAGGTTCAGATCATGTCCTGCTGATACTTCTGAGTCATATTTCCATTTATATAATGCACATATATAGCCTATAACACTATGTGATGAAAAGCTCTTTTCTCTGAATTATTGCAGACATATCAAGCAATGCTTGACTGAATGGCTTCCTTAAGTTAGAAATAAATACAAAAATGGTGTGCTCACTCTCACTATTAGTTTATGTCAACCAGAACCATTGCATTTCATACAGAAAGCACTGCTTAATTATCTGTGGCATATGTATCATAAGAAAACCACGTAGATCAAAACACAATGCACAGTACAACATTCCTGTTCTCTCAGAGCAGCTTTAATTCAGAGGGGAACAAGGGTGCAAAATTGGCTCATGTTTCCATTTAGGTGATTTTTTTTTAAATATAGAGAATTACTTTTTTGGGTGGAAATATGTCCTATACAGCTATTGTCGTAACCGCCAGACACATCTACAGCATTAGCGATTTTTGAGAAGATTTGTAGCTCAGGTTGATGATGATAAGTATGCAAGTTAGCTCACTGAGCTTGAAGGTTTGTTTTCAGACATTTCGTCACCATGACTAGGTAACATCATCAGTGAGAGTCTCCGGCGAAGCGCTGGTGGTATGTCCCACCTCTCTATTTATATAGGTCTTGGTTTCTCAAGGTGGGTGATGTCATTTCTGGTTCTTTCTTTCAAGGGGAGGTCGATAGGATCAAAATCGATGTGTTTATTAACGGAGTTCTGGTTAGAATGCAATACCTCTAAGAATTCTCGTGCGTGTCTTTGTTTCGCCTGTCCTAGGATGTGTGTGTTGTCCCAGTCAAAGTGGCATCCTTCATTTACAAGATACCATGCAGGATTTAAAAACACTACATTGGACAAACTGGCAGGAAACTTGCCACCAGGATACATGACCACAAACTAGCCACCAAAAGACACGACCAACTATCACTAGTTTCTATACATACAGACAAAGAAGGACACGACTTTGACTGGGTCAACACTCACATCCTAGGACAGGCGAAACAAAGACACACACGAGAATTCTTTGAGGCATGCCTTTCTAACCAGAAGTCCATCAATAAACACATCGATTTAGAACCTATCTACCTCCCCTTGAAAGAAAGAACCAGAAATGACATCACCCACCTTAAGAAACCAAGACCTATAAATAGAGAGACGGGACATACCACCAGCGCTTCACCGGAGACTCTCACTGATGATGTTACCTAGTCATGGTGACGAAACGTCTGAAAACAAACTTCAAGCTCAGTGAGCTAATTTATAGACATATCTACAGCATCATCAGTGAAATATGAGTTATATACCTCGTTAAGTCCTCTTCTAGATTTTTAAGCTCTGAATTTAAAAGAATGCAGCAGCAAATCTTTAGCTTGAAAACATGTTCAAAGATTAGTTTATGACACAACCATTGCTGAAAGTTACTCAGTAAGAATTGTGATATAGTTGAAGGTACAAAGATATGAATAAAATCATCTTTAAGAAGTACAGGAAAAGGCTGGTGATTGTCAGATCAGGCAAGCATGATAGAGCAGATTTGATATCCTTTTGTCCTATGGTCTTATTATGAAAATAAACTCAGTTCCTTATCATTGCACATTAGTTACTTGTGCATAGATTCTCATGTAGAAGGTGAAAATTTGCTTCTAGAATTCTAATAGCTTCTGTAGTTGAAGGTTGCTGATATGAGTGAGCTCAGTAAATACAACATTTCCTCATTCTGCAAGTGGTTACAGCCTGGGCTCTTTTTGGCAGAAGTATAGTTAGGTTCTTAAAGTATTTTTCTTTTAGCACAGAAACCTTTACCTGACATTGTGTCTACGGTCTTTTCTACAATTCTGTTTTAAAATGGTGTCTCACAGAATTTTCTACAGATTGTAACTTAAGATGGCTGCTATTTAATTTTTGAATGAATCATTACCCGACCCAGCCAAGTCAATTATGCTGGAATTACCCGAAGGATTCTTCCAGTCCCATGTCTCTCTCAGAAGTTTTTGAATTCTCGTGCCTTTAAGGATTCGTTTTGTTGTCCAACTGACCTTTAAATGGTTCTCCAATGGTCCAGGGATGTGCAGGTTAGGTGGATTGGCCATGCTAAAGTGCCCACAGTGTCCAGGAATGTGCAGGCTAGGTGGAGCGGCCATGTACGTGCAGGGTTACCGGGATATAGTGGTGGGCTGAGTCTGTGTGGGATGCTTATCTATGGTCTAATGGGTGCTATTGAGATTTGTTACCCTGTCTGCCTAGGGCTCTTGGTACAGTGTTAACGACCCTACTTCTAAGCCAGGTGGTTTGGGTTCAAGTCCCACCTGCTCCGAAGGTGTGTAATAATATCTTTGAACAGATTGATTTGACAATATCTGCTCTGCCTGTCTTCTCTGGTTGAAATAAATCAACAAGACTCAGCCATGTGATTACTGATAGCATTTTTAAGATGCTGCGTCTATGTTTTTTGAAAGTCATATTAGCCTTCTTTATGAAGCAGGCAGCCATGTAGTTCACATTGCAACAACATCGTATCCAAGTAAAGGTTATAGTTTTATAATACATTCTGATCCAGTTAACAGAATTGCATTTTAAATTTGATGAACAGTAGAAAAGTAATTTTTAAGTTAACATCTTTACAACCTTGGCACTAAAGCAGAGGATTTTGCAACTTCGGCTAAAATTAACTCATTATACCTGATAAAACCATTACGCTGAAGCTTGAATCAAATGCAACAAACATACAGTACAGCAATATTGTGTTGGACATAAAGTTATGAAAGTTGTCTATGTATTTAACGATATTAAGCCCATGTGTGCTTTTTATTACTAAAAATTGCATTTAACATCTTCCTATTTTTTAGATTAGATTAGATTAGATTAGATTAGATTACTTACAGTATGGAAACAGGCCCTTCGGCCCAACAAGTCCACACCGCCCCGCCGAAGCGCAACCCACCCATACCCCTACATTCACCCCTTTAACCTAACACTACGGGCAATTTAGCATGGCCAATTCACCTGACCCGCACATTTTTGGATTGTGGGAGGAAACCGGAGCACCCGGAGGAAACCCACGCAGACACGGGAGAACGTGCAAACTCCACACAGTCAGTCGCCTGAGTCGGGAATTGAACCCGGGTCTCTGGCGCTGTGAGGCAGCAGTGCTAACCACTGTGCCACCTGCCGACAGATTTGACTCAATCTGTCTGCCATTTGCCCTGCCCCTATTCACCTCCATTAGCCAATGCATTTTGCACTTAGTCACAGTTGAACCTGGGATAATTGTCCTAATTTTAGCTCTAATCAAGTTAGTGATAGATTAGATTAGAAATTTAACTGCTACTAGGTTATGAAGAACAACCTATTTTAGTTGATGAGCCTCTGTAGCAGGTACACCTCTCACCCATAATGACAAGGGAGGGGAAATTAATGAAATTTTCAATATGTATGCAAACATGCAAAGCAACTTTTTACATAGCCAGTCCCCACAAACTGCATGAAAATGAGTGACCAGTTTTAAATTTTATTTACTACTAATGGAGGAGGAATGCTGTCCAAGACATACGGAGAACTCCCTACTGTTAATGAATAACATGATGGGACCTTTCACTGAATGTGGACAGAACTGCCCACCTTCAAGGAATTAGGAAGTTCTTATTGGAAAGTGTTGGGAAATCTAGCCCTATGCATAGGCAGGATGATGTTAGGATGCAAACGTGGAGCTTGATGGATGAGTTGTAAATCTTTAATAAAGTAAATATAAAATGATGTAAATAAACCAATGCAACATTTTCCAAAATTAACAATTTTGCAATGAGCAACTTTTATAAATGTTGTGGTATTAAGTGAGGAGAGATTTCCACACAAACACTGCTTCAGTCAAGCACTCGTCAACTATAAATCAAATGAACAAGTATAGTAATTGAGTGAATCTAATTATTTTTTGTTTGGGTATCTCTCCATGAAAGATTTAAAATTGTGTGTGACAAGTCAGATTGTCTTTCAGTTGGAATATTCAAAACCATTGGAATTAAAAACCATTGGATCTGACATCAAGTAAATAGCATCTGAGTGGGGTAAATAGTCTTGTTAATCAAGTGGCAGTGATTTGTAAGTCAACTGAAAGTGATTGTATCAATTGATAAAGTAAGAGCACTTCTGGATATAAAAAGAAAAATAGTTAATTACTGTACAAAGCCTCATGTGGTGCAGTGGTAGTGTCCTCACCTCTGAGTCAGGGATCCTGGGTTCAAGGCCTACCTACTATAGAGGTGTTCCATAACATGTATAAATAGATTGATTCAAAGTATTTTTTAGAGATCGATTTAAGGATCATGTGGTGCAGTGTTAGCTTGAGATCTGAGTCGTAACACACCTGAACAGGTGGTTGGTTCAAAATATAGGAGACAAGTTAAGGATCATGTGGTGCAGTGGCGGTGTACTTACCTCTGAGCCAAGAGATCAGCGTTCAAGTTGCACTTGCTCCAGAAAATATCTACCTGGAGTAATTCCTGCAGAAATGACCTGGAGCTGAGATGACTGACCACTACCAATCATGACCTTTTTGTCAGGTATCACTCCAATCGGCCGAGTTTTTCCTATTGACCCCAGCTTTGCTATTCTTCCTTGTTGCCATATTCGGGCAAATATAGCCTTGATGTATTTGTGCAGGCAGTTTGGTGAGGATATGTTTCTGTGTCATTGATACCTTCACCATCTGCTACAGATCTGCTCTTGTAGAAATGTCCTTCAGAACTTGACCAGCTCGATCAGTAATGCTGCTGGGGAGTCACTTCTGATCATGGACATTGAAGTCACCCACCCAGAGTACATTCTATACCCTTTCCATCCTCACCACTTCCTCCAAGTTTTGTTCAATATGGAGAAGTACTGAGTGATCAAACAAGGGTGGGCAGTACATGGTTTCCTTATCCATGTTTGACCTGATGCCATGGGACTTCACAGTGCGCAGAGCCAATGCTGAGTATTCCGAAGGCAGCTTCCTCCTAATTGTACACCATTTTTTCCCATAATCAATTACCTCTTGGGTCTGTCCTGCCAGTGGGACAGGACATATCCAGGATTAGCTTTGGTGGTGTCTATGACATTGTGTTTAAGGTATGATTCCATGAGTGTAACTATGTCAGGCTGTTGCTTGACTAATCAGAGAGACAGCTGTCCCAGTTTTGCCACTAGCCCCCACTAGTAAGGAGGACTTTGCAGAATCGACAGGATTGTGTTTGCCATTGTCGTTTTCAGTGCCTAAGTCAATGCCAGGTGGTCTGCCTGGGAGTATCATTCATTTTTTCCAGAGGATAATTAAGAGTCACCACATTGCTTTGGTCCAGAAGCACATGAAGATCAGTAGTTCCAGGATGCTTAGTATTTCAAATAACAGTCATTGAATGAAGAAGCAGTTTGTTCTAAATTTGGATCTAGCATTTTACAGCATTTTCACTGATTTAATTTGAAATGTTTCTCTCGGTTAACTCCTTTATACTGTTGGATTTTGTCTTCCAAACATATCCTTGCACTCCTTGAATTTCTCATCAGACATAATGTGCAATAACCCCTGCTGCACGTTTGTGATGAGTTTAATGGGATCCATTAAGACTTTGGCTTAAAGTTTCTAACTCACCTTCAACAATACTGTACTTACTCAGTGCCACTGAAAGACTTAACCTTGCTCCAAACCCGGAGTGGTACTTAAAACCTCAATTTTCTGACTTCAAATGGCACTGCCCTCATTGGTCCGAGCTACCACTCCGTGTGCACGATATAGAAATTGCACAACAGAACACTGTTGACATGTTTATGAGATCAAGTTGATTCACTGTAGACTTAGAGAGAAATTGACTAAAATTCTTGCATGGAAATGTGTTTTTATGCTTAATTAGCAGTGCATTAATAAAATTGCAAAGCTCTCAAGTGTGAATTTGTGATTATTGAACACAAGATCATTGGCAAGTAATACTTTATGGAAAAAAGTGGGCATATCCAATCTTTGTTTTAAAAAATGTAAACACAGTTTCAAATTGTAACAGTGATAAATTTTAACCTTTAACATTGACTAGGCAGGAACCAAGAAGTAGGGGCAAATTCCCATTCAGTGAATGCAAAAAAATGATTGGGATGTGACCACATGATCCTATTTTAGCATTTCACCCCTTGTGTCTTACCAGTAGCCAATATGCTGCTTTGGAATACATTTCTGGTGCCCACTCGAGTGGTTAGTTCAAATCGAAGCTTTGAGGTCTGTGATGGGAAATGGGTTCATTAAACACTTAATAAGTATAATTCCCTCTGTGGGACTCAATGTTATCATCTCTGATCTGTCGTGGCAGTGAAGATTGGGAAAAATCAATCTATTTAGCACTCCTGACCTCCAACCAATGTTTTTTAGTGGAAATTGTGTTCAGCATCATAATTATTTGCAGATGAAAAGTATAAGCTATCAAGTAGTGATCAATGCCCATAGAATTATACCCAATGAAACTCATTTTAGCTCAGTAATGAATACTGTTATCTATGAATTGAAAAATTATGAATCAGAGTTGCTTGCACTTAAGCAGGTAATGTGTAGCAATGAGGCGCTGATACATGTTGGAAGTGCTGGCTTCTTGATGAGATATGAAGTCAATGGAGGAGGTATTAAAACAGAATCCTATTTGTTTTTGTGGGTATATGTGAAAAGAAAATCTAGTATCATGGCATAAAGACAAACAAGGTCTGAACAATTGTGCTTCCTTGAACAACAATACTAATAACTGATTATCTGGTCATTTGGAAACTTTATGGATTGACTGCTGTAGTTGCACTTCGTGAACATAAGCCATTGTGAATGTTTTGGAATACCAAAGGAAATAATAAGAATCCCTATTAATGGCAATATATGTAAAGACTTGAACAGGAATAATGTTGAAAGCATTACATCTAAGAGTTGTCATTGCAAGTTTCAAAATCTGTACCTTTTCAGTGACTGCAAATATTAATGCCAAATTAATACCTTTGGGCATAATCACTGGGTGCCATGTGCTATCGATACTGTTAATGTAACAAGAAAGTTTACCCCAAATCTACTTTTAGGAAATAAATATTATTGATTCTGTTTCACTGTTTGTGAGTTGTTTGAACATTCAAATCTTCATTGTTTGTAAAATATTTAACTGGTGCTGATTTAATAAAATATATTAGCGATGTTGCTGTGAACATTTGAATGAGGCTGTTTCCAAGTGGTATGGATGATAGCAATGAACCATTAATATGCTTCATTTTGAAAGCCACATATGAACACAATGCAGAGGAAAAACTGACTTTGCCAGTTAGTATTAATTTTATTTTGCAGAATTTGAAGCCATCTCTTGCATTCATCAGAGTATTATGGCCCTTTCATTTTCAGATTGAAAGTCAATAATCAGTCTGCTGCACACTCCATATTCATCACTTTGCTGCTCTGGAATTCCATTAGTAGATGCATATATAGGTCACACCTGTGCAAATTGCTCCCTTCTGCAAAACTGAGATAAAGACATCAAACAGTCAAATCAATCGTGGCAGTGATACTTTCATGTTACCTGAACTGAGCTCCTGCAATGGTATTGCTGGAGGGTATCTTGCATATACTAAGTTTTTAATTGTGCAGCCAGTAAATGGAGAGAGTTTGTGTTTCTTCTGAAACAAAAATTATGTTTCTTATGAAACCTTGGGGGTTAATTTTAACCACAATTAAGTCGTGGATCATGACGTATGTGATGTTAAAATATGTTAAATCTTGAAAGTGATCCCAAGCTAATTCCAGAATATCCACATTTGGGTTTAATGGAACTGGGAACGGGGAAGCAGATTGTCAGTTTGTCCCCAGGAGTCAGATTACTTGTTCACTTATTCAGAGTGGGTAAAGAATGGAAAAAGCACAGCAGATCAAACAGATGAAAGGTTCCAATCTGAAACATTGACTCCCCTTGTCATCTGATGCTTCTTGGCCTGCTGTGTTTTTTCCCAGCTCCACTCTGATTCTCCAGCATTTGCAGTCTCACTATCTTCCTGTTTACCTCCTCAAATGAGTCAAGTGCTTAATTTAACATTCCCAGGTTTAACCCAGCAGCTATGTTGAGGAGGGCCTGCCTGTGGATGACAGTTGTCACTATAGCACTGCTCTGCATCTTCTTGGCTCCCCAAGTTTATGATCTCCATTGATCATTCCTCTGTGCCCCTTGCAATCTCCCCAAACACACACAACCACAAATATTGCCAATGTCAACATCACTTCCTCATTCCTCCCATGATGAAACCACCTCTCCGCACTGGTCATTGCTTATGACCTTCTCTATAGCATCGACAATGAGCACAAGTTCATCAGTCAGGCTAACTTAAAGGCAGTGTCGAGAGTGTGTTGCTGATAAAGCACAGCAGAGGCAGGAGACCTTCTGGAAGAAACTGATGCAAGTTGTAGACTCAATACCTCATCTTTAATGTCACAGACTGCAGGGAAAGCTGATCTTCTCCACCCTCGCACTCAAAAATCTACCTGAATTAGGGTCAGATTCAGTGTCAAAATGAAGAAGAAATTTTGGATTTCTCTATTTCTGTTCCACATGCTGTTACCAAGTTATTTGCACACTCAATATTCTCTTTTAATGAAATAAAACCAGTGGAGAGAGACATATCTTTGCAATCTTTCTCACTGATTTACTTCAAATCATTTCCCTGTGCCTTGTGGTCTCAATGTATCTGGAACATTGTCATTCTGATTTCAGAATAATTGCACAATAAATTGAATTTTATCTTTCTGTTCTTTTCTCTCCTTGCCAATGTATTGATCGTTGTGATGAAATTCACTCTTATTCAATATCTTTGCCAAGAGCTGTTCTTCAGTTCTGATATTTGATAATGGATCATGAGATGATTCAACTATTCCATCATCTCCCAAACCAGATACGTTTGTTTGAAGCAAGAATGGCTGGGTACCAATCAGAAGAGAGAAACACAGTGAATTTTCCTCTCGTAATCCAGATCAGCTGAGTTTTTAACTCCATACAGGGGGTGGTTTGAACTTGCGGTCTCTTGATATATTCATCTGGCAAGCCAGCATATCCTTTCCCTATGGAAACATATCAAACTTTGTTTAAACAAACTCTAATAACATATGAGGTGAATTTTATATGCTCCTCCTCCCTCCCTTCCCATAGATGTATCTGAAGGTAGATGTAATATAAAATGAAACAGAAGCCCTGCCCACCTTGCTGTCTCCTCACTCTGACCTATCTCCTAAATCATAGATGGCAGGTATGAAGCTTGCCCACCCTTACACTTGAGACCCTTAAGTTGAAAATGAATTGCCACCTAGGGGCTACATCCTGTTTCTATTGCTACTTCCCATCCAACCCAGGGGGAGGGCAGTGAGATGTTGAGAAGTCCCAAAGCATTCACTGCTTGAGGGACACCTCCTTTGGGGAGTGTATATACACACACAAACACACACGTGTCCTGCACACAGGTGCACACACGACTCACATTTACACATGTACGTATGGGCATACACACACAGGATCACTTGGCAGAAACCTAAACCTATACTCCTTTGCAGTACCATTAGAGTGCTAGTGATCCCAAGCTAATTCCAGGTGAGGTATTTAAATTGGGGGTTTATTGAAGGCACATGCTAATAACTTGAACATGAGAAAGAGAGTTGTCCTTGGTTTCCCAGTCAGTATTTATTCCTCAATCAGTCTCCCAAAGAGCAGTTTATGTGATGATGATCCCACAGACAGCAATGAGAATTGATTGTCATGTTTTCTATACTGCAATGATGGTTACACTTTCAAAGTACTTGACTGACACATTCTAAAGTCGTGAAATTCAACTCTACCTTTTCAAGGAAGCAGAAAGCTGATCATGAACCTGACAATCCCATAAATATCCTGGTTCTGAAACTGAGCATCAAAGGAGCCAATTATAAAACACACTCTGTGCTGGTAAAATACTTTATATCTGTCAGTGGAGGCTTCTAGCAAACTCTATTAATTCTTCCTTAACTAACTTTATGACAATCAGATTCTACAGTAGTAATGACAGGATGTCTGAAATGCGCTGCTCTGTATTCCGAGGTAATCATTTTGTGAGACATGTACCTTAATTAAGGAAAAGTCACACTAACTGGTGCAATATCAAAAGTTTATGAACAAGAGGACCTTGCAATGTCTGATCACAGATTCCTGAAGTTAGCAGGATGGGTAGATAAGGTGTCCTATTGTTTGTTAATTTGTTTTATTGGTTTTGACATAGAAAATGAAAATGGAAAGATCATGCTAGGGCAGCATAAGCACTAATTGGACCTCAGGTAGACGACTGCATGCAGTTCTCCAACTTCATTACTGAAGGATGTTAACATTCTAGAGAGGGCACAGAGCGAATTCATGAGAATGCTACCAAAGATCAGGAATTTTATATGAGGTGAGTTTGGACTGATTGTAGTTGCTTTCTTTGGAAAAGTGAAAGCTGAAGTGACATCTAATTTATGCACCTGAGATGGCTAGATAGAATAGGAAAGACCTAATACCTTGAGCACAGAGAACAATAGCCAGAAGGTGTAGAGTTCAAGTTCAGAATTTGTATTTCATCCTGGAGATGGTAGGGGCCTGGACTAGTGGGAAAGGTGATAGTGACAGACATTTTAATCAGATTTGGTGGGTACTTTGATGCACTTGAAGTATTGGAAGCCACAAAATGGTGGAATGTGGGACAGGGCTGGGTTACTCTTACAGTCAGTATAGACACAATGGGCCAAATGACTTCCTCCCACCCTGAAACTTCTATGATGAGGTCGAATCATTTCAATATATTGACTTAATCTTGTCACATTGTTTCTCTTTCTGTACTGTTTTATACTATTACTTACTTTCATTGCAGTACAAAGGGTTAATGCTGACCCTTTTGTCTTTCATTGGTTTTGTGATGTTTACCTTTTTCTCAAGTTGATGCTGAAGTTGAGCTGTCATTGCACATTGAGAAATATTGTTTTGCCAATGTCCTATGCCCATCAACTTTTTATGTTTAATCAATTTTGACAGTTAATTTCTTTTCAAAAATAGGCATTAGGAAAGGCCATTACAAAATAGAAGTTAACACGTTGGATGAAAGAGTTTGTCTCTTTGTTTTACTTCCAGGCAAGACAGAAGGGGCAGCACGGTGGCTCAGTGGTTAGCACTGCTGCCTCACAATGCCACGGACCTGGGTTCAATTCCAGCCTTGGTGACTATCTGTGTGGAGTTTGTACATTCTCCCCATGTCTGCGTGTGTTTCATCCGGATGCTCCGATTTCCTCCCACAGACTAAAGATATGCAGGTTAGGTGGATTGGCCATGCTAAATTGCCCATAGTATTCAGGGATGTGTAGGCTAGGTGCATTAGTCAGGGGTAAATGTAGAGTAATAGGGTAGGGAATGGTCTGGGTGGGTTACTGTCCAGAGGGTTGGTGTGGACTTGTTGGGTCAAATGGCCAAATCCTGTAAGGATTCTATGATTCTAAGTCAGCAGAAAATCCAAGTTGATCTATTCTAATAGCAATTACTTTTTGGATCAGCTGGCAAAGGGTATCTTTAAGGCACGTTCTTTAAAAGTTTGGAGTTGTCTTTGTTTAAATGGAAAGCTGCTTTGATGTTGCTGTACTCATCATTCCTGGGGTACACTTTCAGTTTTATCACCAAACAATGAACTTGGTGATTGTTTCTAATATATAATTATCTTCATTTTTCTTAAAGACATTACAACAATAATCTTTACACTAATCCCGTCTATATTTTCTTGGAACTAAGAGTTACTGCTTTATGCTAAGTAATGGAAATGACACAATATTTCAGTGGTCTTTCTTATTTCTTTGATCTCTCTGAAAACTGTCTTAGATTAAGGCCAGATTTAATCTATGATGGAAGCACATCAAAAATGTCATCTTTGAAATTACAAAGTGGCATGCAAATATTTCAATCACTGACTTCATTATTTCATCACTCATGACTGTAAACCTATCTTCTCATTGGAAAGAGACAATTGTTTATGTGTAACTTGAGGAGCACCACTCTACAAATGTGTGACAAGGCAAGAAGTCAAGCCTCTGAACTACCACTGCCAGTGGTGAACCCAGATGATCAGCATCATTCTGCACTGTAGTCTAGCCATCTAGCCAAATGAGTTAAGCTCCTCTCGCAGCTCCATTTCAGGGACAGAGCATGTCATTAGGAAGGCAAATGGAATGTTGGTCTTTACAGGAGGGATTTTACAAAGGGGAAGTCTTGTTGGAACCACACAGTCCATCTCTTTACTTTTGGTTGAAAATATTTACTATGGATGCAGTTCAGAAACGATTCTTAAAGTAATTTCTGGGATGAAGGGATTATGACGGAAGGTTGAGCAAGTTGGACCTGTACTTATTGGACTTCAGAAGAATGAAAGATGGTCTTACTAAAGCACACAAGATCCTGAGAGGACTGGACAGTACTAAGAGGATGTTCCCTGTAGTGGGGAGATCTAGAACTATAATTTTATAATGATGGATCTCTCATTTAAAACATGAAGTGTTCCACTTTCAGAATGTCAGAACACCAAAGAGTGGAAGCTACTTCATTGAATATATTCATAATTAGTTTATTCAGAATGTTGGTCTTCAACTGAATTAAACCTGAGAGGGTACGTACAGGAAAATGGAATTGAGGCCATAATCCTATTAATCATGATTCTATTAAATAGTGATACAGGCTTAAGGGGTGAATGATCTACTCTTGCTGTTATTTCATGTGATCTTATAAACTTACCGAGTCGTAAGGTGAGGTACTTGCAACCAATGCAGCATTAAGAAATTCTGAAATGCTGCACACTTATTGGTCTCACTGATAACTCTTTGGAAAGAGAGAATGTAATCAACACAATTAGCTCTCAAGCAACAGAGAATGTGAATGGCTTTCCTTATGCAGCAGTGGGTGACTAGCTGTGAGATGTTGCAAGTACCTTCTGCTTGAACCTGGAAGGAGCCAGACACGCACAAGTTCACAGTCACCTTCTCAGCACAGTTCCTGCTCTACCCTGAGGTTGCTGTTGTGGCTACACCAGGCAACAGACCTTATGAAAGGAAGGCTGTGCAATTTAGATTTGCCTGTGCCCCTAAATAAAAGCCCCAATCTATTGTTCACCTTAGAATTGCTGTAGTTGTTAATTAAAATGAAATTTAGAGCCATGCAGTGCTTGTGGAAAGACATTCTGTGTGATTTTTCACACGTTCCTTATAAAAGCAATTTATGGTGTTGCAGTCAGTTTGTTTATTGCTTCAGCAACTGCTGTTTTGCTGAAGAGTTTGCTTCTCTCTGGGGACTGAGCCTCACCTCCTTAAGTTACACATCTGGTGTTGGTGGTGTGGGAATCAGTGAAATAAATTAGGTTTGGTTTGAGTCTTACTTAGTACTTTTACTACTTGCTGTTTAATGAATGTCAGAAGATCGAATCTCCCGGCATGCCCAAAACCAGATTTAGCAGCCCTCCTCTCAAGGTAAAGCCACATCCTTCACAGCCAAATGCTACCATTCATATGATGACATGTTTTTGAATCTTCACTAAGCACGAGCTATGACATCTAAAGCTACAGAACCATCCATACAATGAGCAAAAGAGGTACTAGACCTCTTCTACCTTAGCAACTGTTACTGTTATGATTGTCATAGGAGTACTGTAAACTCAGTTTATAAATGTAATAACTAAGTCAATGAACAAATTATCAACATAATTTAACTTTTTGCAACTTTTAACACATCTGAACTAATGCAACATAAGCTTGAATTAACAAGCAAATGATGCTTCAAATTGAAAAGCTGGCTGTCACTTGAAATAGTCAATACAAAAAAGGTACACTCTCGGGACCACAAGCATTCTCCTTCAGCATGTACAGCATTTCTTCAATACGCAGTTCCAGAATATGTTTTTTTATTCACACAGGTAGCTCAGGAACCCTGTCTGATTACCTTTGCATTTCATGGATATGATTTTCATCAGTAAGGCATACTTAGACAAATTCCTTTTTTCTCTGCTCACTCAGTTCTGACGACAAAGCTTTCCGAAGTTCTTTTTGAATTGACCAACCAATAATATTCTTCTTTACAGCAGTAGCTTCTTTGTCTGTCTTTTCCATATCTAACCACGTAATGTTTTGCCTCTTAATGTCATTCCTCTTGGTGCTGCTGCCAGGTCACATGGACTAGTGTTTCTTATTAGGAAACTTAATTCCTTTACAATTGATTTTAACTCTTAATGGCCCTTTTCAAGCCCTGTGGAATTTGAATAAATTACAAACATTCTTACTGTACTACTTTCAGATCAAATGTCTTCACATTCATCAACTCAACTTTGTTTTTCTTTCCTGGAGGAACAATTAGATGAGGGACTTGATCAGGAAAAGAAGCACCCAGCATATCCTTTCCCTATGGACGAAACAAACTGAACAACCAGCACCAGTTCTAGAGTGACACAAAATTTTAAACGGTGATATTTCAATGCAGCTTTCCAGGACTTTTTTTGTATTTTTTGCATAATAAATAAATTGAATTGCCTTCGGATGTTTGTTAGGGCTTGTAGGCTCCAACGTTTTGTTGTGACTGCACTGCAATGCTATCCCTGATGTCCCATGAAAATCTGAACTGCTGTTTTTTGGCTATGGCTATGTAAGTGAACGATTCTGAGACAGATGTTTGGGAGGAACTCAACATCTAAGTACCCAGGTATCTTCTGAGAAGTCTAGGTAGGACTTACCTGCACACTTAGGTAATGGCACAGGAGTAGTTCCTAATTGAATATCAAAGGTCCAAACACACTTGCTTAGGCCACCTGCTCTGATCTTTAACTCCACAACAAAAATACAAAGAAAGCTCATGAGGATTGCTATACTATACAATGAGTACAGCTACATGTTAAATCTCTCATTTTAATTACACAAAATTTAAGGGTACATTGTACTATACATTCACAAAGATCATTATTGATCTAAAAATTAGCATTACCACTTTTGCAACATTAAATAAACAGCATCAAAGTAATACAAAGGATTTTATATTTTTCAGACTGTAAATACTTCAGAGTTTCTCTCCACGCTCATTATTGCGGATGGAAGGAAAGTCTGTTTTAATTTCCAGTTGCCTGAAGTTACATTATTTCTTAGTCAACGTAGTTCATCTATAATATATTGCCTATAAGCTACATCACAGCTCATTTACAGTACCATATTTCCAATTATATTCTCAAACAGTATTTTTTCACTCATTTAACTTATTTCATTAATCATGTAAACTGTTCGCACGTATTCTGCCCCAATTGCAGTGTTTCCTCACTGAAATTAACATGTCTGATATCATGTTTTATTTTTTGAGATATTTCTGTTCACACCAATTATTTACCTGCTGGAATAGTAATAATGATTGTACAATATGTTCTGAGTAGGGCAATGACTTTTTAAAAGAAAGAAATCACTGCACCAATGAAAAGAACCAAATGACAAGATTTTTTAATAATTCTCCTTTAACAAAGGAAACTCAACATAAGTCAAGCATTAATTAACAGGCACTCAATACATCAAAGAGATAAGTTTTATATTAACCAAAGCCACCAGGATATGCCTTAGAAACCTTATATTTTATATAATTTAACTGACATATGTAACCTTAAAGGGCCATTCCCAAGATCACTTTGCATTCTCAGTACTTCCTACCATTCCAGGTCAAAACTCAGAATGTTCTTCAACAACAATTGTATTCTGCCTGAGTTTTCCAGATCTAATTACCACCAGCAAGGCACTCTCAGTGAGTCCCTTTCTGGTCAAAATAGTTCTAATGATCCAGAAATCCAAAAATAAAAGACTGTTTGACTCCTTTAAATGGTTCAGTCACCTCTGATAAAACCGTTTTTCCTTCACAGAGAATTTTACTTTAGTTCCTCAGCTTCTAAATAACAGTGAAGACCAGTTCCTGGGAAAGTTCCATTTATCCCCTCCCTAGTTCTCAGGAGGAGCTTTTACATAGAGAATAAAAGGAGGAGTAGGCTGGGTAGTCATCCTACTCAATAATCTGTTCCCCCTATTGTCCCATACCCTTTGATTCCTTTAACCATTAAGAACTATATCACTCGTTTATGCAAACATTCAATGTTCTGGCCACAACCGCTTTCTGTGGCAGAGAATTCCACAGGTTCACCATTCTTTGGATGAAGATATTTCTCCGATTTCATCCTAAATATCCCACCCCATACGTTTAGTCCATGACCCTTGGTTCTGGATTCCCAGGACTTTGGGAGTATCCTTCCTATGTTTACCGTATCAAGTCCTGTTCGAAGTTTATCGGTTTGGCTGAGATCAAACAGAAATTTATTGTCACGTGTATTTTTACATGAAAAATGCAGTGAAAGGTTTTACAGGTTGCCCCACCTCAGCACCTACATCAATGACAGAATTCAAGCATCATAATTTAAAACAAACCAAAATTAAGACAAAGTTCATTGCAGTTCAGTTAACAGCTCCTAGGCTCAGGGAAAACCAATTAAGGAATGATGGAATACCCTGAAACCACAACTGGGATTAGACCGAAGTGGCAGACCGCTAGAATACTATTCCGGAAGCCTCCACTGAAGAAGACCGCCATGCCAGGCTGAGACTGCCACTCCTGGATGAGACCATCTGCCGAGCTGCTGGAATACGAGGATGCTGAAGACGAAGAAGACCTCCGCATGTGGACTGGATTTCCACACTGGGACAGGACCGCCACATTGGGAGTCTGCTTTGCCGGAAGATTTCTATGCCGGGTTGACGCTGCCTTTCTCCTTAGTCGGGCACACAGTCCTAGCTGCAGACTTGGGCCCTCAGCCTAGCCTGTGATTCCGGGCCAAATGAGTCAGCCAGAGACTGTTCCTCGCTCGCCGGGAGGTCCCAGGCTAGGGTGAAGCTGTTTGGCTCGTCCTGGTGTTGCTACCAGTGCCACCAGAGACCTCCTCTTTCACCCAGGACTTAGCTATGCCAACCATCTCACCCCTTGCATGATCGATACCATGGTTGTCCAAACAGTTACCCTCTCATGCTTCTACGTATATGTGAATCTTCTCCTAACTGATCCCCTCTCTCTTCATATGTCAGATCTGCCACTCCCAGGACTCAGTCTTATAAACTTTGTTGCTCTCCCTCTGTGTGAGAACATCCTTCCTCCGATAAGGGGACCAAACCACATACAATATTCCAGATGTGATCTCACCAAGGTCCTGCAAAATCGAACCAAGGCATCCCAGCTCCTCACACTATAAAGGCCAATATTCCATTTTGACGCCTTTCCCACATTCTTACTTTCAGTGCAGATCCCCTTTCCCAAATCTGTTAACGTTCCAATAATAGTCTGCCATGTGTTTTGCTTCCAAAATAGATGACCTCATGTTTATCTGCATAGTACTTTCTGCAATTGTCCAACCACTAACTTGCCCAAATCACACTGAAGTATCTCTGCATCATCCTCACAGTTCACCCTCCTGCCCAGCGTTGTATCATCAGTACGTTTGGATATATTACATTTAGGTTCCTCAGTTAAATCATCAAAATATATTATGAATAGCGGCGGTCGGAGCTCCGATCCCTGTGGTACCCCTCTAGTCACTTCCTGCCACTCAGAAAAAGACTCGTTTATTCTTAGTTTTTGTTTCCTGTCTGCCAACCAGTTCTCTGACCATGTCAGTACACTGTCCCCTTTCCCACATGTTTCAATTTTACATGCTCTTGTGTGGGACCTAATTATAAGCCTTCTGAAAGACCAAGTAAAGCAGGTCCACTGTCTCCCACTTATCAACTCTACTAGTTAAATTCTCACAAATTCCAGTAGATTTGTTCAGCATAATTTCCCTTTCATATGTCCATCCAGTCCTATTATTGTTATTCAAATGCCCTGATATTAAATCTTTTGTAATCGACTCTAGCCTGATATAAGTACTAGGGTAAATATTAAACAGTCTATAATTTCCTCTTTTCTCTATTCCTCCAATTTGTCTTTATCCATTCTGAGAGATTGGATATGACAACTTAATGAGTTTCTATGTGAATTTCTCCCTTCTTAACTCCTATTCCCACCCCAACCTGAGTGCATCCAGACATTTCTGTGAATGGAAGTATTCATCAAAAATTCACCACCCTCCTCCAGACCTATTTGTTTCACTTTGCATTCAACATACATTTAAAAATATAATTGTCTTGTAAACTTCAGCATCCATTTCAACAGCGATGTTTATCTTCCAAGCAAACTGTAGTTATAATTTCATGTGTCATTTTAATCCTATATCCATTTCTCTTTCTTTAGTTAGCTATCTGTTCTTAAATGGTGATATTAGAAGCATCATTTCAACCTAGCTCATTCAATGGAACAGTGATATATCTGATCAGGCAATGTGTAAAACTGGCCAATATGTGGTTTCATTCGTTTCTGACATGAGGTTTAAATTAAAGTTATCCCTGTGATCTCCGCTTCAGTCAGTAAATCTGGGATGAATTCCAGAGGTCAATAGCCCTTTACTTTTAAAAGAAAGACATTTTTCATCTTTATGGCTCTTTCCTTATAATCTTCTCTTCCTTCAGAAACTGTCCACCTTTATCTGCTTTGTCATGTTATGTTACTTCCGCCTGATACAAGTTTCAAAAACTCTTTTTGTATTGTTACTAATGTGACCATTACTTCACTGTAACATCTTTTCTGGTGTCCCCAAAGGTACTGTTCTTTGACTGTTGTTCTGCTCAACATACTTTGATCTTTAACCCCCTTAGCTTAATAATGGAAAGGAAATTGTCATGAAAATCAGATCAAAGGTACATCTTGTCTTTGAGTCACATCGATTTTGATTAACACTGAAGATGATTTTAATTTGTCAGCTGTTTTGACAGTGCCATTTTCCAGTGGTGAAATTTTAGTTTGGTGATGTACTAGGTTCTTGCTGTGGCCATCTGTGAAAATTCTGCTTCAATATCCATCATACAGGCTGCAAAAAAATTTAGTGCTGTCAGAATTATCACAGCTGACTCAGAAACATCTTGACTGCCATTGAGAAACACCTCTAGAAACCTTATTTGCTGTTGGTGAGTGGTGACATTTCCCCTTTCACCTTCTTCGATTGAATGATCTTTTAAAAGTCAGGACTAGCGCAGTTTCCTTTGTAGTGGAACCCTGTTGCTGTAGAGTTGATGGGAATTTGAACTGAACTCAGTGGCATCTCTTAAAAGTTAGCAGGATGCTCCCAAGATATGACACTCTGGTAATAGTGAAGAGCAGAAGGGACAATATTTCAAGAGTAGCAGCTCTTAAAATGCTGCTATTACACTGATCAAAGATGATCTGTGATTGAAGAGGAGGGGAAAGCTGATGTAAGGTGTGTTATAAGTTATATTTTTGGGTGTTAGATTCAGAATGAAGGCAGATGCTTGTAGGTCAGTTCTGTAAAGGTTTTCTTTTGTTTAAGAAAAAAGGGTAAGGTCCATTTTGAACAGTCACCTAAATGTACCAGTTCCGATAAAAAGGCATGTTACTGCAGCAGAGTGCCTAGAACACCTGTAGTGTTAGTGGATAAAATATTTACATCATTGGATTTATGACTGCCAGAGTAAACACATTAAGACAGTTAGTTCAGTTTTGTCTTCAGAGCAAAGGTTTCACAGTTTAGCTCAGCAGAAATTAGAGTTCTATTCAGAAAAGAACAGCAGGAGAATCAAGTCTATTCAGGGGAACCAGCCATTTCAGCAGATTTCTAATCTATGGAGCTTCCAAGCATGGAAAGGATCATGTTGTTAGAACTTTGAAAATCTAGGCCATCAGAGTTGAGACGGTCTTGCCAGGAGACTCAGAAAGCAATTGGAAAATTGTCTCCTGATTCAAGGAAACGTAATGGGGAAGTTGGTTAAAACATGTTTCAAAAGCTCAGATTGAAGTGCTATTTCTGTAGGATTCAATCTCTGTAATGGAAAGCATGGCATTGGGCAACACGTTGAAATTTTTTGATGTTTGTCTTTAAGATCTTTACATCTGTCTTCTATATATAGATTTGTTTGTTTATTGCTTCTGTATAATAATCTTAGGTTCTGTTGCTCAAGAGCATCTACAGTTCCATGTAAGTATATTTCAGCAACCAACCACCATGTTAACCTGCTTCAAAAATTAAAGGTTCTATTCTGGGAAGATTGAACAAAATTGCCATCTGCTAAAAGCAGGTAATGGTATCTTCCCAACCACAAAAAGCAAAAGCTGTAACGTAATTGTCTGAACATACGTGCTCTATTTGGTAACAACATGGGATTCCTGTTCCTGTTCCATGTTTTATAGTTGTTGCTGTGCTCAGAAATTGGGCATGTGTGGATATGACAGTTATTCTTTGATCTTGATGTATGCTAAATTTAAAGTGCTTCCTTAAATATCTGTCTTTCTGAATACATAGTTGGTACAATGGGCACACATTCCTTTTGGTCTTTGATACATCTTCTGTGGTTAGTTGATGGTAAGGATCTATTGCAGTCTAAATTGAATTAAAAGACAGTATTTTAAATATTTTGCCAGACCTTACTGCAGCATTGCCCGCACCCCCCCACCCCACACACACACACACAAACAAAAGCAATCTGTGCCTGATTCGTAAGCGTGATGTAGCTTTTTTGATCATAAGGACATCATAGCTAGTTGCAGAAATCCCGACTCTGTCTTCAATAAGATAATGGTGATAGCATGCACCTCCGTGCCATGCTGCTCGTCAGCGTTGTTCTTCTCCTGATTCTCTGTTTCAATTAGAAGCATAGCTGGTGGATAAGCCCTCCTTCTTTTATCAAATCCAGTCAATGTGACGTTCTTAAATAATAATAAATTTTCACAAATTGAATGGCAACTGCCCCAGTTGCAGACATCGGTGTGCATGAATATCAGCTTCATAGAGATGGTGTGAAAGCATCTTCTTGTTTGAATAGGTTCGTATTGGACATAATGGATTGTATGGCCACATGCTTACACTCATAATGCTCAACATTTGGGGGAATTATGTCAAATGGTGAAATTTTCAAGACTCTTCTGCATTCCTGTCTGATTTTTGTGGGAAAATCCATTAACTGGGAGGCAGTGACAAGCAAGACATCCCTTACCTGTGAAATAAAAGAAAGTGATTGCTGGAAACACTTGAACAGCATCTGTGGAGCGAGACACAGAGTTAACATTTCAGGTTGATTTATCTTTTACCAGAACCAGAAATCATTATTATGGTAATGAACTGCAGGTTGGATAATATATCTTGCTGTCGTGATAGAGGATGCATTTACTTTTGATTAGAAGTTCTATTTCTCAGAGTCAATATGCTTCTCAACATTTAAAGATATTAAGAATATCATCAACTTGTAAGCATGCATTTGAAATAACACCAGATGACGTCAATTAGAAACTGTTAGTGCAGTGTTCAAAGATCATTTGAATGTTTTCAATCCAAATTCTCATTACAATTCACCACTTGAAAGTCTTTTTCATGTCCTTGTTAGATGACTATTGGCAAAAGTTTAAAAACTCGTGTAAAAGATAATTAATAGTGAACCAAATTCTTACCAATAACTCAGGCAATAGGCTGATTTCTTTGCTGGCAAATGCTTTTTTTTCAAAGGCTCAACAGATTAGTGTAACTCCCTATTTTGTTATGACTAAATGTCTCATGCACTAAATGAGAATATTAATTATGAATCCGCTTTTTGTCCCTGAGCGTCAACACTTACCAGAAAACAGGGTTGAAACTGATACATGTTGTCCCTGTTTAACCAGCACAGAGCAGAAGCAACCCTTTTCCTTTTCTGAGTTTTCCCATGTGACAAATAGGGTTATCAAATCCTGCCCTGGTCAGGATTCAGCAGTGACTGCTGACTAAAGATAGGTTGTGAAGATTAGTTTTTTTTTAAATTTAAAAATAACCTTTCTGTGAAGTCAAAGGAAAAGGGATGCCTTTTTCCCTTCTCCTCTCTCCTCACCATCTATCCCGCAGCACGGCAGGATTAGAACTCATCTCCTTCTCAGTGCCCCTTTTAAGTCTCCCCCCAGACTTGCTTGAGGGCAGGGTCTGGTGAACCAGGTAGTTCAACATTGAAGTCTTTACTCAGCCAAGTTGTTTGTGTGAGTACAGTGAAGCCTCAGATCATTTTTGTTAATTCTCGAAAATCTTGGTTTAAATCTGCACTCCTCTCCACAAGCATTTTTATCTTTGTTCCCAGTTGACTGTTTCTTTAAAGGGTAAGTTATTTCTTATGAAGTTTATCCTTCCAGCATAGTATTTTCAATCCTTTTTATATCCAGAGATAAATGCAGACTTTTTTTTAATGTTGGTGCTATAGGAGTCTATCTTAGTACAAACGTAAATTGTTTATTGTCTCTAAATTTCTGAGTAGTTGCAACTCTTTTACAGTATTTCAATTACAGAGCTTTTGCTAAAATATTAAAACACCCAAAGTCAATTGCAAGCTTCAACTGTTGCCCTTATTAATCTTTTCCTGACAGTTGCTTAGAGTAACCATGAGACTCATTCAGTGTTACACCTGTAAGGTAGCCTAAAGCAAAGGCTACCAAACTCATCAAAACATGTAAAGAGCCAAAATGTTACCTGGGAGCTCCCTGCCTCTTGTCCTGCCTCCATTAAAATTAAAATGGTGTGGAATTTGGATGGGTAAACTTGAAAGGGTTCAGAAAAGATTTACAAGGATGTTGCCAGGGTTCGAGGATTTGAGCTATAAGGAGAGGCTGAACAGGCTGGGGCTGTTTTCCCTGGACCATGGGAGGCTGAGTGGTGACCTTATAGAGATTTACAAAATTATGATAGGGTACATGGATAGGGTAAATAGACAAAGTCTTTTCCCTGGGGTTGGGGAGTCCAGAACTAAAGGGCATAGATTTAGGGTGAGAGGGGAAAGATATAAAAGAGACCTAAAGGGCAACTTTTCCACACAGAGAGTGGTACATGTATGAATGAGTGGTACATGAGTGGTAATGTATTTGTGAAAACCCTTTGGATTCTCCTTAACTCTATTTGCCAAAGCTATCTCATGCCCCCTTTTTGCCCTTATGATTTCCCTCTTAAGTGGACTCCTACTGCCTTTATACTCTTCCTGTGTGAGGAGAAATTATTTCAATTGGCCTGTGTTCACTACGGTGTAGAAGAACGAGAGGGAGTCTAATTGAAATATATAAAATTCTAAAAGAGCTAGACACACTAGATGCAAGATGGATTTCTCTCAGTACGGGATTTTTTTTATTCATTCATGGGATGTGGGCATCATTGGCTAGGCCAAAATCCATTGTCCCCCCCAGAGGTCAATTAAGAGACAACCACATTGCTGTGGGTCTCAAGTCAAGTATAGACCGGACCAGGCAAGGATGGCAATTTCCTTCCCTAAAGGATGTTAGTGAACCAGATCAGTTTCTCCAACAATCAATAATGGATTCGCAGTCATCATTAGACTTTAATTCCAGGTTTTTAGAAATTGAATTCAAATTCCACTGTTTGCTGTGGCTGCATTTGAATCCTGGTCTCCAGAAGCTGTACCTGGGTCTCTGGATTCATAGTCCAGTGATAATACCACTAGATCATTGCATTCCCCTCGAACCAGGGGACACAGTCTCAGGATGTGTGGTAGGTCATTTAGGACTGAAATGCGAAAAGATTTTTCACTCAAAGTGTGCTCAGACTGTGGAATTTGCTGCCATCAAAGGTTGTAGAGGCCAGGCCACTGATTATGTTATCTAAAAATTGATAATTTTTTTGTTTTATTAAAGGCATCAAAGGATATGGAGAAAAATTGGGAGTATGTTGAGGCCTAGGATCATCCATGATCCAGTTGAACAGCACAGCAGCCCCAAAGGGCCAATATGTTTAATTTTGCTTCTAGTTTCTATGTTTGTATGATTCCTCTCACCTTGCTGGAATGTTAAGCATTCATAGCAATGTTGAGGTGCTCCAAATGTATAGTGTCTAACCTTATGTTTGGATTTTTGAATCTTCATAAGCCAACACTGTAAGAAGCATGCACTGAATGTACAACAGCAGTTCAGATATCAAAGATTACAGGAATTCTATTCCCACTATGTTCCAATGAAAAAGCATACATTAAATCATCTGGTAAAGGTTGCTTAATTATATTTAAAAATTAAATCTGTTATCTTAGGGCTATTGGGATGGAAAGAGTGAAATTACCTCATCTCTGGTTTGCATTGCCAAGATAACCTCTATTTTCTTCTAATTCTGAATAGCAAATTAAGCAAAAAAAAATTTCCTCTTTTGGGAACCATGAAGTCCCAGCATCATAAGTGAGTTTGCAGTTCGATTTGATTTATTATTATCACGCATACCGAGGTAAAGTGAAAAATGTTGTCTTACATGCTTCACAGGCATATGTTACTGTACAAGTGCATCAGGTTAACAGAACAGAGTGCAGGATACAGTGCTACAGCTATCGAGAAGGTGCAAAGAGAGTTCAAACTGGATTAGAATGTTCTTTCACTGTATCCACTGTAATACACACAGTTCAAAGGCACAGTACAGTTCCAGCGTTATTGGAAGTCTTCTGCTTTCACATTTGTGGTCAAGGGTATTGTTCCCTCCACCCATCTTAGTGTATCTCATTTTGCCTTGAGCGAATTAAAAGAATTTTGCATCATCATCACTTGCGTAATTTCATCACTTCCAGCCCCTAACTTATCCAGACTTTGTCATCTTTTCTCAACTTCCCCTGTCTCTGTCCTCAAAATTTGCTCATCTTTAACACCTGGTTCTGAAGAAAGGACATTGAATCTGTTACATCATCCGCTTTGCTTCTCCCACTACAGGCACTGGCTGACCTGCTGACTATTTTCAACATTTTCTGCTTTCACATCCTATATGATTACTTGTTAAACATCTCTGCAGGTGTTACTTGCTGTTGCCTGGCAACTTAGAGAGTAGGAAACATTTTTACTGAGGCTGTGATTCAGAAGTAACAGTCAGACTTCATCTGTATTGAGAGAGTGTGGCCCTGCTGTTTAATAAGAATAAGAGAATCCAGGAACAAAGGACTTTTCCACCTGGCCTGGACATATTTCAGATTTCATAATTACCACTTTCATCTTTTCTGACCTGATCTCAAATTGTTGAATTATAATCAGAATCATATAATGGTTCCAACACAAAGGGAGACTATTTTCCCTGACATGCCTTTGTTGAAGGAACAGTTTACCAAGTGCCATTTTCTCATCTCCCCACAGCACTGTCCATTCTTTCCTTTCAAATAATGATCTAATTGCCTCTTGAAAGCCTCAGGGAGAAAGTGAGGTCTGCAGATGCTGGAGATCAGAGCTGAAAATGTGTTGCTGGAAAAGCGCAGCAGGTCAGGCAGCATCCAGGGAACAGGAGAATCGACGTTTCGGGCATAATCGACGTTTCGTTCCTGAAGAAGGGCTTATGCCCGAAACGTCGATTCTCCTGTTCCCTGGATGCTGCCTGACCTGCTGCGCTTTTCCAGCAACACATTTTCAGCTCTTGAAAGCCTCGACTGAACCTGCCTCTACCACACTGTCGCACACAGTGCATTCTAGATTTTAATAATTTTCTGCATGAAAAAAGATTTACCCTGTTATTGGCATGGCTCCTTTTGCCAGTTATTTTAAATATGTACGCTCATTTTCTGCATCCTTTAACAAAGGGAACATTTTTTTCTCTATCTACACTATCCAAACTTCCCATGATTTTGAGTATCTCCATCAAATCTCCTCTTAACGCGTTCTTCCAAGGAAGACCCTCTCAGCATCTCCAATTTATCTATATGGCTGAAATTCCTCCAGCCTGGAATCATTCATGAGGATACCCAATATTAAATGCAGTATCCAGCTAAGGTCAAATCTGTGTTTATTCAAGTTTAAAATAACCAAGTAATTTTTACTCAATGTTTGTATTAAATCTTAAGATGCCATGTGTTTTATTAACAATTCTCAATGATACTTATACATCAGATCTCTCCGCTCCTGCAGTTCTTTTAGAATTGTACCTTTTATATTGTCTCTGTATTCTTCCCATTTTTTTGTTGCATTAAATTCCATCCCTAACTTATCCATTTATTCTATCAACTTGTCTTTGTCCTTTTGAAGTCCTGACCTCTCCTTTTCACAATTCACAATACTTATGTCTTGCGTGTAGATTTTGAAATTATGCCTTTTTACACCAAGATCTCGATTGGAATCCTTTCACAGACTTATTGTGAACTCTACTGCAAATCTTCCTGCAGCCCCAAAAACAAACATTAACCACTACTTTTTTGTTTCCTGTCCTTCAGCCAAGTTTGTATCCATGTTGCTATTGTGCCCTTTGTAAATGAGCCCTAATTTTTGCGCACACGTGTGGTAATTTAAGTAATCTCTTTTGGAGCTTTTTGGATGCCATATTAATTCAGTTGTAATCATCAATCTTCTCTGTTACCTTTTCAGAGAACTTTGAGTCGAACATGATTCAACCCTAATAAATTTGTCCTGGCTTTCCTTAGTAACCTATACTTACCTAAAGATTTTCCACCATGGTTAAATGAACTGGTATATAAATACTTTACTTACCCTTGCATGGTTTTTTGAACAATGGTGTAACATTTGCAAATCTCAAGTCCTCTGATGCATCCCTCGAGTCCAAGGAAGACTAGATGACTGAGCACTTTGAGCTGAATAACATCCCACCTCAAGAGTTTTAGCTTTCCATTCCATAGCCATGTTATCAACATGTCGTGAATTGGTAATTGTGAATTAATTGTGCAGTTTCATGTGTACAGATGATGAGGATGAAGGGAAAAAGAACTTCTGTCTTCCTCCCTTCCTTATGAGCCACAAATCCATGCAATATCACAAAATATCTAAATTGTGAATTAAGTTGTTAACGCACAGCTTTCCCATCAGTCAGCACTTAAGTACAATGTGATGCTAATAATCTATAGGTAGAAAGCGAGGACTGCAGATGTTGGAGATCAGAGTCGAGAGTGTGGCGCTGGAAATGCACAGCGGTCAGACAGCATCCAAGGAGCTGGAGAATCAACATTTCGGGCATAAGCCATTCCTGATGAAGGGCTTATGCCTGAAGCATTGTTCCTCCTGCATCTTGGATGCTGCCTGACCTGCTGTGCCTTTCCAGCACCACACTGTCAACTAATAATCTATAATCTAGATGAATGTAGTGAACTTGATGAAGTAATTCAGGACATGAAAATGCATTGAAAAAAAATACAGCATTCTAATGTGCACTGAAATGTGATTAATTTCATCTTTAATTGTTCCAAATCTATTTGTTCTGAGTGGTGTATTTCCTCTAGTAATCACTGAGCTGGATTTTTGCAATGACTAGAAGTTCTTTGTCCTTATGAAATGGCAGAAATGGCTGAAGATCAGAATTCCTGCACAAAAACTCTTGGCACAGGTCAAGATTTGGGCATTAAGGTTAGGGTTCTGCAGAGGCAGTAGTCTATTTAAATCAACAATTGCCTCATATGTGACTTTGATGAATGAGGAGTGTATAACCTGATGTATACAGATTAACTTTATAGAATCCTTTATAGAGCTGGGATGCCCTTTAAGGTGGATAGATCTTGGCACACATTTTTGGGAAGTCAGGAGCCCTTTGGAAGAGATGAGGTGTTCTTGAATTTGTTTAAAGTGAACACAATTGTGTGTAAACTGGATGTAGACTCATTTGAATGATTAAGAAATAAGCCAAGAGGAAATGTCAAAAGCAACTGCCAAAGCATTTCAAACTCCTGCCCTTTGAAACACTTGGAATACTGAAAAAAGGATGCTTGTTATTTCACTCTATCTTGACATGAGCTTGAGGCTTACCATTACTGGATTAGTGCACAATCTTCAATTATCACGCAGGGTGTTTGCTTGTTCACAGACATGTTCAAGTGGTTATAGACTTTTTTGGAATTTCAATGTTTGTTTTTAAGCAATGAAACACTTATTTTTTGTAAAAGATAATATAATTGAAGAGATGTAAATGAGTTTTATGAATAATTTTTTTTCAAATAAGCCTTTATAACTCTATTTTATTTAATGTCACTATGGAGCTGGAGGTCAGTCCATGAGGTGAAGGTATCTGTTGGGTGGGACAGAGGTTGGCTTGAGCTGAAACTAAATTGGTATGAGGTTTTTAAGGGCTACGGTGAGTGGATGGAGGAATATAGCTTGGCTTGGATAGTGTGCGAATTTATGGAGATAAATGTAGCAATGCGTAGAGATTAGCAGGGAGGTTTTGAGAGGTTATAGGGGAATCAGTTAAAGGCGTTTGTTGGTTGGAGGGTATAAGAGGTTATGAGGTGTGAAAGCAAGGGCATAGCTTTGAATGCGGTGGGGGGGGGGGGGTATGAAGACGTATATAAGTGTGTAAAGAGCAAGAGATGGCATGATTTGGCACCAATTGGGAATGGGAAGCAGTGCTGGGGTATTGGGGTGAATGTCTATTTAATGTTTTTAAATCTTTGACAAAGTAACAGTGCACTAAGGTTAGATCTTTCACCCAGTCAACTTCTGCACTCTTTCTGGGATTGTGCAGCCTGCTTCCCAAAGAACAAGTCTGGAATGAAAATTCTAAATTCCAGGAAACCCAATGCTCCTGACTTTGCATTTCTGACCCAAGACCAGACTGCCAAGTCAAATGGTATATCTAATGAGTGAAATGTTATACGATATCACATCCAGCCTTTTTTGTGCTAACTTGGATTAGAGGCCTTTTAAGAGCACTCATTATAATTGAGCAGTCTCAAATCTTTCAGAGGTTCAATTTTTGGCATAGGAAACTACAAATTCTCTACAATTCAGGATAAAACTCGGGCTTAAAGGCACACAAAAGTAGCATTGGGCAATTGCTGTAAAGTGGGACTAGAATAAATAGATGCTTGATGATCAGACAGACTCAATGGGCTGAAAGGCCACTTTGTATGCTATAAAATGCTATGAATCAATGGCAGTTAAATTGTTTTCTTGCATCTACAGTGTACTCCTATCGGAGTCAGTGGATTTCATATGATGCTGCTTGTCATGTTGGAAGATATACTTTGAGGGAAATTTGTACAAAATAAATAAACAAGTGGCTGTCAGTCATGTCTTGTTTATTGCTTCCTCAGAAATTTGAATCAGCTAGGAAAATTTTTGTAAACCCTTTGTGTACCAGGCATACTTAAACATTCATTATTACATTCAAGACTATTAATATTGAAAGAGGTTAGATTGAAAACGTATATGAAATACTGTTCTATAAGTACAGAAATGTTACTCTGTATAATGTTCAATAGTCTACTAAGTAAATCTTTTTAACATTATACATCGTAAAATTTAGAGAAAGAGAGTCTCATTCAGAGTTTAATAGTTTGGGATGAGATATTGCAAACTGGAAATTTAAAAAAAATTCAGCTCAATAAGTTTGAAGATTAGGTATGGGATATTTTGCTGTTTGACTGTGCCAATATTGGACTGGAGGTTAAAGTGTCGAAAGAAATATATGGCATTTTAAACTGTTTTACCTCGGTAATGTAAATTGCATCTGCACTCTGATGTCTGATTCATCCTGAAGTTGAATCCTGTACCTTTATGGAGAAAGTGAGGTCTGCAGATGCTGGAGATCAGAGCTGGAAATGTGTTGCTGGAAAAGCACAGCAGGTCAGGCAGCATCCAGCATCCACGGAAAGAACATTCCTGAAGAAGGGCTTATGCCCGAAACGTCGATTCTCCTGTTCCCTGGATGCTGCCTGACCTGCTGCGCTTTTCCAGCAACACATTTCCAGTCCTGTACCTTTATGTATACACATGCAAATTAATTCATTTGTCACTGTAACTTCAATTACATCCAAATTGAATTATAAGGTTCATTTGGAAATTCATTTCTCCCCTTTTCTCAGTTTGAAGTTGCAAAAATGATATTTAAATAGAATGAGATTGTCATTTATGTCTCAAGAGGAAACAGGTGTCAACAAAGAACAATAACTGCAGATGCTGAAAATCTGGAAAAAAAAACAGCTGGAGAAACTCGGCAGGTCTGGCAGAATCTATGGAGACAAAGTAGAGTTAACATTTCAAGTCCAGTGACCCTTCTTCAGAACTCTCATTGAAAATGTAACGTAGAAAACACCTTGGTTGTGAGAAAGGTATGAGAGGGTCTGCGTCATAAATGGAGGGACGCAAGGTAACTCTGTTCAAGGGATGCATAGTAATTCTTTGCAGATCCATTGTTTGCCTCTCATTCGCATCCCATCAGTCTTGACAACCTCTGCACTCCCCCATCAGCAGAATATTGGAGTCAATGATTTTGAATCTACTTGGAAATCAGTTACTCAGTGTCCCATAGAGTAAGGATCTTTGCTATTTACTATTTTTACTGATTGTTCAGATGATTCCAAAATTATGAAAGCACGCGATGACTGTACAGCAGGGTCAAGAACAATTTCTCTTTATATTGTGCCTGTAATATAATATCTTAAGGCAAATATAGGAGGACTATCAAAGGTGATATTAGGTCAGATGACGAAAGATTAAGTCAAAGAGTTAGGTTTTACAGATCCTCTTAAAGGAGAAGGAGGGGTATATAGGAAGGGAATTGCAGAGCTTAGGACCTGAGCCGCTGAAGAAATAATGGCCATTGATGGAGAAAGTAAGATTTGGGTGCGCAAGAGCACTAATACCACGGAAAGTACAGGGTACTGGAGGAGAAATTGGAAGAGATAAGGACATGGACCAAATTGAAAAAAAAGGATAAGAATTTTAAAATTGAGACATTAATTAGCCAGCAGGTGCATGTGTGATGGGTGAAGCGAGCTTGTTGCCAGTCGAGATGCAGACAGCAGAGTTGTGTATGATGGATGGTTCATTTGCAAGCAGAATATTGATGCCCTGGAAGAATGGAATCTCTTTTGCAAACGTTAACTGAGAGGTGTTATATTTTTTAAATGAGAAGATTAAATACTGAATACACTTGTACTGTTCATGCAACAGAATTTATCTTCGAAGGGGAATGGTGAGATTTTGAATATGTTATTACTTCACTACCTAAAGGATCACTACTACTGCGAAACTTAAGCAAACATGGTTCACTATGAAACCAGTTGTTGGTTAGCCTTCAGTTAAAATTCTCTGTGCAGTCGTCCTTTTCCCTTGTGTATAAATTAGGGTCTGCATAATTTCCTGGACTAGTTTCATCACCTAAACTCATTGGAGAGGAACTTTCCAGATGTTTTCCTAATCACCTTTGCTTTGTAATCTTTATTTTGCTTCTGTTGGATGATTCCAGGTCTCTGGGCAAATGGAGAGCATTCTGATGTCCAAGGTATATGAACCTGTGGTCTTTTAACTTATCTGCCATTTTTATCTGTTTGTGTTCATTAGCACATGCAGAGATTGCAAGATGCAAGAGAGGTTTTGAGATGTACTTCAGCATGACCGACTTGCATAAGTTAAGTCACTCACTGTGGTTTGTGTTGAACTGTCACTGTGATCCATCAGGGATCAGCTCAGTCAATTTAAGGATCACAGTTATTTCTGAAATTGGCCTGTGGATTTTCTATCTATTCCTTACCCAACATTACAGAGCCAAAATATCCGGTCATTATCACATTGTTGCTGTGGTTCCTGCATTCAACATAGATTACACTTCAAATAATACTTCATTAGCTATTATTAGGACACCCTGAGGTTTTGAGAAGTGTTATGTAAATGTAAGTTTATGTTATGTCCAAAATTGCAGAGGTGTTATTTTGAAGGGCAAATGAACTTCTGATATATGTTTGCAATAAGAAACCAGTGGTTAGCATTATTTTGACACTATTTTATTAGGTGGCCATCGGAGTTCATATTTGCTGCTCAGTGTGTTGAAGAAAGTAATTATGTCTTGGCTGTTGCTTACTGAGGTGGTTCAAGCAATTTTTCTCTGGGATTTTGTCCTTGAGTGCCAATTAGAGCAACTCTCCTTTGTCTCACTGCATACATCAGTACCATAAGAGCTTGTTGAGTAATGGGAAAAGGAATTAATCATCTTCCCTTAATTTATTACAGTTTATACTAAATTGAAATTTAAGATAAAAATATTTATTGCTTTGAAATTCTAATCACTGTCATTCTTCAAAAGTTAAGCACATACACTGTGAGCGCAGTCTGCTAGTAGTAAAGAAGGAATGTTTGCTACATTACCACAGCCCTTCTTAGCCACTGAAGCAGTGTTTAAAACAGCTTTTACTCAGTGGATGTGAGCTCCTGCATATAGCCTCCTGTGTGAGCTTGAGTGCAACATTAATATTTAATAAATCAAAACCCAGAAATTCTGGCTGGATTATATGTACACTACGTGTTGGCAAGCTCTGCTGTAACATTGCACTCCCACTGTTAACTCTCCAAATGAAGCTTCTTGCCATAATTTTCTTTAAAATATGTAATAGAGGCCCTTGTGGCACAGAGCTAGAATCCTTACCTCTGAGCCAGGTTCAAGTCTCACCTCCTTCAAAGGGGTGTAATAACATCTGACCAAAAATACAATTTCTGAATGAACTGATTAGAAAATATCAAAAATTGCAAAATGATTACAAGCCATGTTAAAAGTTGTTTCATTCCCTGCAGCTTTTGAAGGAACTTCACTAAATTTGTGCACTAACTTCTGGCAGCATGGTGGCTCAGCGGTGAGCACTGCTACCTTACAATGCCGGAAATCAGGTTCGATTCCACCCTCAGAGGACTGTCTGTGTGGAGTTTGCATATTCTCCACATGTCTTCGGGAATTTCCTCCAGGTTCCCTGGATTCCCCCCACAGTCCAAAGATGTGCAGGTTAGGTGGATTGCCATGGGAAATGCAGGGTTACAGTGATGGGAGGGTCTGGGTGGAACGCTTTCCACAGTGTGGATTTGATGGGCCAACTGGCCTGCTTCTACACTGTAGGGATTCTATTCTATAAATTCCCTAATCTGTCTGACCTCAAGTCTATCTACATTTGAGGATCAAAGGTGCAGAGAATTGTCGTGTATTCTGGGTCAGTTGGCACTTGCATAATTAACATTGTGCAACTTTGAGGGACAATGTAAAAATGTGCAATTTTAATTCCTAGTTCTATAGAGACGTTAATTGCTGTATCAAGCTATGTGCAGATGACTTGCATTTTGAGCTGCGCCATTCTTGGATTCTTAAAAAGTTTTGAAGAGTACTTAAAGTGTATCTGTTAGAAACCAATACAGAATTGTTGCCAAAAGATTGAGTAGCTGAAGACATGCTCATCCTATTTCTGTGTAATATCCAGGTAAAAGTTTTTTAAAAATCTGTAAAATGCTTGGCTATGATCTGTTGACCCCAAAAAGCCCATTAGTTGTTTTTTTCTAGAATTTGCACTAGATTTTTTTTAATATGCATTTAGGGGTTATAAAATCATGAGGGGCATGGATAGGGTAAATAGACAAGGTCTTTTCCCTGGCTGGGGGAGTCTAGAACTGGAGGGCATCGGTTTACAATGAGAGGGGAAAAATTTAAAAGGGGCAACTTTTTCACACAGAGGATGGTACGTATATGGAATTGGCACCAGAGGAAGTGGTGGAGGCTGGTACAATTACAGCATTTAAAAATTATCTGGATAGGTATATGAATAGGAAAGGTTTAGAGGGATGTGGGACTAGACTTATTCAGGATATCTGGTAAACATGGATGAGTTGAACCGAAAGGTCTGTTTCTGCGCTGTACATCTCTATGACTCTGCATGAACATTATAAAAATGTTCAGCCAATATCACAATTTGTTAGTCAATAATGTTTTGCAGAAGTCGAGACATGCTGACTTGTGTGAGCATAGTAATTGCACGTAATAAATAATAATGAAGAACATTAGATGTGGGCAGAAGTATCTATTTTTGTCATGAAATATCAAATTACCAAAATAGAATAGATGTGATTACTTTGAAGAAGGGGCAGTGAGGGCAGACCAAAGCAAGTTGAGTGGGTTCACTATCAAATACAGATATGATTAAGGAGAATACTGGGCTCTCAAAGTACATAACTGTCTTACTCCGAATTTGCAGTAACCCCTAAGATTTTCAATACCTCTAGATAATAGTTTGAATTTTAAGAAGTGCTGTGATCAAAGTTTTAAGATGAGTTTTTTTTTATTTAGATTTTTCTTGTTGAATGGTTTGCCAATAATCTTCAGATGTGTTCTGTACTGTCATTATGATGGATTGTGTCTGACATTTATTGTTTGTGAATGGATTATAAATTATGTGTTGCCTGTTTGCAAAGGGACTCATCATCTTTCTACTGTTCAATGCTTTAACAGTCAACCTGCTAAAACTGGTTTCACATTGTGGAATAAAATATCAAATTATAGCAACAACGCACATTTAAGAGCAACTCATTCAAAATCACATTTTCAATTTTGTCTTAAAATGTGAAGATTGATTTCAGATATTCCTGACAAAATCCATATTACAATAGATGTCATCTCTCTGTTTCAATTTTTTATTCAAACACTATTGTGCCATTTTCCTGATTAATATGTTCATATTCTGTGGTTTGGTTTCTCCTATCATACCACTGACATTTTTAATTCTCATAAACTTGAAAGAGAATTTCAGCTCAAGTCCATAATGACATTGCATGTGGGACAGCATGAAACATTAGAAACTAGCTTGATCATCTTACTGACCATAAAGAAACCTTTTGATGTCAGTTAAACTAATGTACCAGTGTTCCCACAGAGTAGAAAGGGAAATTTATTGGTGTGTCACACCTTGTCAAAGGTATGCATGTGGATTCTATCGCTCTGCTCTTGTCCTAGGGTAATGAGTACAGAAACAAAAGATCCTATCACCTGAGGATCATGACAGAAACAGATGATTGCTTTGCATTCCCTCTATCTGCTATCTTAATAGACTATACAAACTAGTTAATTCCTTCATTCAAACAATAATGAAGAAATGGCGTGATTGGCATTCATCTGCTTACATTTGAAACAGAAGTTGTCATAAAAATCAACAAGTAGACAAAAAAGACAGATGTTCAGAGCCTTTGCCTACAATTTTCTGATTTACAATCGGAGTGGACTAGGTATTTCATCACGGCCAAACGACTTATAAAATCAACCAGGAGCGGCTTTACAGCTGTGGTGTAAATGCAATCAGCAAAGAGATTCTCAGACTTGTCTCTCACAATTACCTGTGCAGACTTGCTTACAAAACTATCTTGATTTTGCTGTCCATATCTTGACTGCCTTTCTTTCTAACTTATGTTTTTATTTTTTGAAAGCAATCAGCTTCATCTTCTGACACACAGAGCAGTATCTTCTAATGCATAGAGAATTTAGATGGAATGGCTATCTTTGTTACCACATTTTGAAAGTTACCAAAATTACTGAAATGATCATAACTTTGTTTATGGTGGTTATAGGTTAAGTGTCCAAATGCATAGATTCTATACTCAAATGTGAGATGGAAGGCCCAGTAATTTAAAATCAACTCAGATATCATGTCTCAGTTTGAGTACCAGTTGTGCAATGAAATTGCCTCCATCTTTGCTGATGGCTCAATCCATTGAGTATAGGGGTTGAGACATCATATTGAGGTTGTACAGTATGATGATGAGGCCTCTTCTGGAGTAATGTGTGAAGTCCTGGTCGCTCTGCTATAGGAAGAGCTTCAGAAAAGATTTACCAGGATGTTGCTGGGACTGGATGGTGGGAGTTATAAGGCGAGTCTGGATAGGCTGGGACATTTTTTTTACTGGAGCAGAGAGGCTGAGGGATAACCTTATCAAGATTTATAAAATCATGAGGGCATGGATTAAAAAAAACAGCAAAAGCCTTTTCCTTAAGGTGTGTGGGGGGAGGGGGGGGTTCAAAACTAGGGGAATATTTTTAAGGTCAAAGGAGGAAGCTTAAAAGGGACCTGAGGGGCAGAGTTTCCATACAGAGGGTTGTCCGTATGTGGAATGAGCTGCCAGTGGAAGTGGTAGGTGCAGGTACAATTACAACGTTTGAAAGACATTTGGACAGGTACACGAACAGGAAAGGTTTAGAGGAATAACGGCCATACACAGGCGAGTGGAATTAGTGTAGTTTCAGAAACTTGGTCATTGCAGACAAATTGGACCGAAGGAACTGTTTACATGCTGTATGATTCTGACTCTATGACTCCCCTCAAGCCTCACTGACAAAGGGTTTTTACAAATATATTAAGGACAAAAAGGTAACTAGGGAGAGAATAGGGCCCATCAAAGATCAGCAAGGCGGCCTTTGTGTGGAGCCACAGAAAAATGGGGGAGATACTAAATGAATATTTTGCATCAGTATTTACTGTGGAAAAGGATATGGAAGATACAGACCGTAGGGAAATAAATGGTGACATGTTACAAAATGTCCAGATTACAGAGGAGGAAGTGCTGGATGTCTTGAAACGGTTAAAAGTGGATAAATCTCCAGGACCTGATCAGGTGTACCCTAGAACTCTGTGGGAAGCTAGAGAAGTGATTGCTGGGCCTATAACTGAGATATTTGTATCATCGATAGTCACAGGTGAGGTGCCAGAAGACTGGAGGTTGGCAAACGTGGTGCCACTGTTTAAGAAGGGCGGTAAAGACAAGCCAGGGAACTATAGACCGGTGAGCCTGACCTCAGTGGTGGGCAAGTT